>NW_005871083.1:2048096-2066191 GCF_000147115.1 Myotis lucifugus | reverse complement strand
ACCCCCCACCCTCCCCTCCTCCTGTGGCCCTGCCAGCAGGAAAAGCCACAACCCCTGCCCTCCAGGAGCCCACTGACAGGGCTGTAAAGCCATGGAAGCAGATGAGCCCCCGGCGGACACACCTTGGCTGCCCACTAAGCAGGGTTACTCCGCGGGTCCTAGAAAGTCAGCACCCGCTCCGGGACCAGTGGTGTGATGTGCAGGGTCTCGTGCAAAATGAGCATGCGGGCCCCTTGTTCAATTATGAAGGATTTGCAAGGTGGTACCTGCACTGTCACAGGCCAACACAGCTGCCAGTCTGTTTCCTTAAAAACCAGTGAGGGGCGCACGCGTGCTCTGAGAGAGGAAAGACCCGGCGTAGGGTCGCACCAGAGACACAGGCCGTCCTCTGCGAAGGGGGCTAGGGATAGGCACACAGGTGGGTTTATTGGGGCGCTCACGTTAAAGGGAGGAGAACCCAGATTGTGTCAGGAGGAGAGAGGCCCCAAGTTCAAATCCAGGCTCGGCACCTCCCCAGCTTGTGTGGCCTCTGGTGCCCAGGCCTCTGCTCAGTAGTGACACTGATCATGCCTGAGCGTCCTGGCCCTGCTCGGGCGCTAGCTTGTGGCCATAAACAGCGCGCACGGTTCCTGCTCTCCTGGAGCGTACAGTGGGGCAGGGTGCCTGGGAGGTAAATGAGGTGTGTTTGTAAAGCATTTAGCCCAGGGCCTGCGGGAGGCCAGTGAAAACAGACACCCCATTTAGACCATTCGATTCACGGGGCATCAGGGGTTGAGATTGGGGGTGATTTGTAAGTTGATGAGGAATCTCAGGGCTGTTGCCAGCAATTATGGCAAAAGTCCAGCATCTTGGATTCGGGAATCTTGAGTCCCAATTGCTCTTTCCCCCAAGACCCCCCCCTCAAACTCCCCCCCCCCAAAATGGAGTCTCCATGGGTTCTGCAGGAGATCTGCTTGGTCACAGTGGCTCCAGTGCCCCCAGATGCCAGGGCCAGAAGGGATCTCCACCACTTCCTGTGGTTGGCCTCCCAGCCTGGCTTCCTGGGTCCCCTCTGAGCCAGCACTGTGCATGGAGGGTGGAGTGAGCCCTGTCTGGTGAGGCCTGGCCCCTGGGAGCTCCCACTAGCCTGGGGACTCGAGCCCCTGGGACCTTGGTGTGGAGGGGCTGGAGCTCTGCGGTGGCCCTGGGTACTCTGGTATGACTGTGGAGGCCCTGGAGGCCTCCCTGATGGAGGTGGCCTTTGTCTCCAGCACCACTCTATGCTTTGTTGTTTCAGACCCTCTGGTTTGACCTGCAGCAGCGCCTCTCAGATGAAGACGGCACTAACATGGTGAGGGCCCCCTCCCCTGAGGCTTCCCTCCCCCTCCTGTGGCCCCATCCCTGCCTGAACCCGGGACTCAGGATACAGGTGGCTCAATGGCCCTGCCACCCGATCCCCAGGGAGCACATGTGGGGAGATGTGGCCCCAGCCCTTGGTCACCCTCCCCTTCCATGGGTGTTCTTGGAGATACCAGGGCTTTGGTAAAAAAGATTGGCCTGGAACCAAGTGATCAACAGGACAGTGACACCAAAACACTGACGTGATTGGAAATAATGTTGCTGGTCACTGATTTGTTGTGTCTCAGCCCTGGAAGCCTTGCCAGCAGCCCTGCCCCTCCGTAGAGCCTCTTCACACCCTGTTTTTCAGCATTTGTGGGACTGCTACCTGCATTTGGCTCTTTAGAATTCTTGTTCTGTTTCAGCCAGTGTTCGTGTGTAAGAATGGAAGGCGTGTGTGCATGGGGTTTTGTTTTGATCCAGTTGTCCTGTCCTCAGGAGGGAGGTGTGGGAGGCTGGGGTCCTGTGGGGAGAGGCCAGTCAGGGAGCCCGAGGAAGCTCACTCACCCTGCACCCCACAGCATCTGCAGCTGGTCCGGCAGGAGATGGCCGTGTGTCCTGAGCAGCTCAGCGAGTTCCTGGACTCGCTGCGACAGTACCTGCGGGGCACCGCTGGGGGCCAGGAGCTGCTTCCAGTGAGTAAGCTGAGGGCGGGGTGGAGGACAGGGCAGGACCTCCGAGGACAACCCATACCCCCGGGAAGGCCCAGCAGAGCGGGTCAAGTCCTAGCAGAGGCTCTTCCCCACTGTGCAAACGTGGCGAGTGACTTCATCTCCCGGGCCTCAGCTTCCTCATCTGTAGAGTGGGAGCACGGACTGGACTCACTCCCTGTGGTTGTTGGAGGTGTAAATGGAATGAGGAATGGGAAGGGCTTAGGTCAGTGCCTGGTGAGCAGTCGGAGCTGCGTAACGTCAGCTGCTACTCTTACCATTTGGCTGCCCCTCAAGGCCTCACCCTCTGGTCCCTGCTGCCGAGGCCTGCATTGCTTCTCGGCAGAGCTGAACCAGGTGGCCGTGGCCGTGGCCATGTCAGATTGGGCCACAAAAGACGACAGCCCTCTCCCTCACTGGGGATGGTCCCAGAGAACTGTTGGCACAAGTCGCTGGCCCTTTCCTGTCCCAGGCCCACCCATCTGTGCCTGGGAAGTAGCTGTGGCCTCTGTGCCATTCTCTGCCCCGGTCCTCCCTGTCCAGTTTGCCTTCTGCACCCTGAGAGCACGCACCTTCACCCTCTCCCTGGGGGCAGGGGGGCAGCTGGGGCGCAGCGTGAATCAGGCGCTGCTCTTCCTGAACATGCAGTCTAGGTGGCGGGAGAGGGCAGAGGAAGAGGGATGGTTCTGAAGGGTGATGGGTGCTGTGGAGGCCAGGAAGCTGGGTCCCTCGAGAGAAGGAAGGGGCTTTGGGGAGGGGAGAGGCTGTGCATGCACGGAGGCCTGCATCCGGAGCATTCAGACAGCAGAGTCTGAGGAAGGGCAGTGTGGGCCGGAACCAGCGGGTGCCACTGCCTGGGAGGCAGCAAGGGTGCCGAGTTTGAGAACAAGCAGGTCTGTCTGGACTAGGTGACAGGGCGAGGGCCAGGGGTGGCGGGCAGGACCCACTCCCGCGCTGCTCGTCTGGAGTACAGTGGACCGTATTGGAGATGTGCCAGCAGGAGTGAGACACGGGCTGGTCTCTGGTGTGCAGCAGGGGCCAGGGAGAGGCCCTGTGGTCACCCAGGGAGGGGCATGGCCTTGGTGCGACATGGTTAGAGCTGGGAGCTGTTGTGGAGAACAGCGAGGGGGTGTGGAGAGGAGACAAGGTGGAACCTGAGATTGTCTGGCTTCAGAAACTCGATAGAGGTTGGTGTCGTGTAATGACCTAGAGGAGTCAGGGAGGTCAGGCGTGCTGGTGTGGGGGAGTCACGTTAAATTCGAGATGCCGCATAGGAGTGTGGAGATCCTGGGAGAGGCGGGCTGGGAGCGGTGGGCATGCAGATGGCACCGAAAGCCACAGTAGCAGTGTGCTCACGGCAGGGGTCAGAGGGCCCAGGGCTGGGTGGGGTGGAGCGGAGAGGGGCCTGGCTGCTCCTCCTCTGTACACAGGCAGCACGCAGTAGGGCTTCACACTCTGTCCTTCCTGTACCCCATGCCAGCCTGCTGTGTTTTCCTGCCCATCCAGAGACACCCCACTCCCAAAACCCAATCAGTGCCTCATTCTGCTGCAGCTACAGACTTAGATGCACCAAGCTGCTCCGATGACCTTCATCTGTCGCAAAGGCAGGCCCGTAAGCGGCGCTTTCTGGATCTGGCGAAAGGCCATGGCTACATCTGATCAGTGGGCGGCACGCATCCCCGGTCCCCCATGCTCTCATCAAATTACAAGCCCGCAGGCACCTGTAATTTTAGCTGGAGCCTAATGAACTAATGATACTATTAGCGGCCTTGTTTCCCTCCCTGTGTCTGTCCTGGTGGCGAACCTGGGATTGCCTGTAATTATACAGCAGCCGCCACCATGGCAGCTCTCCTCCTGGGCTGCGGGGTTCTGTTCTGCTGAGCGTGGGAAAAGAGAAGCAGCTGGGGGCAGGCGGGAGGCCAGAGGGGAGGTGCTAGCGCTGATGTAATCGTGGCGGTCATCCCTCGGTGCCCCCAGCTCTGCCACATTCTGGGAAGCACCCTCAGTCCTATTTAAATCAAGGTGAGTGGGCTGTTGCCCTCACAGAGGTAATGCGGGAGTGACCTGGGCCTGCAGGACCCCAACCCAGCCTCAGTTGGCCAATTCTGACTCAGAGTTAAGGATTAAATGAAGGAGAGCATGACAGGAGAAAGTGAATATTCAGCCTTTAAAATATTTCGTTATAATTCATTCAACAACATGAATTGGCCACTGTCTGGGGCCAGGCCTTGCCCTGGTGGAGGGACGGGCTGGCCCGCAGGCTCTGGGTTGTTCCCGTTGGAAAGGCAGCAGCACTATGGCTCACGGCCTTGGCGGGTGACAGACTGGGTGCCCAGCTTCTGCCAGGCTCTCAGGGTACCCCGTAGCCTGGCTCTGGGGGCGTCTTGTCCAGGCTCGTTTGAGGGCAGTGGTGGGGGACAGGGATGAGGGAACCGAGTTCCAGAAGATGGCAGCCCAGGCTAATCCTGCCTCCAACCTCGCCCCTCCCCTTGCAGCATCGCCGCTGGGAGGCTGTCGGACGGCTTCACCTTCGTGGTCTACGAGTTCTGGGAGACAGAGGAGGAGTGGAAGAGGTAAGCACGCAGGTCCACTAACGCCAGCCCCAGCCCCTTTCCTTGTCCCAGACAGTGCAGAGGGGAGGGTAATGTGAGCCCAGTTCCAGCAGCACCCACCACCCAGAACGCTGGCCTCATGGGCTTCGTGCGCCCTGGAGCCAGTGGGAGGCAGCACTTCTCAGTGTGGGGTGTGACCCCTTCAGCTGGGTCCTGAATGCAGGTCCCTGGCCCTGGGATCTGAGGCCAAGGCCACTCCTGTTTGAAAACTGCTGCCCCAAGGGATAAAAACCCAGGAAAGCTATCTCATTAACGATGCTCACTGAGGCAAGAAACAGGCTCTTCTGCCCCAAACCTGCCCCTCACTCTCTAGGGCCCCACAGGTCAGCCTTCCTGGGGCCTCGCCTTCTTATCTTCACATGAGGCTAAACCCCACGGCTAAGCCCACATCAGGTGCTTCAGCCTCAAGGGCTCACCAGTGCCCTGTGGGTTACAGGCACCTGCAGAGCCCCGTGTGCAAGGCGTTCCGGCACATCAAGGTGGACACGCTGAGCCAGCCGGAGGCCCTCTCCAGGATCTCGGTGCCAGGTAGAGGGGTGGGGGGAGGCCTGGGATGGCACTGGGGGTGCCCACAGGAGCAGCAGCCTCCGCCAGGCACCGAGGGCTGAGTTCAAGGGCAAGGCCCAAATCTTCCAATGACCCTTTATTCTGCCCCCTTAGCTGCCAGGAATTGTAGTCCACAGATGGGTGCTCAACATCAGTGCCAGGTGTGCAGAGGGTCCGAGAGGTGAGGAGGGCAGGGCAGAGACACAAGTTGGCCCTACAACCTTGGAACAACGGGAGAGGCCGCAGGACAGGGCCTCAGCCAAGACCGGAGGCCGAGGTCACTAGGGCGGTGGGCCCAGAGCCCCCCCAGGCCAGGGCAGGCCCCCACCCACCTTCACAGCCCCACTGACATCCCCTCCACAGGCCTGTGATTCACAGCCCAGCCCGCCCAGCACCCAGAGTGGGCCCGGGGGAAGGAGGAACGTGCTTGCCGGTGCTGCTCTCCTGCCCTTCACTGCAGCCCCCATGGGACACGGGGAAGGGGCTACAGGTCCCCAACAACCTTCCCTGCTTAACCTGTCTCTCCTGCCCCTCACTAGCTGCCTGGTGCACGATGGGCCGAGACTGACCTGCTCCCCAACGCCCTGCGGACGAGCCTGGCACCCTTCCTCTCTTCTTATAAAGGTCGCCCCCTCTTTTCTAGAAACTTTGGATATGAGCGGTCTTTTCCATATACTTCCAAACAAGAATGTATTTTCCCACTGTTCGAAGTGAAGGCAAACCCCCCTCCCCCCGCATCCTCACATCGCCCACCGCACCGGCCTTCTCTGGCCTCACTCCTCGCAGGCCACCCCTCTCCCTCCGTCTCTTCCACTCCTGGTCTACATTCCTCTACCTGGTAGGAGTCAACACCCTGTAGTGCCCAACCTAGGCCTGTGCCAAGTCTGCACACGGCAGTAGAGCCCACGTAGCCAGTGCCATACGAGGCAAACAGCCGCCGCTGGGATAAGCACAAAATAAACTCCCGTTGGGAACCGTCACGTGCTGTGTTTCTGCTTCCTGTTTCCTAGTTGATAACAGCTGGAGGAGTGAAGCCACTGGGGTGCATGGGGCCCTCATGAGCCATGACACCTGGACCAAGTCACCCTGAGACTCAATTTTCTTATCTGCAAAATAGAGGCACTAACCCTATTTTGACAAATAAGTCTGTGCCCGGCACCAAGTTCAGGGTCCTCAGACCATCCCCAGTGTCAGCCGTTCATTAGGACTGAACTCATCGAAGCCATGAGACCACGATCACAGATGATGGCAACAAAGGGAAGCGTCAGACACCAGGGACAGGTCCGGGAGACGCCAGGCGCAGAGCCCACACTTACGTCCTCCCAGTGGCAGGTATAGAAAGCGACTTTCTCCCTCACTAACGGGCGACAGAGTTTCACAGAGCATTGCCAACCAGGGTGCTCACGGACCTCGGTGATGGGAGTTCATTGGGCCCAGCCCCTCTGAAGGTCGGGCTGATGGCACAAGGCCCCAGAGGTCACCTCCCAGGAGCTGGGCACAAAGGCCAGACCTCAGGGCACAGTTAATCGGGCACACCTGTCCATCTGCTCTTCCAACAAGACATGACGTGAGATGACAGTTAAGTCCTATTCTGGAACCTTTGTGACATCCCTGCTTCTATTTCCCTGTCCTGGGTATCAGGAAAGACATCATACACAATCTCAAGGCGCAAAGGAGGCAGAATGGAGAGCAGGCAGGTGGGGGACAGCCACTAAGAGCAGCAGAGGCTGGGGAGGAGGAGGAGGAGGAAGGAGACAGGCCTTAACCTGGTAGCGGAGAGTTGGGCCCAGTGGGAGCCCTGGGGAGGCGGGACCACGGATGTGCGTCTTTCCACCTCCTGCTCCAGCCTGGAGCAGCCAGCCTGTGAAACGTGCTGTGATTAAAGCCATCACACTGGGCGAGGTCCCTGCCCACGCTGCCTCCTCTGGCTGCCTGGAACCTTGACGCCCCTGCCACCTCCTCATAAGGTTTGATGCCGACGGCTCACTCAATAGCAGTAACACAAAGCACAACACGGGCTTGTAGGAAGAGTGAAATGCAAATTCGGGTCCCAGCGGTGCATCTCTGAGCCAACTTTCCTGGCAACCAGCCTCTCAGAGCCTCTCGTCCTCATCTGTGAAGTGGGGAGAAGACCCCTATGACGATAAGGAACTGCCTTACTCGTGAGAAGGCCACTGCACTGGGCCCTGCTGGCGGCATCGGCAGGCATAACAGCTGCCCCAGCCCACCTCACCCAGAAGCTGGGACTGTTCCAATCAGCTCAGCTATTTAAAAAGTACTATTCACAGGGGGGCTGAGGCTCTTCGGGGTGCAGCTGAGGAACACTGCCAGCTGGGCATGCTCCACTTCCACACATCACACCGCCCGCCCGAACTCTCCCCACATTGTAGCATCTCTGCTGATTGCAGCCCACAAGCAACTTAGAGCCTCCTCGATTCCGAGTGGGTGGAAACGGGCTCTGAAGAGAACAAATTTCAACCCTAAAAGGTATGAGAGCTCCCACTTAATTTACACTATGGAGTGAGGCACTTGGGAGGCAGTGACTCCCTCAGCGCTGCCTACGCCATCCTATGATCAGCAGGTGAGGAAATGGAGACAGAGAGGGCAAGTCACTCACAGAGGTCACACAGCCGGTGGGTCACTTATATCCAAACCCAGAGCTATCTGTCCCCAGCCATATATCCTCACCCCTGCACCACACAACATAGATATGTGGGGAGAAACAACTCCAGATGCGAACATTAAAATCCCAATCGGCTTCTTCAAAGACCATTACCATATGACCCAGCAGGTCCACTCCTAGGTATGTCTGTATGTACGGTACCCAAGGGAATTGAAAAGACGCATTAAAGCAAATGTGCACGAATGTTCCTGGCAGCACTATTCCCAACAACCAAAAGGTGGAAGCAACCCGGAT
This sequence comes from Myotis lucifugus, assembly GCF_000147115.1. Classification (NCBI taxonomy): domain Eukaryota; kingdom Metazoa; phylum Chordata; class Mammalia; order Chiroptera; family Vespertilionidae; genus Myotis; species Myotis lucifugus. The sequence goes on along the minus strand of NW_005871083.1, from coordinate 2,058,089 downwards.
GCCTACAACTGCAGGAGGAGAAACGGAACGTGCTCGATCCACACAATGGAATGTTACTCAGCCACGAAGAGGAAGGAAGCTCTGACACACTGCAACACAGATGAGCCTTGGGAACATTCTAAGTGAAAGGAACTGGACACCCCATTCATACAAAATGTCTAGAAGACTTAAACCGATAGAAGCAGACTCCCGGTTGCAGGGGCTGGGGGAAGAGGAAGCAGGGCGTGACTGCTAATGGGCACGTGGCTTTGGGATGGTGCAAATGTTTTGGAACTAGACACAGGTGGTGGTTACACAACATTGTGGATGTACTAAATGCCACTGCATGGTACACTAAAGCGGTTAATTCTATGTTACATGAATCTCATCTCAACAAAAAAAGTCCCAATCAACTCACCTGCCCAGAGAAGTTTACCACCTGCATTCAGTGGCCGCTCCGCACCCTTCCCACGTCCAGGTCAAACCCCTGACCTTCCTCGGGAGGCACGAGGCAATCCTGAGTGGGAGGTGGGCAGTCCGGGCGCTCGGGGCCAGCAGTACCCCAGGCTGCGTCCCTGTGCAGTTACCTGGGGCACCTGGGCCAGTGGGAAGGTGCTTCCCCAGGAGCCTCGGGGCCCTACAGCCCATGTCTTTCCTAGAGAACTAGTCACCTAGACTACAAAACGCCCCTCGGCCACGTTCACATTCGTTTTGAGACATGGAGGTCTCTCCACTCAAGCACAGCTGTGACCACTGACCAGGAACTTGTGACAGGCCAGGCTCTGTGCCATGGGCTTTGCAGGCAAATCCCAGCTCCCCTCATGGCCATCAAGGGCAGGTGTCGGAGGAGAATGAAGAGGACCTCAACCGAGGTTCCGGAAGGAAGAAGGGGAGGGGGGCTGCTCACCGGGGACTGCGGGAGAATGCCCAGGCTAAGAAGAGGGGGACAGGCCTGGAAAGGGGCGGGCAGGCAGGCAGCTCAGCTCTTAGGCTCGGAGCCCATGCGTGATGCCCCTTCAGCCCTTCCTTCACCTGGCGGCTGTTGGAAACTTGAGGGCACCACTTCGTATTGGAGCAGGACAGTCCACGGGAGAGCGCGTACCTTCCTTTCCTGGGTCCGACATCAGAGGGTGACATCCCAGCGTGCGTTTCTTTGACTGCATTATGATGGCTGATTTGAGGCTCAATCCTCTGAGGGTCACATCTGCACCTGTCACAGAAGGAGAAACGATTGTCCCCAGTGGTGATGTTTGTCGCCCCTTAAACAGCATCACCTCATCTCTGTAGCATTTAATGTCAGGCCACTTCCTTCCTGATGTGCTTTCCTGCTTCTGGGTGAACTTAGTGTCCTCATGTTTCCCCTTTTCCCTTGGCTGCCAGGAGGCTCAGTGTTTACTTGCCAATGTCAACGTAGGTTTTCTGGAAATAAAACTATTGTTTGGCTTCCCCACTAGCTGCTGTGGATACGGTATCACCTTTAGTCCTCCCCGTAAGCCCACAGTGCATCATATACAATAAGCCTGTTCCATTTTGCTGGTGGAGAAACTGATTCTTAGGTTTGTGAACTCCCAAATCTTGAGATATCAAATGTTTAAAAAGTAGTAGTCTAACTCCACAGCCAGTTCATACACGGGCACAGCCCTTACCCCATCCTGCTTTGTTCTCTATGGCTCTGTGAGTGGCCCCAGCACGGCCCCAGCCGTGTGGCCAGCACTGAGGCACTTTCAGGAAGCACGCAGGGTACAACCAGTAAGCGACTGACTATTCTCACTGCCAGCACTGGGAGGAGAAATGCTCCTTTAAGCAATTCTGCCCTGACACGTGTCCTTGTCCGGGAGGACACCGTGGCCAATGAACACAGGCTGTGGCAGGGCGAGGGGGGATGGGCGAGGGGGGATGGGCACAGGGTCCTGTGTCCCCCTCCCTGCGTCAGAGTCTCCACCAGCAGCCAGAGCGGAGGAGGGCAGAGGGTCCACCCCTGCCCCCTTGGCCCCTCGAGGAGGAGTGTGAAGTGGAAAGGAAACGGATGAGGGAATTTAACCCCAAACTGGTCCCGACTCTAACTCTGTACCTTCAGGACAAGCAGCCTTGACTTTTCCAAGCCTCAGTTGCCTCACCTGTGAAATGGACAGGTTTGAAAACGTTATGCTAAGTCAAAGAAGCCAAACACAAAGGCCAAATAGTGCACAAGTCCATTGCATGAGGCGGCCAGACAGAAATCCGTGGAGACAGAGAGCAGATCTGTGGTTATCAGGGACTTGGGGTGGGGGGGGGAGGGGAGAGTGGCTGCTGATGGTGCAGGGTTTCTGAGGGGTGATGGATTAGAATTAGACGTCAGTGATGGCTACATGACTCTGTGCGTCAATTAACACCCACTGAATTCTACACTTTAAAAGGGTGAATATTTTGGTATGTGAATTATATCTCAAAAAAATTAATGCAGGTGGACAAGCTGGAAAAACACAAAAAACTGTTCTGTCACCACCACCCTCTCATGGTCACATACACATTGCAGAGCACAGAGAACCTACCCTGCAGGAGGTGTCCTGGGCCGTCAGCCCCGCACTGCCGGCTTCTGTCGGACGTCCAAGGGGGAGGAGTGGGCCTGTGCAGGGTCAGCGCCTGGGGGAGCCGTTGGACCTCCCCACGCCCCCCCCCCCGCCCCAGAGTGGGCCTGTGCAGGGTCAGCGCCTGGGGGAGCCGTTGGACCTCCCCACGCCCCCCCCCCCCATTTCCTTTTCCCGGCCTGGGCCCAGGGGAGGCCCTGTGATCTCTCCCAAAAGTGGGCTGGGGTCGGAAGGGAACTATGAGCAAACAGTCCGCTTGGCTTGTAGGCCCTTCAGGTCCAGCCAGTGGAGGAAAGGGGGCTCTCCTCGGGATACCCCACTGGAGCGTGGGCCAGGTGCAGGGTTGTGTGGCCAGTTCTGGGCATTCACCACCTTGGGCATCTCCCACATTCCCTGTGCCCTGGCCGAGGACCAGCCTGAGTCCACCTCCATGTCCAGTGGATGCCACTGGAAATCCCTTTTGGGGCTCTGTGTGTGCTACCCTCACCCCATGTCTTTGATCCTGGTGCCACAAAGCAGGGCTCTCTGGGCCTCAGCCCCCTGAATTGAATTGTGTACCCCAGAAATATTAAGTCCTATCCCTGGAACCTGTGAATGTGACCTTATTTGAAAACAGAATCTTTGCAGACCATAATTAAGTAACTTCAGATGAATTAGGGTGGCCCTAATCCCATGACAGCATCCTTATAAGAGGAGGGAAATTTGGACACAGACACAGAGGGGGAAGAAGGCCATGCAGAGAGGAAAGCAGAGAGAGAGAGAGATGCGTCTACAAGCCAAGGACTGCCGGCAACCCCTGGAGCCGGAAGCGGCAGGAAGGATCCCCCCCTGGAGCCTTCAGAGGGAGCTTGGCCCTGCCCACACCTTGGCCTCTGGACTATGAGAGAATAAATGCCACCAGCCTGTGGTCACTTGTTAGGGCAGCCCCCGGAGACAAGCACCCCCCTCACCATCGCACCAGAGACCCTCAACAAGCAGAAGCCCCAATGAGCACCTGAGAAGGCAGAGGTACCAGTTTCTCCAGCATCTTTATGATGGGGTTACATTGGTCTCATGCGGGGACCAGGGTGGCCCAGGGAAGCCCCCCGCCTGCCAGGGTGGCCGCCCCTCATAGGAGCTCCAAGAGGGCTGCCACCGTGCTCTGCCCAAAGATGAAGGTGCCGACGAGCACGGACACTACTCCCCAGACCTCCAAGCAGCACCTGCCAAGTCAACAAAGCCACGTCAGCACGCACGTCTCGGGAGTTTGGCGCAGACAAGCCACGCACACAGAGAAACATTATTTGAAGCCCAGTAGAGTCATGGATTTGGGAAAAAAAGTCAGGGTATCCCTCCCCTACCTGTAGGGATGGGTTTCTGAAACAAGAGGAAAGAAAGAACCTGAGGCAATTAAAAAACCGCCACCTGTCTCTCATAACCTCAATCCTGTTCAACTTTTTGCCAAAGCCAAAGAAATGAGAGGAGGGAGACACTAGTCTCAAACTCCCTGTCCACCCCTGTTCCTTTTGGGGTGGGAGGGGCGAAGCCCCCCAAAATAAGGGAGACGAAGAAAGCCCTATGTCACACAGGATCGTAACAGTGGCGAGGGGATGAGCATGCAGGAGGCAGAGGTGGCTAGAACCGGCTGCCACCAAGGCCACATCTCGAGCTTCATAATGTAACCAAAAGAGACGGCACAACAGTGAGATGAGAACGGTGATAATAAGATCTCCACACAATGGCAGGGCCGCCAGAGATATTTCTGGCCCCATTAACAAAGGCCACGAGGACCCGTTGTCATGGAAAGACCATCTCTAGTCAAGCAGCATCTCAGAACAGCCATTTGGTGCCATAAACATCCACCCATCGGAGCGGGAGAGGGAGGTGATGGTGACGGGGCGCAGCGCTCTCAGAGCAGCTCTGATGGGTCAGAAGGCCCTAAACAGTTCCAGAATTAAAAACATGGTGAAAGCCCATCACTAACCGAGGCACAAAACAAAAGCAGCAGGACTTCAAAGGGCGCGACAGGGAAGGGCCGTGCAGGGGCCACAGACCATCGGCCAGCCCTAAGCCCAGGCAGGTGTAGGCACATCCAGAAAAGCCCTTCTCCACCCAGAAGGAGACAAGCCGAGCCGAGGCTTTGGGAGCCAAGCTTGGGGAGTGGGAGACAGAGCCCGGCCTGCAGGTGGGACCCAAGGCCATGGCTGCTATGACGTGAGCGTCTGCACTGGGCTGAATGGTGGTCCCCAAATTCACATCTACCTGGAACCTGTGAATGCGACCTAGGGTCTTTGTCAGGAAGACCCCGAGTCCACATAAAGCTCCAGCCACACACCACAACCCTCAGAGCCGAAGGGAAAGCTAACAGGCCATGTGCTGCTGGCCTGGGTTCGAGTCCTGGCCCAGACTCCCTCTGCCTGTGTGCACACGGCCCGACACCCCCATGGCTAACAGTTTTCTCATCTGCAAGACGATGGGTCTCCCTGCAGCACTCACATGCTCCTCACGCAGGCCCCTTCCAACGCCCATGGTGCACCCTCACGGGGAGACACTTACTTGGCTCGTGGTCCTACGGGCTCAGTACCGATGGCACAGATGAGGCACAGACCTGCAAAGGAGACGGGGTCCCGGCTCTTCATTACGGAACCTAAAGCAGCCCTGAGCTCTCAGAGCTCAGCCAACACCCAGCAGAGACCCGAGAGGCCAGCTAAACCGTTGCTCGAGGCCCCCGGCTCACCCTGCTCGGGGCGAGGGGCACAGTGCAGTGGCTGAGGCCTGCTGTGCGTCCCAGCTCAACATCTCCCCGAACCCTGGGCCCCTGAGCCTCCTCACAGATGATACTGACGCACAGCTGCGTGTCAGGGTCTCTGTGAGATGCTCGGCCACACGCGGGTCGACACCTGGGATCAGTTCAACAACTGGCAGCTTTTCCTTCCTTTCTCTCCTTTTTCTTTTTCTTTTTTTTTAAATAATTCTGCTGGGATTTGAAGCCAGACAGCTCTGCCTAACGCTCCATGGCACGTCCCCATCCCAAACCTGTCCCCGCCAGTCCTTCCCAGCACGAGAAATAGCTGGAGCTAATGGCACCACCAGGTCATGGGCACCGAGGCCGACGCATGCATCTTTCAGACCCAAATGAGCATGACTGCGGCAGCAGCTGGACCAGGAGGCCAAGGGGGCGCGCTGACCACAGCACTGTCATCTGAAAGCGCTTCCCAGAGCCGGGGCAGCGTGGGCTGGGTTTCTGCCCTGAGACCGCAGCACCTCCAGGGCTCCTCCTTGTGGGCAGAAGGGCTTTAAGGTGATGCCAGTGTGGCCCGGAGGCCTTGGCCTCCACGGTTCACCCTCAGGACATTTCACTAACATTGGGAAGGTTTCCTAAGAAATTGTCAGGAACTGTGCCTTCCAGGTCGGGGGATAAGGTGGGACAACGATTGCAAGGGTGCCTTTGAACCTTATGAATGTCATGTAATTGAAAACATTTCTAAGAAATAAAAGTCCTGCAACGAGTGGCAGCCGTGGGAGGTGGACTTGGGCCTGCTACATGCTCGCCATGTCACCGGGAGGCCCCGGGCCTCGGTCCCCATCTGCAGTGGGAGTAACGGAGCCCCCGTCAGGAGGTCAGGAGTGTCGAGGGCACAGAGCTGTCTAATGAGGGACGGTCTATAAAGCCGCCAGCCCACGCCTGGCCTGGAAACAGGGCTGGGAACCATCCTGTCTACACAGGGCTCCCGCCTCGACCCCTGACCCCCAACACAGGGACTCTCTGCTGAGAGAAGCGGGGACGGGGGGTGCAGGGGGGCAGACAACAAGCAGGCAGGAGGCCCGGGAAGCGGCACCTCACCTGGGAAGATGAAGATGAAGAAGGAACTGATGCCACCGATGATGCCGATGATCTCGCTGAGGTCCGGCAGGAACAGGGCCATGGCGAGCGTCACGGTGACCCACAGGACGGTCAGCAGCCCCGAGGGGTTGGCCAGGGCCCTGGGCCCACACTCCTGGCAACAGCTCCTCCTCCAGAAATCCTGCATCACCGACCTGGAGGCCACGCCAGCACAGGCACACACGGCTCCGGACTCCAGCCCTCTCACCTGCCTGCCTTCGGGCGCCCTAGAGGCCCCGCCCCCTGCCCTGCACACCTGGCAGGGCTCCGGTTCCACACCAGGGGCTGTTATTCCCCAGGCACCGCACCGGCAGCGAGGGGCCACGCAGTGGGTGGGCAAGGGCCGGCTGGAGACCAGGCTCCAGTGCTGACGCCGCTCCCTGTTGAGGCTGGGCCAGTGACCTAATTACCTGACCCGCTTACTCCTCTATGAAGCAGAGATGACGGCCGTCCCACCACACACCGGCTAGCAGTGCCTGGCACGGCTAAACCATGGTCAGTATCAGTGCCCTGCGCTGAGCACACCCCACCCCGAGCCAGCTCACCTCCCCAGGAAGAGCACAATGGGGTAGACGGTCACAATGGAGATGGCGAAGAGGACTCGGGCCACGATGATGACCTCGTCGTCACCCGGGTAGGACATCAGGATGTCCGCAGAGACTTCAGTCCCGAAGGTCAGGAAGCCATAAACGCCTGGGCGGGAGGGCGGTGGGGCAGGGAGCTGATGAGAAAATGCTGCGCCCCTCCCAACTCTGACACACCCACCGGCTTCTACCACCTGTAAGGCTTTTCCTAGGAGCCGACAGAAGGTTCTGGAAGAGTTCTCTGTTCTGCCATTTCCCAAGGTGTTCCTGTCCTCAGCCTACGGGAGACTCTGTTCCTCTGACTCAAAACTCCCACTGGGCAAAGCTGTCGGAACGCTTCTTCCAAATAGCTCACCAGGGCCTGTTCATGGAGTGGGCACTGCAGGGGCACACAGCGCTCTGCAAACGGTATCAGTGCCTTCATGCCCGTCATCCCACTCCGACAGCACCCACAGAAAGCCATTGGCAGTGCACCCATTTTCCTGATGGGGAAGACCAAGACCCAAGGTGTCAACAATTGCCAGAATCACACAGCACAGAACTGCGTACAGCGCACCAGGCCCCTTGCCTGCAACCCAATGCTGCCTCTCACGGCCTAGTTAACTGCCCTGCCCTGAGACACCCATCTCTGGCCAAGAGCTATGGCTCACTTTAGTCTCATGATCCTACTGGCCCTCGACCTGAGCCACCTGGATGTGACTCTCAGTGACCAGGTCATGGCCCTCCTACGCAGGGGCCACAGCCTGACAGGGACCCCCCCCACCCCGGCCGCTTGGGGAGAGGTCGCCCAGAAAGTTTTTTGAAACCATGGTGTCCAAGGCACCTGGCACATTCTCTGCAGCCCCAGAGCTTCCCAAGCCAGAGGTCCCCACAGGCAGACGAAAAAGCCAGCCTCGGGGCTGGAGGAAGGCGCCCCAAAGTCAGCCTGAGCCTGGACCTGGGCTGTGCCGTGCGCATGCAGTGACCTGGGCAGATCACAGCCCCTCTCTGAGCCACACTGCCGTCACCTCTGAAGACCCTCTGCGTACAGCACAGGTTTGTGAGCGCCCGCATCCATCGAATCCATGAGAGCACTTTGCAAACGGCTACCCAGGTGTAATGCGATGATGACCATTGTATCACTGTCCCATCAGGCAGCAGCAAGCTGGAGCACAGAGCAGGGAGGGGCTGTGGAGACAGCTGGACCAGGGTTAGGGTCACAGCTTTGCCATGTGGAGTTTGGAGACCTTGGCCAACCCATGACCCTGCAGGCCCTGGACCTTCTGAGCCTCAGTTTGCTCATCTATGAAATGGGGCCTTTCCTAGGGGGTGTTAAGGACTTAATGAGAGAAGGCACCCGAACTGCATAGTGCTGAGCTTTGCACACTGTAAGCTCTCTATACATACTCGTCATGATTGCCATTTCTCCTGCCAATCCCTACCCGGGTGCCCCAGGCAGGGCCTTACCTGTCAGCGAGTAGACAAGGCAGCAGGCCAGCAAGGACAGCACAGAGACCAGGGCCCAGTGGGACAGGCTCCGGTTGCGCATGCTGCAGTAGATGGAGACAGCAGCTTCGTGACACTAGAAGACAGGTGGGCGCAGTCGGTGGCTGGGCATTAGACTCACCCAGAACAATCTCAAAAGTGTCCCAAAATACAGGAAACCACCGAACGTCCACCAGCAGTAAAAGGCTTAAGTAAACCACTAGATAGTCATTTGGTGGAATATTACATGGCAATGAAAAAGGATGTACACACTATGCACCTCAACAAGAAAGAACCTCACAGCTTTAATGTTTTTGCAAAGGAAGCCAGACACGAAAGAACGTTTTCCTGTACGTGAAGTTCAAAATACAAGCCAAACCAGCCCAAACAGGGGCCATCCAGGGCATCATAGGATATTGAGCAGCATCCCTGACCTCAACCCACTAGATGCCAGGAACACCTGCCCCCAGTGTTACAACCAAAAATGTCTCCAGACAATCCCAAATTTCCACTGGGGGAGGGGGGCACAGTCACCCCATTGAGAACCACCACTTATGGTGACACAAGGCAGAACAGTGTGTGGGTGGGGTGGATGTCACTCGGTGGAAAATGTCACGAGGGAGCCTTCCATAGGAGCTGACAGTGTTCTCTGTCCTGACTGGGTGGTGGCTGCATGGGAGCACACATACTTGTGATTCATATATTTTGTATTATGAAATTCGTGCACTCGGGGGGTAGGGGGTTGGGGGGGGCCCTCAGCCTGGCCTGCTCCCTCTCACAGTCCAGGAGCCCTCAGGGGATGTCCAACTGATGTAGGGAGTGGGCCTAAGCCATCAGTCGGATATCCTTAGCACTGCTGCAGAGGCAGGAGAGGCTCTCACCACCACCGCTGCACTGGCCAGCTGTGAGCCCGGCTTCTGGCTGAGCAGTGCTCCCACACTGACTACCAGGGGGCAGCTCCTGCATTGAGTGTCTGCCCCCTGGTGGCCAGTGTGCATCATAGCGACCGGTGGTTCAGCTGTTTGGTCAATTTGCATATTAGCCTTTTATTATATAGGATTGTCATGAATTTAAAGTACATCTAACCCATGCAAGAGCCCACCTGTGCCGGGGGTGCTGTTTCCCTGGGGGAGTCCTGGGCAGTGGTGCCTTACAGGCAGCCAGGAGGCCCTGACGCGCAGGCAGGGCTGAGAGGCGCCGCTGTATCTGGATGTGCCCTGTGGGTTTGGGACCTTCCCAGGCTCCTGGGTCAGGGTTCCCACTGTCACGTCACATGCTCGCTCACGTCTGGTCAAAACCAAACGTGCTGATCTACTCCTGCCCTCTCTCCAGGCCCGGGCCCACTCCTCTCCCTCACTGAGCAAGGCCCACCTGTCCTTCTGCGCGGCCGCAGGCCCTTTTCTCGAGCCGTTTCCTCTCCCTGGGATTCTCTCCTGGCCTGGCAGCTCCTTCTCATGCCTTAGGAAAGCCTCCCAGCCAGGCCAAGTTCCTCTCTCATGTGTCCCCTCCACCCCCACAGCCAAGTTCCTCTCTCATG
>NW_005871083.1:1975579-2047996 GCF_000147115.1 Myotis lucifugus | reverse complement strand
AACCCCCCCCCCCCCCCCGGCAGCCAAGTTCCTCTCTCATGTGTTCCCCCCCACCCCCCACCCCCCACTCCACGTGAGCAAGTTTGGGTTTGCTTGTTCAGCATCTACCATCAGCTCCCTGACATCAAGGACCATGTCTGTCTTGCTCCAGCCAAGCAGGGAGCCTGGCCCACCACTGAGAAATGCTCCAGGGGTTACTCGTTTACCCATCCCTTTAAGTACCCACCCGTAACAGGGAGGCTGCCCCTACCCAGCCCACGCTCTCCAGGACTCAAGTCTTATCAGTCTGACTCAGTGCAAGTCAGGGTACCACGGAAACTAGCCCAACACGGTCCCCAGGAGCTCACATGTACCTTCTAGGACAGACTAGCCTCGGGCACCAGTGCCTCTTTGGCTTTCTTTCCCGGGACTTCTCTGACCTCACAGGAGCCCTCAATCCCCGGGGACCCTCAACCGAGGGGCAGGGAACTCCGTGGATCAATGCTCCCCGCTCCTGTCTCCCAAACTCAGAAATGGGGGAAATGCTTGGAGGTGTCTGGATGAGCCCTGCCCTTCTTTCTCTGTTTGTCCTAAGATTCCTGGGTCACGTTTCTCTTGGTTTCATAGGGAAGGTGCAACAGGTCCCCCGGGATTGGGGAGAGGGGCTGCCCTGCTGGAACAACCTGTGGGAGGGGCTGGCTGTGCGCAGGCTCTCTCCTCGCTGAGCTGGGATGCAGGCAGAGGCGCCCACACTGGCTAAGAACTGGAAACTGCCTGGTGTGCATGGCTGAGGAATGGATAAGCAAACGGTGGACTATGACTCGGCCATAAAAAGGAACAGAGCACGGACACACCCACCAGGTGGGTGAGCTCAAGGACATGATGCTGTGAGAGCTGTCACAAAGCACCAGCATCGTGGGATTCATTTATGTGAACCGTCCAGAGCAGGCAGAGACAGCAAGGAGACTCCTGGTTGCAGGGGCTGAGGGAGGGCTGAGGGTGTTGGGGTGACTGGTAACAGGTTCAGGGTTCTGGGGGAGATGAAATGGTCGAAAATCGACTGTGGTGATGGTCGCACAGCTCTGTGAACATACCACACCCCTGGATCTTACACTTCAGGTGGGTGAAATGCATGCTATGTGAGTTCTATCTCAATAAAGCTGTTGTTTAAAAAACAACAACAGAGAAGTCCCAGGTGCGGCAGGGATGGCAGGAGCAGAGCTCGCACCCACTCTGCTCCGCAGGCCCCTCCTACCAGCTCCGCACAGCTGGTGGTGGGGCTGCTACATGTGGGGGTGGTGTTTGAACCAGGTCAGAGCTCCTGACGACAAGGAGACCTCCCCTCCTCGCACGGCCCTCCAGCCTTGCCCCCTCCCTCCCTGTTTCCTGCCCTCCTCCACACAGACTCTCCCAGCCAGACCCGACAGCCCTGCCTCTGGCCTCCGGCCTCAGCCCCACCCCCACCCGGCAATTCACATCTTTTCCCAAATCTCCATCCTGCATCCGTGTCCCTGGAAACCTCAGCCAGGCCTCGGTTGCTAGGAGAACGGAATGAGGGAGCTGAGGCAAAGGTGAGGGGGGCACCCCGGGAAGCATCTGAAAAGCAGCCCCCAGTGGAGCCTGCCAGGCCATATGGTGCTCAGACGCTGGGGAGAGGGGCGCTAAACCACATCCAGACGAACAGCTGACAGCAAAATCGCTGCTCTAGATCTTTCAAAATATTGGGTGTGCAAGGAAAAATGTGAGAATTTCTTATAAATGGCTTGCTAAGCCCCAGAAGTGATACCATCAACTCATTTATAAGCAAGAGAAATGGAAATGTTTCAAGATTTTTTTCAAAACTGTTTCTCAGAGAAAATGCAAGATGAAGAACAGAAAGGAGCCAGTTGGCGGCTAAGGGAAGAAAAACTCAGGGCAGGAAGCTGAGATACTGTCGCTCCTGAACCACCCCCCCTGCCAACTCGACTTTGCTTTGGGGTGGTTTGCTATTGGTGTGCTGGGTAGGTTTTTAGGAGAGAGGCACGTCTTTCCTAAAATAAACAATGGAAGAATGGAGTCAGCTGCCACCTGCTAGGAGCCTGGAAAACCCGGAAGGCAGGGAGCAGAGCCCTCGCTCTCCGCCATACCCTCCGGCACCCCGGGGACCCCACCTAGCAGAGCCCTTTACAGCCCTGCAGCCCCACCAGGCATGCTCCCCGGCTTTCTTCTTCCCCCTCCCCCTCCCCACTCACCTGTGCTGTCCCTTCTAGCTGGACCGCCCTCCCCTTCACCTGGCGCCCCCCACACATTCTTCAAGATGCCTTTCAGACATCGTGCCTGAAAGAGGGTGTCTGACTCTGCCCGCCCAGGGCTGTCAGAAGCCCCTCAGCTGGACTGCACACAGCCCACCCTCAGTCCATGACTGTCAGACACTCTGCCCCGGACCCCCACCACGCAGCCCCCTGCACACCTTCCAGCCCCGCCTCCACGCCTCCAGAGGCAGGATGCTTCCTCTCCGAGGCCCCTGGGACAGAGATCTGCTGAGGACATGGACAACTCTGGGTGTCCTGGCACGGCGACTGTCCAGCGAGGGTTTTACATGCGGAGGGACAGGTGCTAAATTCCCACTCTGCTGCTGCTGCTGCTGCTCCCAGTGGGGGCCGCGTTCCCCAGTTCTACAGCAAGTCACACCTCACTGAACCCAGATTCCAACACATGCAGTGTGTTGTCTCCGGAAGACAGCCCATCACATCCTGGAACAAGCCTTCACCCCTCTCTCCTGCCAGGGAGGCCACACTCTCCCACGGGAGCAGGCAGTCACCACAGCCCGCCCACGCCACGCTCGCCAACACAGAGCTGAGCTCACCTGAAATCCAAAGCAGATGGTGGGGAAGACACTAAACACAGAGGTCCAGGAGGAAGGACTGCAAACAGACAAGAACAGGTGTTCATTACAAAAAGCTAACTTCACAGCCACGCTCAACTTGAAGATGAGTTTTAAAGACCAGAAAGGTGTCACTGAGCACGGCTGTAAGATGTATTTTTAATTATTGCGTCCAGTCCCTGGTTTGGGAGATGGAAAGGGAGCCATGCTCTGTGTTGCACTCTCTAATTACATTTGAGCTGACATTTTGGTAACTTGACATTCTCTGGGCTGGCAGAGCTTGGAAAGGGCACGACGAGCAGGAACTCCCAGCCTCCCTCTGAGGCTGCCTGTTCCTGTGAGGTTAGGGCTGGGGAGCTCGGGCAGCCTCCATCAAACAGACCCCAGCAGTGCAGGGCTGGTTTCACCTCCATCAAACAGACCCCAGCAGTGCAGGGCTGGTTTCACCTCCATCAAACAGACCCCAGCAGTGCAGGGCTGGTTTGACCTCCATCAAACAGACCCCAGCAGTGCAGGGATGGTTTCACCTCCATCAAACAGACCACAGCAGTGCAGGGATGGTTTGACCTCTGCCCAAGCTCCCAAAAGGACAGAGGTGTGCATGGGCAGAATTTTCAGGACGGTGGCCCTCAAGCTTCCTTTCACCTCCATCAAACAGACCACAGCAGTGCAGGGATGGTTTGACCTCTGCCCAAGCTCCCAAAAGGACAGAGGTGTGCATGGGCAGAATTTTCAGGACGGTGGCCCTCAAGCTTCCTTTGGCAAGCAGCTCTAGGTGCCAGCATCCAGCACCTTTAGGGACATATAGTGAAATGGGGTGTAAATAACACCTGCTACAGAATCAGGGTTTCCTGGTTGTGCCAGAATAATGGCCCCCAAAGAGGCCCATGTCCGAATCCCAGTGACCTGGGAATAAGTGAGCTGACGGGTGTGCATCGGGGTAAGGACTCAGGTGGGAGGTGACCCTGGTTATCTGGGCCCAATGTGTCCCATGAATCCCTGAGATGAGAACCTTTCCTGGGGGTGGGTGGAGGGGGCTGTGACGACGGAGATAGGGTCAGAGAAGGAATGCTGCTGGCTTTACAGACGGAGGCAGGGCCATGAGCCACGGAGAGTGAGTGTCCCCTAGAAGCTGGGAAAGGCCAGGAAACAGATTCTCGCCCAGAGCCTCCAAGTGGAATGCAGCCCTGCCAACACCTTGACTTGAGCCCCGCGAGGCCCATCCTGGACTTCTGGCCTCCAGAGATGAGAGAGTAAATCTGTGCTGTGTAAGCCCCCGGTTGGTGGTAGTTTGTCACAGCAGCACGGGACACGTGCACAGTGCTGACTCCTGCTCGTGCTGCACATGGCTGACTTAACTCTGAAGGCTGCTCATGGCGCCTCCCCACCGGGCCGGGCTTCCCACACTTTCCTCAACAGCCCTGTCCCTGGTGCCAGGCTTCCTGTTCATCACCAGAGTGCCCATGTAGGCATGGCCCCATCTGCCTGCCTGCATCCCCTGGGCCACATGTGCAGGCCCCCTGGCCCCGGGAAAGAGACCCCAGAGCACAGGACCTCCCCTCCCCCTGACTCGAGGCTGCAGATTAGCAGTGAGCCCGGCCCTCTCCTCGTTGGTTCTTCCTTCTCTAAGAGATGTCCGTCAGCATAAATAGGGGCTGGGGCCTCTGTCCCTCATGGCTTCCGCCCATTCCTCTCCTCCCCTCCTCAGAAGAGCTCTTTCCTGCCTCCTCCCTTCTCTCCTGAACCCAGTCCACCTGGGCCTTCACTGCCTCTCCTGCCCTGACCAAGTCACACCACCAGCAGCCTCCAAATCCATGCCCAGGGCTCAGTCCATTGTAACCAGGAGCAACATTTGGCAATGATCACGCCAACTTCCTGAAATTTTGTTCACCGACATCTGCGACCCCCCTACTATTATCCTCTGTCCTGGTTGAATAGTGTCCCCCCAAATTTACATCCACTGGGAACCTCAGAGTGATGCCTCATTTGGAAATGGGTCTCTGTAGATGTAATTAGTTAAATTAAGATGGGGTCACACAGGAGTAGGTTGGGAGCTGGTGCAACGACGGGTGTCCTTATAGGAAGGGAAACAGACACCCAGGGAGAGTGACGACGGAGGCAGAGACTGGAGCGAGGCATCCAGCCAAGGACCACTGGCGGCCCCGGGAGCTGGACGAGGCGGGCAGGGCCCTCCCCTGGAGCCTCTGAGGAAGCCTGGCCTGCCCCACCTTGATTTTGGACTCCTGGCTTCCAGAACTGAGAGAGGATAAGCTGTTTTTGTGTGAAGCCACCAGGTTTGTGGTCGTTTGTCACAGCAGCTCCAGAAAGCTAACACAACCGACTCCCACCCCTCCACAGCTCCTCCTCCTCCCCCGACCTCCAGTGCCGGACAGAGCCCTGTGGGTCCTGAGTGTACCACCTGCCCAGTCCCGGGCCTTAAATGCCATCTCTGGGCTGACACCAGCCACATCCTCCCTCCAGCCCAGCTTCTCTCTCCCTGAATCCAGACGCAGGTCTGACAAGCTACCTGTACCTTCATTTAGGCATTCAAAGCCGACTCCAACCTCACACCCCCTCTTTCTCCCCCAGCCACCTGCTCCTCTCACCTCCTCCGTCCTAGGAAACAGCACCACCACCTTCCCGGTGCTCAGGCCAGAGCTCAGAGCCACCCTGGACTCCGCTCTCATGCTCCACTTCCAATCTGTCGGCCAGGAGGGGCCACATAATTTTCGGGGCCCAGTACAAAATGAACATGGCGGACCCTTGTTCAACAACGATTAAGAACATTGGGATGGTGGCAGCAGGGCATTAAACCGAGTGCAAGGCCCTTCTGCGCGCAGCCCTGGTAAGTTCATAGGTCACATGCCTACGGAGCTGGCCTGTCACCCGAAGATCCGATTTCAAGCCCCTGCTGTGCTCACACCCTGAAGCAGCTGCCCAGCAAAACCCTTCCTCAGTGAGGCTCCGCGTCCCCACAGGACACCCGCCCCCCTCCTGGCCTTGCTCAGGCCTCAGGCCGGTGGGGTCACACTGGCCTCTGTCACTCCTGCTCCCTCTGCCCAGGCATCGGCATCTCGCCGGCCGGTTCCACCGGCTCCAGGCTGTGGGGACACAGCTGCGAAAGCCCAGGAGCCAGGGTGGAGGGGCTTAGAGCTGTGCTCCTTGGCCTGTCCCTGGTTCCTACTACCCAGCTATGTCCATTCTGGGGGGGACAGGGGCCTTCGCTGGGACCTCAGGCATCAGAGACACCAGGCATTTCGCTGAGAGGAGAGGGGCTCTGTGCAAACAGTGGGGAGAAGTGTCCTTCCTGCTGGATCCCCTGCAGCACCCCAGGAAGCCAGGGAAGGCCATCCCCTCAGACTCACCTCAGCGCAGGACGGGGCTCACGAGCAAGGTCCTGGGGCCTCAGGTAGTACTGCGCCACGATGACCAGGGCCAGGTAGCAGGCGGCCAGGGTGCCTAGGAAGCTAACACACAGACGATGCATGACCACACGCACAGAGGGGGTCTGAATGCCGGCTCTGCCCACACGGGCACGGTGCCAGGCAGTTCTCACGGCTCCGCGCCTTGGGTCCCTCATCTGCACGTGGGGATGTGGGGGATCTTTCAGGCAGGACTGTGCTCAGGCCCAGGGTCGGATTGGGCCAGTTCCTAACTGGCCGCACCTGCGAGGCTGTGGTGACCACCGGCACCCTGTCTCTCCAACGGCCACTCAGCCTCGGATGTGGCAGCTAAGCCAGGACACTGGCTATGGGGAGGAGGACCCCTGCCTCAGTGGGCGGGACGAGAGACTGGAGGGCTGGGGGCACCTAGGGGCTCTAGTCCCCTACCCCCTGTTTCTCCATTTCCAAGGTAAGACGTCCATTGTTGCTCTGAACACAACAGGGAAACATAAGTTGCAAATTTGCATGAATACTTTTGCCAGACTTTTTTTTTTCCTTCAAAAATATACGTAAAGCCACAGACCACAGTATGAAAAACAGTATGTGTATGTCTGCCTCTGTGCCTGTGAGTGCGCACGCGTGGGCATATGAAGTCTGTAATAGTTAAAGAAAACAGCAGCAGCAGGTTATGCCATTTTGGTAGTTTTCTCTTTTGCTTCTCTATATTTCCTATCACACACACACGTTACTTGTGTGATTTTTAATGTTTTCCTCCTTCTCCAAATGGGAAGGCCAACGCTAACAGCTCCCCTAGCAGAGGCGGACAGAGCCCCCCCAAAACACCAACCCAGGGCAGTGGGGACCCGGTCAAAGCCGCTGCCCTGCCAGGAAGCCTGCAGCCCCGTACCTCGTGACTTTCTGGAACCTGATCTCCCTCGGGACGGACAGGGGCAGGATGACCAGCATGGAGAGCAGGGTCAAGGTGAAGCGCTGGTCAGCGTACCAGGGCTGCAGGGCGGGCAGGAGGAAGTCACACACTGGTGGGAAGGCGGAAGGAAGGGGGGTCGCAGTGAGCCTGTGGCTCTCACCCAGCAGTCAGAGTCCTGCCCCGGGCTCCCGCTCTCCATCCCTGGCAGGGGTTGCCATGGGCACTGTCAGCCCTGTGAGTCTAAAGGGATGGGACAAGCGTGATGGGGTCACCATCATGTGCCACCACGAAGGAAGGATCTGGCTGCAGAAACTCATTCGACAGATGCTCACTGGGCTCTTACCAGCCAGGCACTGCTCCCCGTGCTGGAATCCAGCCACAAGTGAGACAAAGGACCTACCCTGAGGCACCTGGGCCCTTATGTGCTTGTAACACAGCGGTTCTCAACCTGTGGGTCGCGACCCCTTTGGCGGTCGAACGACCCTTTCACAGGGGTCGCCTAATATCAGATATTTATATTTAGATATTTATATTATGATTCATAACAGTAGCATCATTACAGTTATGAAGTAGCAACGAAAATAATTTTATGGTTGGGTCACAACATGAGGAACTGTATTTAAAGGGCCAGAAGGTTGAGAACCACTGTTGTACCAGATCCTTCTGTTTCTGCTTGGGAGCTCAGGGGGTGTGTGGGTCTAGCGGGGCCAGGGTGGCTTTTTGGTGCTGGGCAAAGCCATATTCTCTGTCACCACTGCACAACAAACTACTCCAACATGGCCTGGCGTGTCCACTTGATTATCTGCCATGAGCAGGATGTGAAGAATGAGATAGGGCTGAGCTGGCTACTTCTGCTCCATGTGGAACCCATGGGGGTCACTTGAGGGTATTTGGCTGGTGGGAGGGCTGGTCTGGAGGGTTCTCGATGGCTCTCCCCACATCAGGTGCCTGGTGGGGACACGGGGGCTCAGCTGGGCCTTCCCTGCAGTTTTGGGGCCTCTCCACATGGACCCCCTCGTCCATTGATGGTGAACCTTTTGAGCTCGGCGTGTCAGCATTTTGAAAAACCCTAACTTAACTCTGGTGCCGTGTCACATATAGAAATGTTTTGATATTTGCAACCATAGTAAAACAAAGACTTATATTTTTGATATTTATTTTATATATTTAAATGCCATTTAACAAAGAAAAATCAACCAAAAAAATGAGTTCGCGTGTCACCTCTGACACGTGTGTCATAGGTTCGCCATCACTGCTCTAGGTAGTCCTCCTGCGGAGAAGCCTGGCCCCGCCCCCCGCAAGTACCTAACCAGAAACACACACACAATGCTCTCTCCTCCCCAGTCAACCCCCCAAAACCAGGTGGCCTAAAACCAGGTGGCCTGTATCTAATCAACTCTAATCACTCTGGGCTCCACAGTTGAGCCTGCACGCAGCTTCAGAATCTTCCTCACAGGGCAGTACGGCCCGGTGACCCGAGGTGAAGCTGATGTGGCCTCGACTGCCACTTGCAAGCTCATTTACCCACCGTAGGCTCAGCTCTACCAACCGCAATGCTGCCCCAAACATAGAAGCCTCTAATCTCAGCACCCCAGAGCCAGGGGCCTTTTTATTCACGGTTAAAGTGACGGAGAGAACAAACCAAAGAAACATCAAAACGTCGGAGCGAAATCTAACCATATCAATAATTACATTCCAATTAGAAGTCTGTCTGAGATCGTCAAGATGATTTTTTTAAAAAGCACAACCCGACCATATGCTACCTACGAGAAATGCACTGGGAAGCCCATGTCACAGTTTGGTTCACAGAGAATGAACGGGAAGAGAAATACTGCATCACCACTAATCTGAAGGCAGCTGGAGCGCCTACATTTATAGTAGAGGAGGGTGATTTAGCGACCAAGTATCACCAGAGACAAAAGCGGGTATTTCATAACAATAAAAGGGTAGTTCGTGGGTGGGTGCCTAAGACGGAGCTTCCAGGACTGTGAGGCGAAACTGGACAGTTGAAAGTGAGAAACAGATAAAATCTTCAACTGTGATTGCAGGCTTAACACCCTCACTCAGGCGAATAGAATAACTAGACCCAAAACGTCAGCAAGGGTATGAAGACCTGCTCAAAGCTGTGGAGAACCTTGACCGGATGGAGAGTTCCAGAACACTGCACCCCACGCAAAATGCTCACCAACACAGAACATGTGGGGGCCCACAGGGCAGTCTCAAATACCAGAAAAATGGAAATCACCAAGTGTGTTGTCTGACCACAATGCAATTAAGATAGAACCCAAAAAGGGATCTAAAAAAAGTCCCGAATAATTAGAAATCAAACCACACAACGTTAAACACCCTGTGAGTCAAAGTAATCACAGCAAAATTTAACAAATGTTTTGAATGGAAAATGAAAATAGATATCAAAATTGATGGGGATGCAACTAAACCATGCTCAGAGGGAAATTGTTAGTGGGGAACTAGAGACCCAGGTGCATGGGGTTTAGTCTCCAATGTCCTAAAACTCAAGGTGTGATTGGTTCTCTCCCACAGGGGCTTCTCTGCAGTGGACCCCACTAGACAGCCAGCCACAGCCTGTCCCTGCCCCCCACCCCCACCCCAGGACTCTCCTTGTGCTGGTAATTACTAATTCCAAGTCTCCCGTCTCCAGGACGTTAGGAGCTCAGGGGTGGTCTCAGTCTCTGCTGTCCCCCAGGGTCCTGCTCAGTGTCCACGTCCTGTTCAAAACCAGGAGCCCCAGGGGGCATAAGGAGCACCGAACCCTGAGGCCACCCCACCTCCAGTGCAAGTACTTACGCTTCTCCAGCTGGTCCCCGATCACCCTGAGGAAGGCCACGGAGATCATGAGCAGGTTGACGATGAAGCAGGCCTCACACAGCTTCCCGATGGCAGGTCCACACAGCCCTCGAACCACGCCCTGGTAGGTGGCCTGGCCACTGACGGAGGCGGCATAGCCCAGGATGACCAGCCCACTGATCAGGAAGACCAAGGAGACCTGCAGAGCAGGACTGTGGGCCAGGGTGCTCCCAAAGGCCACCACCCAGCCAGCTGCCCCTGGGGACTTGGATATGGCTCCCTCCACTGGGCCTCTCACCTGTAGAAGTCACGCTGCCTATGGCCCCGGGCCCCTCCCCTGCCCTGAAACTAGAGCTGCAGGGCAGGTGGACTGTCGAGGCCTTGCTGGTGGTCAGTCTGGGATTCATACCACTCTGCCCAGATGGACAAATGAGGTATCAGAAACCCAGATGGGGCTAAAACTGCACGGGCTACATGTATACAAGGGTTATCACCTGAAGAGGCACAACAAATGCACCTCTGTCAAGACACAGAACATTCTACCACCCTGACGTGCCCTCCTGTCCCATCCCAGTCACTTTATGCCCCAATCCTGTCCCCAGAAACCACTGGTCTAATATTTTTCTTTTACATATTTTGGTATCTGGCTTCTTCCTCAGTGTTGTGCTTGTGAGATCCAGCCACACTGGTGATCACGTGTTACTCCTATTTTTGCTGAGTGCCACCCCTGTATGGATGCAGTCACAGTTGTTTCTGCCAGCCTGCTGCTGACAGGCACCTGGTGGTTCTTAGTTTCTGGCTACTGTGAATACAGCGCTGAGCACCTGGAACAAGTCCTTTTGAGGACCTGTGTTTTGTCTTCCTGGACATGCCCTCAGGAGAATTGCTGGGTCATACATTAGACCTGTTTTTAACTAAGAAATTGCCAAACTGCTTTCCCAAGTGCCTGTGCCACTGGACACCCCCATCGGTGCATGGGAGCCCCACCTGCTGCATGGAGCTAAATGGTTTTGAGCCTCTGCAGGACCGGTGGCTACCTACCCCCAACTGAACTTGGTCTCCAGGCCTCCACACCCCTGCCTCGGGTTCTGGGGAAGAATGCTGAGCTGGGACACGCTCAGACAGGGCACGGCCCTGACCAGCAGATTCATTCTGTTACTCCAGACGCCACAACACAGCTGCAGAGGAGGAACATCTAATTGGACTGTGGGAGAGGAACTTGGAACTTCCGAGTTGGGAGGAACACATGGCTCCTTCGGTCCCTGAACCTCTGCCCATGCCAGTTCCTCGGCTTGGAACGCCCTTCCGCCTCCACCACTTCCCCTCACCTGGCGAACGCCTAATCTTCCCCCTCCTCTCCAAGGCCATTTCCTCCAGAAAGCCCTCCTGACACTTCACCCTCAGGTGGACTCAGCCCCTCATCTCAGGCTCTGATAGAACTATGCCTTCTTGGGTACACTGTGCCTGCCGTGGGCAGAATGGTGGTCCCCAAAAGACAAGTCCACAGCCTCACCTCCACCACCGGTGCAGGTGACTTACTGGGCAGCCTCTGCAGATGTAATTAAATAAAAAGGGATCTTTGCAGGTGTAATTAAGGACCTTGAGATGGGTCATCCTGGACCATCTGGGTGACCCTGAAATCCAATGACAAGTGCCTTAGACGAGACAGAAGACATAAAAAGGAGACTCTGTGATGATGGAACAGAGGCTGGGGTGATGTGGCCACAAGCCAAGGGATGCCTGGGGCCACCAGGAGCTGGAAGAGGCAGGAAGGAGGGAGCAGAGCCCTGCTGGCAGGCTGCTTTCACACTTCGTCCAGGACTGTGAGAGGATACATTTCTGCTGTTTTAAGCCACTCAGTTTGTGGTCCTTGGTCTAGTAGCCCAAGGACATATGCTTACAACATATACTACAGGGTCTCCAACATCTCTCACCCAGAGCCTCTCAGCTCTGTGAACACTGGGGTTGTGGCATTTTCTGCTCACCATTTAGTCCCCAGAGAGGTGCCTGACACACAGAAGGCACTGAGTAGATAGGTACTTGAGGATGAAGGGAAGCGGGGTGGGGACTAAGGGATCCTCTGCCAGTGAGGCATTCCCGAGAGGGACCCTGACAGACAGCAAAGAGCCCTTATTGCTCATGCCCAGGCTCCGCCTCTGCAACTTCTAACTGAGGGTCAGGTTCATTCAATCTTAGTAATCCTCCAATGCTAACGGGTCATGAGAGACCTACCACCTCGCACCACTGACCTCCTGGTGGTGGGAATGTTTAAATGCGCCCCAAGTCCAAGTTGGCCCCTTGCAAAGGGGACAGAGCAGAAGTCTCCCAAGAGGAGGGGAGAGGCGGGGAGGGGCAGTGGGCCCATTACCAGTCTGATTCCTTCGCTTGTCCAGGGTTTCAATTCATTCACGTCTTTAGACCACACTGTACAATGCGCAAGCCACACTAGCAGCCTCCACGTCACCAGGAGCTCGTCAGGATGCACAGCCTCAGACCTGCCCAGCCCAGCATCTGCATTTCAGCAAGGTGCCCAGGAGTGCTGCAGGGGTGTGAGGAGTGGGGGCCTCAGCTCTGTTTCACAGCCCTGCCTGCCACCCTGAGACTGGACACCTCTGTGCCCAACCTCGCCCCCTGCATTAACTCCTCATTGTCTGAAAGGGCAGCCTTTTGTTTTGTTTTGTTAATCCTCATCCTAGGATATTATTTTCCATTGTTGTTTTTTAGGGAGAGTGGAAGGGGAGGGAGGGAGGGAAGGATGGGGGGTGAGGAGAGTGAGAGAGAGAGAGAGAGAGAGAGAGAGAGAGAGAAAGAGAGAAACATTGATTGGTTACTTCATGCACCAGCCCCAACCAGGCTGGGGATAAAACCTGCAATCCAGGTACCTGCCCTTGACCGAGAATCGGTCAAGAGCTGAAAGGGCAGCCTTCCTGTTGTACCCATCCAAACACAGCTATGTTGCACCTCTCATGCACCTGGACAAGTCCTTCCATTTCCACTGGGGCACAGTGCAACGTCACCCCCTCAGAGTCCTCTGACCACCTGTTATGTTGCCCCACCCTCTGCCATGTGACCCTCCTAACACTACCCACCATCTGAAATATCTTATTTGATATTTCAAGTATCTTGTATCCAGCCCTGTGGCCTACACACAGAACGGGACTGCCGGAGACCAATTCCAGCATGTCATAATTTCAAGAGTTTCATCAAAAGGTTGATGAGATTTGGGGACTCAACAGAGTCACACATGTAGCCACCTGTTGGGAATGGCTGAAGGCATTTCCCCATAACCTGAATAGGACACTGATTGTGGCTGCCAGACAGCTAAAAGGCATCTTAATCTACATGTTATTGCCTCCTACTGGCCAAACACCTGAACAGCCGTAGGCTAATTCCCCCATGCTGACAATGGACTCTGTACTAAACCCTGACCCTTTGAAGTGTGTATCTCTGCCTCGCCTCAGGACAAGTTGTGTTAATAAAAAGCATGGGGTCCTGGGGACGAGAGAACCTAAGGCCTTAGACTTAAGATCTTGGAACTTAGCTCCTTTAGCTAAGCTCCTCTGACCCCCAATGCCTTTCAAAATTATATCTCGTCTCCGGACTCTTTATTAGTCTCTGGATTCCTATTTAACATCTACGCACAGCCTTCTCCAGATTCCTGAACCCTTCCTGATGCTGGGACAAGAACCCCGGCACGGGACCATTAAGAACAGGACCATTATCAGCTGGCTGCCATGGAAAAGCATGTGGGCTGCCTGTCAAAGAGCGTACCGCAAACACAGGCTCCTGGCAGCCAGAGAATCACTGCAAACAAAAGAAAGCTGCGCTAATCAGTGCTCCTTCTCTGCTACAGCCGCTCAGCCCTGACTGCCTGGAAAGGGAACTCAGCTGGAAGGCAGGCCCTGGAAGCGGCTGCTGGCCTCTGACATGGCAGAGGGCCTGGCCCAGCTCGCGTGGGGGTGTCCCAGCCAGTCCTGGTTCTGACCCGAACTGAACGTGGACCTGAGATTAGCGGGCAAGTGAGGTCCCTGGCCAGTCGATTGCTCAGAGACCGAGTGTTCTCCGCGCTTTCCCAGCGGAGATGTCAGGTTCATTGGATCCAGGTGTTGTGCCTGGCAGCAGCCTGGGCGGGTAGAGGCTGTTGTGTGCCCAGGTACAATTATCTTCTACCCTCATGAGCTCAGCGGGCAGAAAATCAAACCCCACAGATGTACATAGTTTCTAAGACAGGCAGCTCTGCAGACCTGCTACTGAGGATCTGGATCCTGCCCGGGGAGACCTCCCCAATCACTTCCCAGGGGCTTACCAGCTCTACCAGGAAGGCGGGGGCCACCCCACCGGCCTTGTAGAAGGCCCAGGGGAAGTTGAGCAGGCCAGCCCCCAGCGCAGATTTCAGGAGGATGAAGACAGCGCTCAGTGAGGACAGACCGGGGCTGGCGGTCACAGGCTTTTCCAAAAGGCCTCTGCTTCCAGGGGTCTGTCCCTCCATGGCTAGAAGCAGCAGAAGGGTGGAGAGGAGACAGTCTTCGCACTTTCTTCCCCGTTCATAGCCGGTATCACTCTCTGGCTGCCAAAGGTCTCTCCCCAGTTGTCCCAGCTACCGCATCTCCCTCTTCCTGCACCTCTGCTGCCCCTTTTCCTTGCTCACTCATTGGCCCATCACTTCTCTTCCTCGCTGCTTTCTGCCCCTCCCCCTCTAGCTTTCTACCAGCTTATCCTCACTCCTGCTCTCAAACTAAAACGAAGGACCCCTCCTCCCTCCCCCTTCCTCTTCTAAACCTCTAACTCCTTCCAGCCCATCACAGCCCTCGGCTCCCTCCCCCTTATCCCCACCTCTCTGACAGCCCTAGTCCTTACCACCAAGTGCAAACTTCAAGGTGAGAGACAGTCTTTGGCCACCTTGGACTCGGACGACGGAAACTCAGGCTCACTCCAGGTGGTTCCGCTGCATTTCTTGGGCCCAGACGGGTGGAAGAAGGAAGAGTCCAGCTCTGCAAGGGTGGGTCATGAGTGAGTCGTGAACTAAGGGAGCCCTAAAGAGCATGTGTTTGGGTCATGTCCCAAAACCTAGGGGAGCAGAGACTTGAAGTCAGGGCCATCTGTCCCAAGAACTTGCAGCTTCTGAGACTTCTGGCCTGAGGAAGTCTGAAGGCTCCCTCCCCTCCTCCCTGTAGGCGGGGCTTTACCGTCTGGTCTGCTGAGTGGGAGAGGGAGCTCAGCTGGGAGAGATCAAGGAAGGGGCACACCTGACCTCACGCAGTGACCTGGGTCAGTTTCTCCAGTGCCTCCTCCCTCCATGCCTGAGACCCCCGTATGAGGGGGGAGGAAAGAGCTTGGAGTGCAGCATGTGTCACCTGTTAGCAGTGATCTCCCCACGCCCATCTGCACAGGGGGTCTGTGTGCCTGCCTCACAGGGGGTGCCGGAAGCCGTAGACGGAGGCAGGTAGAGGCCCAGGCGGGCAGCAGGTACACCGTGGAGAAGATCTCCATTGACCGTGCACAGAATCACCCGGGGTTCCTGTTAAAACGCAGATCCCTACTCATCCCATCTTGAGAGGAGTTGAGAATCACATTTCTCACAAGCTCCGGGAGGCAGGTGCTGCTGGTCCCGGGCCACCCTTTGAGTAGAGATCACCAATTTGACCCCACACATTGTCAACTAAGCTGGCAGAGTATAAAAAATGGTCCTGTCCCAGAAAATGCAGGCCTAGGAGAGTCAGATCTTGAATTCAGATGTGACTGTTTATCCCTGGTACCCAAGGCTCAAAACCCTGGGTGAGGGTGTGTTAAACACAGATTGTGGGGTCCCATCCCTAGCGTTTCTGATTCAGTGAGTCTGAGAATCGCCTTTGCTAACCAGCTCCCAGATGGTGTTGATGCTGCTGGGCTGGGGACCCCACTTTGAGAACCACTGCCTCATGTTAAAAACATCTTCAATGCCCAGAGCCTCACCCAATCAGCCCTTATCTGCGGGACACCAGGTCCGCCCCACACTTTTTCTCCATGAAGTTTCTAACTGTGTCACTTCCTTGGGGCCCACTCTCTTCATATCTTTTCAGGCTCCGCACAACAGGTGGTCAATAAACGCTTGATCTGCAGTGTGGCCGGCCTCCCAGCATGCACCAGTGAGAAGGGAGCAGGATCATGGCCGAGGAGCTCAGAGCTGGGCCCTGTGTTTACACTGCCTCCAGGGGAGCAGTGCTCACTGTGACCCAGCGCTCACCCAATCCCAAGGGGGCGCTGCCATCGCTCACAGAGCAGGAACCGGGCTCAGGCAGAGAAAGCCAGTGGCTCAAAAGGTCATCACTGGCACCCTGGCCGGGTGGCTCGGTTGGTTGGAGCATCGTCTGTACAACAAAAGATTGTGGGTTCGATCCCTGGTCAGAGTGCATATGGGAGGCAACTGATTGACATTTCTCTCTCTTCTTTCCTCGCTCTCTAAAACAAAAGTAAAAAATGAAAGAAAAGGTCTTCACTGGCAAGTGACAGGGCAGGGTTTTAGCCCTAAGTGGGTGTCATCTCAGCCTGCAATGCCATGTTGTGTCCCACACCATGCCCTGACCCTGACAGCGCCCTGGACAGAAGGGCTGAAAGAGTGAGTGAGTGAATGAATAGATGGCAGGATGAGTACACAGACTCCAGAAAAGACAAAAAGGAACATCACATACTTTCCCGGACACGTTACTCTCCTGAGTCGGCTGTCACACATTACTCTCACTGGTCTGAATCCAGGTGTCAGCAGGGACACGCTCCCTCCAAAGGCTCTAGGGGAGGGACCTTCCTGTCTCTACCAGTTTCTGGGGGCTCCACAGGTTTCTTAGCTCGTGGCCACATCACTCAAACCTCTGCCTCTGTCTTCAAGTGGCCTTCTTCCTGTGTCTGTACCCTTTCCTTTTCTTATAAGGACAGTGGTGATTGGATTTAGGCTCCCTCAGATAGTCCAGGATGATCTCATATTTTAAAGATTCCCAGGTGATTCTAATGTGCAGCCAAGGTTGAGAACCACTGGTTTAAGGGCACATGCCTGGGTTGTGGTCTCGATCCCCAGGAGGGTGCGTGCAGGAGGCAGCCGATCAATGATTTTCTCTCATCATTGATATTTCTCTCTCTTCCCCTCTCCCTTCCTCTCTGAAATCAATACAAATATATTAAAAATAAATAAGATCACATTCACAGGCTCTGGGGCACGAACCTATCTTTTAGGGGTCACCATTCAGCACACCATACCCCACAGATCTGGGGTCTGATTGTGCTCTCAACCATTCAGTCAGACAGTAATTTGACAAACATGGATTGATTGATTGAGCACCTACTGCATGCCAGGCCCTGGGGATTCAGAGGAGATGGAGTGGGGAGTGGACCATGAGACTCCAGGAGGGAGGGAAATTGGGAGGAGCTTCTTAGAGGAGGTGCCAGGAGGGAAGACACTGAGGTGGGGAGTGGCGAGTGCCTGTTCGAAGGCTCAACCCAGGGAATGAACCAATGCTCCCAGGAAGGCCAAGGTGTTCTGGGGTCGGATTCCTTGGGTGGAGACCCAGGTTAAAGCACCTGGGAAAGGACTTTCTTACTGCACCAGGGCCTGAGGCGGGCGTGGGGCATGGTGGGGAGGGAGGGGGTGTGGCAGCAGGTGGAGGACTGCAGCAGCAAGGCTGGTATAGGCTCTCCCAGGCCTTCCAATGCAGCCCCACCTTCTACTTTCTCTCCCAAAGCTGCCCCCGAAGCAGGGAGAGAGCAGCGGCTGTGGCTTTGTACTCCTTAATCTCAGCTGCCTCCCCTCCCTGTCCCTGCCTGGGTCCCTCATTAGCTGCCCATTAATGTGCATGACTTAGAAATTGGCCACTGGGCTGTGAAATTCCACTCAATGGGAAAACCTCTTAATTCTGAGGGGCTTTGATATGCTCTCTCTGCCAGCATCCCAGGGCTGGGTGACCTTTTCATAGCAGCAGAGAAGCGCCCTGCGGGGCCCATCTGTGTGGGCGGCAGGCGTTCCGTGCACAGGAAGGCAGTGAGATGGCACACGGGTGCCCTGGAGGATGAGGCAGGTGGTGGCTTAGCCCAGCACCTGCCCACACTCAGGAGCCATCTTCCTTCTGCTGTGTCACCCCACCAGGGGAGCAGCTGTCATCAAGGGTTGTTCCCTCTGCCCCTCCTTTCCTACTCCTCAGAGTACGATGGGTCAGAGACAGGTAGAAAGTTCCAGGAGAAAGCGACCTCAGCTTGTTTCCCAAGAAGTGTGGAGACAGGTCTCAGGAGCCAGAGTGCCTGAGGCTGAAGGGTGACCTCTCACTCCCTGACTGTGACCGGGGCCTTGCTGGTCACCTGTGAAATGGGTGATAACACTGCTACCCTGCAAAGCTGTGGGAGGGTTCAGTGAGAACGCTCATGACCCGGAAGTAGGCATGCCTATTAGCTATTGTTGAAGCAAGGACACATCACATTCCATTTCTGACACTTATGTGTTTTCCCTCTGCCTGATTCTGAGCTTCGAGAACAGCGTTCTGACCCCTGGCCACACCAGAATGCCCAAGGAACTCAACTGCCAATGCCGGACCCACCATCAGGGCTGCAGGTGAAGTTGGTTGGGCAGGTGGGATTTGAGTTCCTGTGAAGCTCCCGGGACATGCTAACGTGCTGTGGAGCACTGCAGTTCTGAGCAGGCAGGGGCCCTGTCTGACCCCGTCCCTGAGCTCACAGACCCCTCTTTTCCCTGCAGCTTTCTGCCCGGGCCTGGCCCACTGAAGGCAGCTTAATAAAATGCTGTTGGAGTAAACCAGACGCTAAAGGAGTGAAGCCTCAAGGTTTCCAGATGACAGGAACCATGGACTTTGAAAAAGGCAGCTCGATCTGTGGCCGTTAACCAGGAGGGACCCAAGTCCTCCTGCGAGAGACATGCGACAGCGAAGGGACAGGGAAACCCAGCGTGGTCAGCTGAACACAGCCCCTGAAGATGTCCTCGGCTGACTGGCACGGCAAATGGGACTTGGTAAATGAGAGCAAGTTAAGGGTCCTGAGATGGGGCGAGTGTCCTGGATGATCCAAGCGGTCCTTAAAACAGGAATGTAGGAGAGGTCAGAGGTCAGAGGAGAGAGGGTGAAGTGAGGACAACAGCAGAGGTTGGAGTGATAATAAAGAAAGGGCTCACAAGCCAAGGCATTTGGGAAGCCTCCAGAAGCTGGAAAGGGCAGGAGAGCGGGTCTTCTTTGGAGCCTGCGGAGGGAGCATCCCCGCTGACACCTGATTTTAGCCCAGGGAGAATTTTTGGACTTCCCACCTCTATAACTGTAGGGAATCCGTGTGTCATTTTATGCCACGAATCTGTGGTGATCTGTCTCAGGAGCAACTGGAAACTGACACACCAGCACCCTGAGCTCCCCACCCCGGGACTCCACAGCAGGGGTCTCTTCTGCAGAGCCCAGGTGAGACACGGCCCAGAGCACGGCCTTGCCAAGTCCTGCTGTCCCCTCCCTGTAAAGAGGGGCTGGTGCCAGAGCTATGACCCGAGTCCTGCTCTGGGTGAAGGAGGGACTTGCACCTGGAAGGATAAGGCAGTGTCTTCAACGTTGCGATGCTGGCCTTCCTCCTGCTCACCGCAGCCTGAGGACACTCCATGGAGGTTTCAGCGGCCGGAGAGAGGCGGAGTCACAGGCCTGGAGGAGGGCCAGCTCTGGGTGCAGCGCCCTGCAGGGGCATCACCTGGGTCCTGACCCCCAGGGAGCCTCTCCAGGTCTCCAAGCCCGGGGATTCCATCTTGCTGGTTCACAGAATCCCCTGGGAAAACTTGATGGCAAAATCCGTGGAACATAAAATTCACCGTTTTAAAGTGGACATTCAGTAGCATTCAGTACATTTGCAATGTTGTGCAACCACCACCACTATCCAGTTCCAAAACATCTTCATCTCTCCCAGAGGAAACCCCATACCCGTAGCTATTCTCATCACCCCCTCCCCCAGCCCTAAGCAACCACAGGTATGCCTGTCCTCATAGATGGGCTCATACACTGTGTGGTCTTTTGTGTCTGGCTCCTTGGACTTAGCATAATGTTTTTAAACTGGTCCATTTGACAGGTGAGCAGACGCAGTGCAAATGGTTGCTGGGCAGGTTCACCAATGGCAGGGACCGTTCCCACTCCCTCAGGTTCCTCGTGCACAGGGCTTGTTCCTGCAAGAGCACAAGATGGACAAGTGCACGTACAGGGAAGGTCTCAGACCTGCGTGTCCCTGGCACGGGGTGGGGCTGGGGGGGTGCAGCACCTTCAAGCTCCTGCAGTCAGAGCCCCTCCTAACTTTCCAGGGAGAGAGTGGTTAGTGGTGAGTCCTGGGGCCCAACCTCACACCTGGCCCCTCTTGGTGCCCAGGGCCCCCACGGTCTATCTATGATTGCTATGGGTTGGTCGTTTTGTTTTGTGTTTAAGATATAATTGTTCACTAGGACAATGAGAGTACACGCCAGAAGAAAAGGTTCCCTGAAGCAGAGAGGTGGCTTGGCCCAGGCCCACAGCCTTCAAGTACATCTGTCACCAAGATCTACCATTGACAGGGGCTGACATAACTGAGCACTGGTGTGCCAGCACGTGGCTGTAGGGGGCACAGGGCCTGATCCGTGAAGGCCCACGAGCAGGAAGTGGCCAGGCTGGAACTGGACCCAGGGCCAGAGCCGCAGTTCAACACCTGTGCCCCGCACGGTAACATCCTCTCCAGAACACTCCTCCCAGGTGGGCCAGGTATCCCATGGCAACCACCTGACAAGGCCTTTCTCCTTGGGCAGTGCTCCCATGACTCTACTCTGTCCCAAGACCCCCTGTCCAGCCATCCTCCCAAAGTGTCACTGTCCCTAAAATGAGGCAGACACGGACGTCATGCAGATGCCAGCAGGAGGGACAGAGGTGGGCACTCAGGCTTTGTGCCAATCCTGCCTGCACTGCTCACTGTGGATTCTGGAAGGTACTGATCCCAGCTGCCGCTTCCTCTGTGAATGGGGCCAGTGATGCCTCCTCGCCCGTGTTGGCGTACATGTACTACACGCAGCGCAGTGAGTCTGGCTCCCAGCTCCTAACGGTGCCAGACAGGGAAGGAGCCGCCTTCGTTTTCTGTTACTCCTCTATTAACAGCCTCTTCGGCAGGCACATCACACTGCTGCCCGTTCCAGGCACCCCTTTCTTTGCTTCAGTACTGCACAGAGCTGCTCTTTTCTCAAAGACCAACCAGCCTTTACCTGTTGCTACTGAACTTCACGCTGTTAGATTATCCCTCGTGCAGGTTCCCTTCTTGGAGCTGCAGTAACCACAGGTCCCTAAAAATCTTGGTATCTTAACAACTCTCTTCTGTTCTTGACTTAGCCTTACTGCCTGGGAGTCTGTGCTTGTCCTTACCTGTCCTCTCCTGTCCCAACTACATGGCCCTACAAATATGCACCGAGACAAATACGCCATGAGTGTGCTCGCTCCTGGGGTTGACGGCCACCTCATCTAAAGAGCAGGACCCGTCTCTGTGGTGAGCAAGTGGGGCAGTGAGCGGCCTCGGCTCAGGGAAGGGGGGAGGCAGGAGAGCCAGTCCCGAAGGCAAGTGACACATGTAGACATATACCTCGGGCAGGAACAGGGGACACCCCAGGTCCAAGCGCCATCATTTGGAGGTGAGGCATCCAAGTTGGAGAGAGACTGGTGAGCCGGAGGCTGCAGCCAGCAGGGACTACAAGCTCAGTGCTGCATGGGGACTAGAACTTCAGTCCACACTCACCCTGCTACGGTGTTTGGATAACTAACTGTACGACAGAGATGGAGCAGCTCTGCCTAGTTTACACAGACCTTTCTCTAATTCAATCATTTGCCAACATTAAAACGGGAGGTTTCACAGATTTCAGGCTTCTCCAGGAAACTCAAGACGTGCTGTCCCTGAGACAGGGCCTGGCGCTCCAGCCTGTACCAGCCCTGCGAGCTGCTGCTTTACGCTGGGGCCATGTCCTCACTCCCCTGTGGGACAAGGAAGGGCCATGACCCTTGCTGTGGAGGGTCGGCAGGGGGACCAGAAGCTCCATAGCAAATAGTGTGCAAGCCCTTGTTTTGATACGTGGGAGTGACACTCAGATCCGCAGCCCATCTCTAAGGGCAGCACGCTGCAGTCCTCAGGGTGCTTGCGATGGGAAAGCTTTGTGGGGCCCTCGGCAACTTCCCCAAAGCCTCAAACCAACAGCAGCCACAGAGTGCACTTAAAAGTGCAAGGTCACCAACATGACCTGCTAAGGAGAACCCATCACAGGAGCTGAGCTTTAATGGTTGCTCCCTCATCCCCGGGCCTTTTTCCCCCAGAACTTCATCAGCACCCTGATCCCACATGGCCTCTACCACCTCCTTTCCAGTCCGTCCGTCCCCACCTGTGATGTGAAGGCTGACGTTCAGCCAGTCGACATACAGACTGGTCAGGCAGGGGTTAAAAACAGGTTGCCTTAGACTGGTTTCTTAGAAATGACACCTAGTTGATAAAATGGACTTTATCAAAATGAAAAAAATTTTATGCCTCAAATGATACCATCAGGAATGTGAACAAAACAGACAGAATGAGAGAAAAGATTTGCAGTCATGTGTCTTTGGTAAGAGACTTGTATCTAGAAAATATACAGAACTCTTACAAGTCACTAATAAAAGAGCAGCCCAATAAAAGAATGGGCAAAGGCTCTGAATAGACATTTCTCCAAAGAAGATATGCAAATGGCCAGGAAGCACATGAAAAGATGCTCAATATCATTAGTCTTTAGAAAAATGCCCATCAAAACCACAATGAGATACCACCTCACACCACCAGGATGGCTAGAATAAAAAAGATGGACAGTGACAAGTGTTGGTGAGGATGTGGAGAAACTGGAACCTTCACCCACTCTGGTGAAAATGTAAAAAGAGGCAGCCACTTTGGAAACAAAGAGTTCGGCAATTCCTGAGGAGCTATATGATTTTACTCCATCTACCTAACAAAAATGAAAACTTACGTCCTCACAAAAACTTGTACACAAATGCTCAGAGAAAGTGTTACTCACAATAGCCAACAAGTGGAAACAACTCAAATGTCCATCAGCTGAGAAATGGATAAACAAAACGAGGTCTATCCATTCAATGGAATATTATTCCGCCATAAAAAGGAACATGTATTGACTTGCTCTCATGAGTCTTGAAAACATGCTAAGTGAAAGAAGCCAGTCACAAAAGCTATATGTTGTATGGTTCCATTTATATGCAATGCTCAGAACAGACAAGTCCATAGACAGCAAATGAGTGGTTGCCATGGGCTTTGGGGGAGGGAGTAGAGGCTGACTGCTAACAGGGTTTCTTTTGGGAGTGATGAAAATGTTCTAGCATAGTGGGGGTGATGGTTGCATGACCTTGTGAATATACTAAAAACTACTCAACTGTATGTACACTTTAAAAAGGAGACTTTTATAGTACGTGAATTACATTCAACAAAAATCAACAGGCTAATACAGAACCCATTCCACGCTATCATCCAAGAGAAATGGGACAGGAGAAAACAGAGCCGTGACACAATCCCTTTTAGCTTCATACAGGTAATGCATATTTATTGAAAATTTTCTTCACCGACAATGGTGAAATCAAGACCCCAAATTACAAAACATGATGGCAGTTGAGACTTATAAAAATAAAGCGAAGGTCTATGTTTCACAGATCTGTGCAATTGCCTTCAAATCTCAGTCTGTCCTTTCATCAAAAAGGAGCTCACGGAATCTGTTATTCCTCATGATGGAATAGTAAAAAACTGCATTCCATTGGCAAAAAAAATAGCTTTGCTTCCAAATAGCACAAGTCTTTAAAGTGACTTTTTCCCAACAATAAATATAGAAAATAGCCGTAATGAGCATATCTTAGCTTGGTCAGAGTTGTGTCGTTGTCTAACAGTATATCCTCCCTCTCGGGCTGGAGACCCCGGCCCGCCTTTGACGTCCTCCACGTCTTCGGTGCAGCGGCTGGATGAAGTCCCCCTCCTGAGGGACCCTGGCCCTGGGACACACGGCGATGTACACGAGCCTCCGGCATCACAAGGGGAAGCCTGTGTAGAACAGCCTCTCGGACCCTTGCAGCCAAGACTAAGGCCCTGTAAGCAGGCAGCCCCTCGAGAAACGTCCCAGCTCCGCCTGCCCACCAAGACTGCCAGGAAAGGCTCTCTCTGGCTCTCACAGTCAGTAGTCTGACGTCGTCACACAGATGGGGTCTTTGGTGGGTGAACCTGCTGCATGAGCTGTGGGCGCTTCACCCTGGGTTTCCTCCGCTTCGGCCTGCTTTTGGCCTTGTTGATTTGTACCACAAAGAAAGCCAGGACCACCATGGCTCCCAGGAAGGCAAAGACGGGAATGGTCTGGCCCACCTCCTGGTTGTAGCGGCCAGGCATGATCCCTGCAAGGGGACAGCGGTGAATGATCAGTAACACCACAGCCTCTTCTCCCACGAGAGGCAGGCTCATCAGGAACAAATGCTAACTAATTTCATTAGCTGGGCTTGCAGGGCAAACATAATTTTAAACCTTAGCTAAAGTAACCCAGGGCATTAATAGAGAATGAATCAAGGCAACCTGCAGGTGCGTTCTCAGATTGGCAGCTTCTAAGTGTGGGTGTGGGTGTGCGTGTGCATGCCTATGTCTGGGGGGGCGGGTACAGTGAGGTCTGTGCTCACCTCAGACAGAGACCAGGACTGGCCTTTCTCCTATCAGAGACACCCTACAGTAGGGCTGTCCAGAGCTGCTTTTTGTTCAAAAACAACAGGAGATGGATAAGTATGGATACTGGGGAGGAGAGAGGGTGCTTCCTTCCTAGCTGAGTGGAAGGAAGAGAGAGGAGGCCAAGCAGGAAGTTAAGAATGGCTGGCTGTGCCCCAGGAAAAGCCTTGCACAGATGGGACACGTGGTCAGAAACTAAGAGTGGCCACTGTAGAACCCTTGCTTTACAGTCAGAATGACTCTAACTCAGGAATACTGGGGTTCAAAATGACTGTCTTCTGTGCATCCCAGGACCTGCAGGCAAGGCCCTCTGAGGCTTGGCATCACCACACAAAGCTCCCGGGGTTGAACTGAATGGGCTGTGGTGCCCCTTTCGGATCCTCAGAATTTCGGGCCAATTATGGAACCAGAAGAAACCCCGCTTGGGAGATGTAAACCCTTGGAGGAGCACAGGGGTTTCCAGAGTGAGAGTGCCGCCTGCTCACTGCTGAAGTGACTTGGTACCGACTGTCCCAGGTGAGGGAGAACCTGTCCCAGACAGACCAGTCAGGCCAAAGCCATTATCTGTAGTGGGTACACTAGATGTCATTTAGGGTGAGGGGACAAAATCAGATCAGACCCAGTGAGGTCTGACCCAGGTGGGGTAGGGCAGAGAATTGGTGGAGACCTCTAGGCTGAGGGCTCAGGGGCCACGGTGGCTATAGCCGCTGGCTTAGACAAAAAACCAGCTGATGACAGGCATCTCCTGCGGTATATTTTGTTTGTAGAACTTAAAGAAGAACCTGCAAGTTACTCTGTTGGAAAAATTTCAAGTGTAATACTGAAGTGTATTAAAAGAAGTGTAATAAAAGAAATTCAAATCTGAAAATCCATGGTAGAGTTTTCCGAGAGAGAGGACAGTGTGCTACTTTCTTAGGCCTGCTTATGGCCTTCTTGATTCATACCACCATAGCTTTCAAGAAGGCAAAGATGGGAGCCATCCAGCCCACCGCCGGGGAGGAAGAGCCTTTGAACAATTGCAGTGTGACTTAGCACAGTAAGGAAGCACCTGAGAACTGACCTCCAGGAATGTCCCAGGCACCACTTTCTCCGGGAGACAAGGGCCTCACTTGAGGGCGATTCGATCGAAAGTTGGGTAATACCACTTTGTCCAGGTCGATGGAGAGTAGCTTCTGATGTTTCCAAAGATTACTTCAGGAAAATGGATTAAAACAAAATAAAAATAAGCAACTGTACTACCCCAGGAAGCTTACCCAATACCTAAGAAACAGAAAACTATTTAAAGAGAAATTTGAAATGATGTCCATCTACATCAACCTCAATGCAACTGGGTAACAGCTGTAGTGACAACTTCCAAGTTGAGACAGAAATGTCAAAATCAAGTCCATACCCATGAGGTTTTCATATCTGAGCAGGGAGCGTTTCTGCTGGGTTTATAACTGCAGCCTGGGAAATTCAGAGCACTGGGAGGGGAAGCACCATGTTCACCTCTGAAAGGTGCTTGTAGGCGGCAGGAGCTAAACCAGGGCTTTGGGGCCACAGGCAGGACTACAGGCACCTGGAGGTCTCTGCCACGAGACACTGGAGGCGGGAGCTATTTTCAGGTGAATGCAAACCAACAGCAAAGGTGGCTACACTGGTGCTGGAGCCAGACTCTGTCTCTCCTTTCAAGGGCACCATCATCAGGAGGGAGAGTAAGGCAGACACAGGAACCCAGGAGTTGAGAGAGGCGAATGGGGAGAGCACCTGCCTGGCCCCTGGAGGACAGTGAGGGAAGGAAACACGGGCTATGAAATGTGCTGGATTCGTTACAGCAGCGCTACTATTAATTCTGAGATCAGAAGGACTTGTTCAGGCCAATACAACTTAGACCTGAAGAACAGAGAGGCTGACATGCTGCCAAGAGGAGAGCTGGGGAGGACACCCAGATGTAAGAGCGAAGAGTGCAAACAAAAAAATGTGAAGACTGTTCTGGCCAAAGTGAGGGACAGCATTAAATATGTTCGCAAATTATGAATTCCTGCTTTTCTGCTTCTTATTCATTCCCTTACTTCGGCCAAGTAAAAGCAAAGATGTTCAGTTCTATCAGCAATCAAGGTGAGGTCAGCAGGAAGCTGCAGACACTAGGTCTGTGGAGAGGGTTTCTGTATAGGAAAGAGATAAACTACTATCGTGTACTTCCACCTGGGCGGCTGCCTGGAAAATGCCAATGAGTATTACAACCTTTCTACGTTGTATGATTTAACTTTTCACTTCAGGCTCTATCAGTCTGAAAATTAAACTGACAGTGTTAAATTATAGAATCAATGACATTTAAGCTTTATGACTGTAGCTGAATATATATGGGGCTGTATTTTAATTCTCATAGGTGACATCCTGTTCTGGAATTTAATTATCTGGTGATGGCACTTTATAGTTATGCAACTGTGGTAACAGTACACGACGCTACCATTGAGTATTTTACAGTGTTCTGATGGAGGGAGCTCCCAGTGGGTGTGACACTCATGCCACTGTTCTAAGAACCCCTGTGCTCAGCAAAGACACTGAGAAAAAGAGCTTACGTTTCAGAGATGGACCTGAAACGGGCACTCGGCACTGACGATGGACACTGGGCCTTCCCAGGGCTCTGGGCAGCTGTCTGACATTATCCAACTCTCTTCAGAGACTCAATGCAGGTCTAGGTCTCTGAGGACTGAGACTAATATTCAACAAGACGTGAAATGTGAGCTAAAGGTGAAGCCTTGTGAGTGTGTGTGGAAGGAATTCCTGAGCGCGACGGTGAAAACCACATTCTAGGAGCTGCACATTATTGGCACCCTTGATGGGCCGGGTTGGCGTTGATGGACGGGCAGAGACCAAGGATGTTGTTAACCGTTTCTCAGAGCCCTGACCAGCATCGTGAAGAATAATTGGGTTTTGGGAACTTTAGCCGACAACGACTGTCCAATGAGGATGAATAGCTGATCACAGCTGGAATTAAAGTCTGGTCAGAATGCTAGATAATGGTGCGTTATAAATAGATGACATGTAAAAATGAAATCTTTTCAGAAAATTTTAAATGACGGGGTGCTAACTAGAATGGAAAAGTACTCAGTAATTACAGCTTCAGAAGGAAAACTGCTGATGGGAACACAAGGTGATGATGCTATCATGCCACTGTTTTCTATGGAGCACGTTTAACAAGAACAGATGGTCAGTGAGGGCTGAACCCAGTGCTGCTGCTCCTGACAGCAGGAGAGCAGAGGCGGCTCCGAGGCCTTGTGCAGGCCTCCTCCTTTCGGTAGCTTGGAGCACAGATGGTGGTCCTCTGTCCCCTGCCACATGCCCTCTCGCCACACTGACATCTGTATATACTGAGACCCAAGCAAAGTGGGCAGCCTGGTGGGTGAGAGAAGACAGAAGCCACCCTAGAGGGAGAAGCTGCCTGAAGGCTGTAGGGGAGCTCCAGCCGCCAATGTGCGTGCGGTGTGCTGCCTGTCAGGGGAAGACGGTTTCTCACAGCACCACTCAAAGGAGAGGGAGGGGGAGGACTACCCCATGTCCTGTGCCCGGGACATGGGCCCCTGTTTCACTGTGTCAGGATCCTCAGTCAGGAAAATCCCCGTTCTCCTTGACAGAGCAGGATATTGTCCATGGATAACTCAAACTGGCTTCCGAAAAGAAATGATGCAAATTAGAAGGTCAAGTTCGATAGTAAGATAGAGAAGCAGGCAGATCAATGCCTGAGCATCACACACAGAAGTGTACCCACATGACCCTGTTGTGATAGGAGGTCACTTTACCAGGCACAGGAGAATGGCACAGACCCACATTCAGGCAAGCTACAACCAAGGACCGGATCTACCCCAAGCAGTCCCAGCCCCTTGGGCATGACAAAAGAAAGGACCCGTCTGTATTTCAGAATCAACATCGCAAACAGGGAGGACTCAACCCCTGAACCCCAAACCCAGAGCTTCTGTTCAAGTTAAATCACTATTGGATCACAGCTTTTAGAGCAAGAATCGACCAAACCTAAGGAAATGCTAATTACCCAAAGTACTTCTTTATGCAGAATACCACCAGAGAGCACAATTCTAAAGGTCACTAATTTAAATAACCACCACAAAGCAACAAGCTAGAAGATTTGACAAAAATGCCAGTAAAATTCCATTCTCTTATTTGAATAAAGGTAATGAATCACAAACCCTGCAGAAGGGGTGGAAAAGCACAGGAAGACACTAACCTGGGAGCCGTCTCATTTAAAGGCTGTGGCTTGGCCCACGACAGGTGCGGGCAGGCGGGCAGAGCCCGAGGCTCTGGGCCCCCCAAACGGGCCTCCAGGACCTTGGAATACCGGTGCAGGTGGTTCCCTGGGCAGCATCAACCGACAGCAGGAACCGATCGATGTTATCAAAGTGCCAGGGGAAAAAGGAAGCTTCGTTACTTATCCGTCTGCTTTCCTGCCAACGTGCCCACTGTGTGCTCTGTTAACCTGTCTTTCAGGTGCTTCAGAAGTAAGACCTGACTGGGGCCACCCGGTGATGTGTGCTCATTGCTGAAGGGGAGTAAACAGAACAGCTGTTCCCTTTAAAGTGGCCACGCGGTAGGCTTGCAGTGGCTGAGCAACCTTACTGACTGTAATTACATGTACCAGGCAAACTTGAGGAATTTAACCTATAGATACTCTTCATAGGAAATTCTTTCCCTTTTGAAGTATTTAATTTTCAGGCCAAAAAAATCTGCATCTTCAAAGTTCAAAACTACTTTTATCTGTGCTGTCCAATACTGTAGCTACTGGCTATATATAGCTATTGAGCAACTGAAATGGAGTGTTACATATTTACATAATACTGTGGTGTACTAGGCTAAAGTATTTTATTAAAGTGAATTTCACCTGTTTCCTTTTACCTTTTTAATGTGGCCACTGGGAAATTCAGAATTACGCCTGTGGCTCACACTGCACTTCTGTGGACAGCGCTGCGAGGATCAAAACATTCGGGCCATGAGAGCATGCAGATCAGCCCTGCCTGCTGTACACCACGCGGGCGAGGCCGCAGGTCCCACAGAACCTTCTCTTCAGGCTCCACTGCATAACCACTGGTGGCCTCGAGCAGTTACTTGAATTCCCTCAGCTCCTGTTTCTTCATTGGTGAACTGGAAAGAATACTATCTATTTTCACAGGGTTCTGAGAGGACCCAGTGAGGGAATCTGTAAAGCACCCCAGGCCCGGTGCCTGCTACCTGGTGAGAGCTCAAAAACACTGGCTGTTGCCCGACTGGCGTGGTTCAGTGGTTGACCGTCAACCTATGAACCAGGAGGTCACAGTTTGATTCCTGGTTAGGACACAGGCCTGGGTTGCGGGCTCGATCCCCAGTGTGGGGCGTGTAGGA
The DNA here is from genome assembly GCF_000147115.1 of Myotis lucifugus. NCBI lineage: Eukaryota > Metazoa > Chordata > Mammalia > Chiroptera > Vespertilionidae > Myotis > Myotis lucifugus. The sequence continues at coordinate 2,017,953 of NW_005871083.1, read as the reverse complement.
GGCAGCCGATCAATGATTCTCTCCCATCATTGGATTCTCTCTCTCTCTCCTCCCTTCCTCTCTGAAATCAATAAAAAACAAAACAAAACAACAACAAAAAAAACGTTGGCTGTTCCTCCCTGGGGAGGAGCCAGGATCTTCGTCTGTAAGAGTGGGATGATAAACATGAACTTGGAGCACTGTGAGGACCTAGGAGTGAGCATGGGAAAGCACATGGCACCTGAGGCCCTCAGTCCATGTCCATTCTAGTCACAGGAAAATGACCCTGTCCCCAGGTTAGAGCCACTGGCCTCTATTCTGTCCACAGTTGTTAAGAAAAACAATCAGAGGCACCCCTAACTGGCTCCATTTTCTGGCAGGCATGACTATTTCCTGAAACAGCCTGAGCCAAGCTTCACCCACCCCCCCACACTGAGCACCTGTCAGCCCACTCACCTTCCATCCTCTCTGGAGGGGTTGAGCCCGCCCCGCTGGGAGGGCGCTGCCGGTTCCCAGAATGACTGAGGCTGGGAGGTGTCACCCCATACGACGTGTACTGAAGGAGCGCATCCAGGAGCCAAAAGCAGTCTGTGGGTTCAACAAGCATGCTGCTTAGGAATTAGATTTTTTAAAAAGGAATTTCTACAGGAAAATAAAAGCCCCCAAAATGAGGGGGTGGGGAACGAGAGGGGAGAAGATTAGATCAGAATAAACCCTATACTTGAGAAACGTGCATTCTCCATGGTCAGCGCCAGCCACAGAGGACAGCAAGAAACACGCCCTGGCCGTGGGCTTCACGCCTGCCCCAGGGCTCAGGCAGGGCAGCAACAACGGGCACTGGCTGGACAAATTGTTAGAGCACCACTGGGCTCCGGGCCCCTCACGACGAGGCAGAACACAGCTCATTCAGGGATGGCGAGACCACCTGACACCCGCTGAGAGAAGAACCACCCAGAGTCCGGGCTCCAGGCAAGAAGAGAGGGGAGTAGGGTGCTGAAACTTCTGTCAATGCCTGAAGGCTGTCCTGGGGAAGGACCCTGGTTGTGAGGGCAGAGCCAGGACCACCTGTGCACTCCACAGGGACGTGGGTTTAGAGACTGCACTCTGAGTCAGTGGGCCCAAACCACCAAGTTTAAAAGCAGAAAATGCTCAGTGATTCTGGGAGACACCACAGGGAGTCTAGGTGCTGCGCTGTGACCAATACTCCCCTCCAGAGCCATGTGATGGCCTCTTTCTATCCGGAGACTGAGATACTGCTGTCTCTATTCCTGGGATCACCACTTCCACACCGAACTCCCCACAGCGACCACTCCAAATCCCATCAACAGCAGCTTGACCAGAGATGACCCACCCAGGAAGCACTTCTCCCACTGCCAGCGCTTCTGGTGGAGTGCTCAAAGCCCCGAGGGTCCTCTACGCTCCCTTCTGAAGTTTAAAGACCAGGACAGTTTTCCCAAGCATTGAAAATTTTAATAGAGTCATACCAGGAGATTTCAGGTCTTAGAAAAGATCTCTGTGGAAATAAAACATTAATCTTCTTTTAACTGTGACTCTAATCTTCACTTTTGATTTTAACAAGACCAATCTGATTCTAAGGATTTACATAAAATGCTAAGAATTTAGTCAACTTCAATTTTAAGTCAGAGTAGAAGTGCACCATACAACTCCAACTTCATGCCCTCGTGGCCTCATTCCTCCCGGCTAAGCCTGTTCACTGCTCACCAGTGTGACAGTGTAACTCCTCGCCCTCCCCTCCGCCCAGTTCTTCAGTTAGAAGATTAGGCTTTAACCCTGGTTTTGTCACCATCCCACCAGGCAAAAAGATGTAACATTTTCACCATTTCACTTCCTCCTTTACAAAAAGAGAAAAATAAACTGTGTTCAAGCTCGAAACCCCCAAATTTGGAGGATGCATAGAGAGATGCTGAAAAAGAGGAGGATTACTAAGGATTATTCCCTGCCTCTCTGCCCTCAAACCACATACCCACTAATGAACCCAATGCTCCTCACTGGTGAAGACTCATAACAGCCAAAATGACCTTGTCTCGAGGAGAACCAAGTGCTGGCCCTCCAGGAAAAGCGGGTCCGATCTGAGAGGGGCACCTGCATGGCAGTGCCATTAACGTACAGACCCCAGAGGGGGAGCCGGCAGGGCAGACCAGGTAAGCCAGCAAAGGGTCTCTCCACTGAAACTCAGTGGTCTTGGCACCTGCTGGACCCAGGACAATGGACATGGAGGGGAAGGCAGTGGAGGCAGTAAACGAATGTCATTTTGCTTATTAAATGCATCCAGACTTATATACTTATTAAAATAGTCCAAGCAATCAAAGCAGCAGGAACTTCCCCAACCGCACCCAGCTCTCATGAGTAGGTTTCTGTTAATTTAGCAGCATCTCATCCGTGCTTTTCCAGGGACAAGGGGGAGAAAGGATTTGAATGTCAAAGTCATGAAGCACAATCTACTTTTCAGCCACACCACCAATTCTCACCCTTCTGTCGGTGACTGTCATCTAAGCAATTGGAGTCTCCGTACAAGACAATCCGGCCTCCGCCCTCAACTGGAATCTGATAAAGCCCCAAAATGGGGACGTTTTCAACAACTGCTGTTTCCTGCTTTAAAACCTCCAATCCTGAAACAACACAACAAAAACAGCAATGAAAAAATGTATTGAGGAATAAATTATTTTCCAGTTGCCACTTAACTTGACATGTGACAAAGAAATCACAGCAAAAAACCCACTCTTCAATCACAGCAGTGCAAACTTACAGCATAGAAAAACAAGGCCTCAAGTGCCACTAATTTGGGTTTTAGCAAAATTCACTTATATGTGTATATATGCAGGATGTCCCCAAAAATGTATACACATTTTGAATAATTATTAATTCCAATGAGTTAAATCTGAAAAGAAACAAACATTGGAATTAATAATTATTCAAAGTGTGTATACATTTTTGGGGACACCCTATATATCCATATCCATCCTCTTTCATTTTCACTTGAAATGGTGGTAATCGTATTTACAACTTGAAAGGTTTCACTTTTCCCTTTTTATATTAAAAGCACAAACTTTCGTCCTGTCTTATCATGCCAAAAGGCTTATGTCCTTGGACCACATCCATTCGGGGCAGCTGGCCAGGCGGTTATAGATACATCTACAGACATTGTCAGATACTGATATCCAGTTTCATGTCTTACTATTGAAAGCTAGGACAAACATAACTAATTAAAAAATATATGCCCACAATATTTTAAATTTAGATTTAAGATATTTGTTATATTAATCCATAAATACAAATGTTCCAGAGCAAAGCCTTCTTATCTCTGTTTGTGCCAAACAGATGGCACAATTTACAATGTTTAATGAATCAAAAAGTCAAAAATGCATAAAATGCCACAGGCAGCAACTGCCAGTGACATCATCGCATAATCTAGGAGTCTCCAGCCCTGAAGCAAACACGTTCCCTAGCACTAGATGACGCACATCTTCATCAAAAGCCAGTATTTACCATGTTGGTAACATCGAAAATGTCTGTGGCTCTAAAAGCGCAGCATTTCCTGCTCTATGTGTAATTCCACTAGGAACTGAGTGGGAGACAGCAAGGTGTTCTTGGTGGAGAGGGAGACAGCACAGTACAACAGATGAGACGGAGGGGGGGGGGGTGCGCACTGTGTGGCCTCTGGTTTTCACACAGTTTGTTTCTCACAATAAGATCCTTTGTGATCCAGCATAACCCAGATATTCAAATTTCTTTTGTGTCCAAAAGATCATTCAACTTAAAGCCTGTGTGAAGATAAAAATCCCCTTAAAAAGCATTTCAAGGTAATTTTTATTTTCAGGCCACCAGAACCCCAAAATGAAGTACATACCCTTAAATCTACTTTTGATTCCTCTCCCAACAAAACAAGGCACTAGCAGCTGGCCACAAGACCACTGCTGTCACCCCTGTTTCACCCCTACCAGAAATGACATGGCTCTGTGAGAAGCTGATTTCAGAAAGAATCACTAACCCATGGTAAATTGTGCCAAGCGACTGGGAGACATGATTATTTATGTGCTTAAAGTTAAAATATAACCCTATGAACACAGACCTATTGATTGATCTTGCCTGGATGAAGGGAAAAAGCCCTTCCAGGTAATACAAAAATGAACTTTACCTTGCAGTTGCAAATAAGATGAGTGAAAAATACTTCCTGCCTTCCCTCATTTTCAACTAATGAAACTGTTCCTAATTTCCAATTACAGAAAATGGCAAGCTTTACAATGAAGGGGTTTTCCATTCTGGAATTTAAAAAAATATCAACTTGCATGAGAAAATGAATCCTTCCTGTAAATTTCCAGAAGCCTGTCCTGTTGGGCACAGAAGAGTCTCAAACTCTTGGCCGAGGTGAGAGACGGGAGTGTGGGGCTGCAGGAAGACTGCCCCACACCAGAGCAAGTGGATGGCTTCCCACGTTTGGGAAGATCAAGGCAGTCCAGGTTGCTCTGGCTCCTCTCTGCTCCTCAGGGATGCTCAGGGCACTAACACAGTGTCTCAGATACTACAGTGAGGGGAACTGCAGCATTTGCCTTCTTCAGTGATGCCTGGCTACAATTAAAGAAACAAAATTGAACCCCCCCGGCAATGGGCAAGGAGACACCTGATTGATGGTGTTGCTCTTATATCAATCAGGGGCAAAGCAGATGTACAGTCCTTAGTTCATCCTTGCTTGATGTTTGTGTCAGTGGCCAGAGCTGTTCTATGCCTGAGGCACATAAAATTATAATTCCTAGGTCTTGGAGGGGAAAAGATCAGAAACACTGGTATCATAATAAGTAACTTATTTATATTAACTGAGACTTAGGAGGGGGATGTAGTTTTAAAGTTTGTGGAGATGTTGTGATTATTCTAGTAACTTCTAGATAACAGTAAATAGGTAATTCTAACACAACTCCATTAAGAGTGAACATATCACCTAATAGCTTTTGTGGACATGAACATATGTCATTCTGCACATAAAACTGGATGCTATGAGAATAATAAATGGGTCACAATTGGTGTTCAGAAAATTGGGTGGGGGTCTAGTATGGTAACATTGGAATTATTTCAGAGGGCAGTGACTGTGAATCACGTATTCTCAGGAGCCAGAATGTGTTCACATCCTGAGTCTCTGCCATTTAACTCTCACTGTGGCCTTAGATGCATTTACCCTGCCTGTTCTCGCCTGAAAAGTGAGTTTTAATGATAGTGTATATGAGTTATTGGAAAAAAATAAAACATGAGAAGCACATAAAATGGGGCCTGGCACAGTGTAGCTAATATACATGAGCATTTATCTTTTTCTGGGTTCAGGGAAACAAACAAACAAACAAAACTGAAAAGGAAGACCTTTTCCTGCTTCAAATTCTTAAGGGAATTGTAAGAGAAGACCCTGTAATTAATATTCTTTACCTTCACACAGTTAAAAACATCAAAACATGGTCAACATTTTTCTAAATTTCAGTAATCTGGCAATCATGAGAACAGAACGCTTTATAAATTGTAACACAAATTTTAAGCAACTTTAAAGGTAGTTTTAAAGAATATCTACAAATATTCAACAGCCCCTCTCCTATGGGAAATTCAATTTATTTTGTAGTGGTCAGTATACACATATATCCAAATTATCAGCAAGAGGCTATCTTATCATATCTTTGCATATCCCAGAGCCACTACCCAGAAGTCTTGCTTAAAGTAGTTACCACACAAAATAATAAATTATAAAAACAAAACAAAACTGCTAATGGGTATGTGGATTTCTTTTCGGGGTGATGAAAATATTCTGGAAGTAGATAGTGGTGATGAATGCACAACTGTGTGAATACACTAAAAATCACTGAATTGCACACTTTAAAAGGGTTAAGTTATATGCAATAAAACTGTTAATTAAAATAAAAAGAGAAAGAAGGAAACCAAAGAGCATGTGAACAGCATTCCTTACCTTGGTCTTTAAAAGTGTGTGTTATCACTATGCCATCTTCTGGAAATTTAGCGATGCTGCACCCTGATGCATAATACACTAGAAAACAGTTGTTCAAAGTTATGAGAACATAGAAACATGGAACATTTTATCAACAGCTATTCATTTACCTAAAATGCATTCTTTAGACATTATATGTTTTCTAAAATTGTTTTTAATCTTAGGAGAGGAGCTGCTATTATTGCCTGGTCATACTTAAACTAAAAGGAATGACCTTAAAATTGAACTGGAAAACAAAATACTATTAATATAAAGTTTCTGAATAGATTTCAGACGTCAGAGTTGTCATAGATTTGAAACAACTAAGTCAGGATGAGCAGAACAGTAACCATAGTGCTCAACATATTGTTCAGCCCAGCTGGTGTACTTAGTGGTTGAGCATTGACCCATGAACCAGGAGGTCAAGGTTTGATTCCTGGTCAGGGCATGTGCCTAGGTTGCGAGCTTGGGGTACATGCTGGAGGCATCTGATCAATGATTCTCTCTCAGCATTGATGTTTCTATCTCTCCTTCTCCCTTCTTCTCTCTGAAATAAATAAAAAACTTAAAAAAAAAAAAAGATAATGTTCTAGAAACTAGCTCCCAAAATTAATCTATGGGGAAATGTCTTACATGAGATTTGCAAAGTTATGTCATAAACAGAATCGTATAAATAATCAGGAACCTATGTGGTATTCCCTATTTGGGAAAATACAGGATATAGAGCACCTTACAGGAGGCACTAAAACTAGAGATGCTTGCATAAAGTATTTTCATTTTGAACATTTGGTCAGAACTAGAGTAGCTAACACCCTGCTCTCCAGATGTCCTCTGGGAAGACACTGAAGCATTCTCTCCACAGAGCCTCCCTGCTTCAGGAACCACACCACCTCTCCAAAACGTAGGCTCTCCTAGAATAATGTGCCCTATGAAAACACAAACACAGAACCTTACTGTCATGGCTCGCCAGGGTAAAATCCCCTTCGTACAGGCCATCGCTGAACCCCATATTCCAGACAGACAGAAGTTCATTCAGAGCTGGGATGTTGGCTCCCCCAGTGTCCGGCATCCACCACTGCCTGTGAAGGACAAGGAGGCGCCAAGAAGGAAGGAACTGAAACACTGTACACACTTACTCTCCTCACAACAAAACTGAACTTGCCAGATCCAGCCCAGCCCCATGAGGCTGCAGCTGAAACTATGCTGGGTGTGAGCAATACTATTACATAAATGCTCCAGCCAGTGTGCAGAGGACATTTACTTCATAAAATGCAGTCCACATGACATAAAGGCACTGCACATAAAGCCCAGACCTCGAGGGGTCTGTGAAGGAAAAGAGATGAGAAGCTTATTAAGTTCATCACAGACTGAAGAAAAAAATTCAAACTTTATTACAGGAGTGACATATTCATAATACTTTGGGAATCTTTGATTAATAACTAACTTACAAGGTGTTTTAAAATAACAGGTGCTTTGGTGCATTTAAATTCGTACAGATTCAGTACCAGAGCAATATAAGGATGGAAAAGAACTAAACAGAAATTTAAAGCTCAAGTATCTACGATCAACAAGGAACAACAAAGCCTTTAAATTAGTACCTGGAATCAATGAGCATTTTACTGACTTTACAAGCAGCTTTCAGGAACATCGCTACTATGTGAAGAGAAAGCTTTCTCTAACCAACTGTCTGAACCTGCCTGCGACATCTGAAAAGACCACCAATGGGCCAAAAGGCACTTTAAGTATTTGCTAAGTACAACTTAATTCCCCAAAAGTGAAATTTCTTATCCAAATACCAACTCATATCAGTACCTCGTGTTTTCATCGTAAAACTTGACTTTTCTCATAACAGACGTGTTGTACCAATCACTGAAGACAATGATCGAAAGGCCATTGTCCACGTCCCGCCGCAGTTTGGCAACCTCCTCGGGGAAGTACTCCTCTTCACTGTCCACCATGAGCAAAGTTCCTGAGGGACAAAATGCCAAGCTCTGAGAAATTTCACCTCTGGACGACAGGATGTCACTGTTTCAGAAACACAGTAGTTTACTGGCATCCATGCCGCAAGTTACTGGCTTCTAACATTTTGGTTTGCAGCCCCCGAACCTCTTTAGAAGAGGGTGAAAAAGAAAGGATCGGGGCCCTGCGGTACACAGACACCAGCTAGCAGTGGCCTCTGTTTCATCTGTGACGTCCAACACAAAGATATTTCCCTTACTGCAGAAGAAGCCAAATACAGTGCTAGAGCTTCTTTTAATTAAAAAATAAATAAAATAATAAAAGTACATTCTGACAGCATCGCATTTTAGCTGAACATGACCACCATCACCACTAAGTAGGAATGTGCACCGCTCTGCTTGGTGCCTCCACTGGGACCAGGAGACCCCACACATGCTCCCTTTGCTGGCCTCTCATTTAAACCATAATTCGCCTTTCAAACGTTTCACAAACACCCCACAGAGAGGAAAGAACACCTGGCTAAGCACCCTGTTGTTGCTCACCATATTGGCTGGCGTCAAAGCACGTGAAGGGGGAGCCGAGGACTTCAACAAAGTAGCCCATGCTTCTCAAGTGTTGGTACATGTCCCTGAAATTGGTGTGGATGTGGTCGCCATTCCTGAAAAACAGCAAGCCCCAGCACTAAAATGATCACTCCTTGTCATAAAGGTAGCCACAGGTTAATTTCTGAACCCCGTCGCCTCTGCAGGAGCACAGCTCCATCCCCAGCAGAAGTAATAGGAAATCGTGCTCAAGGCACAGGCATAAAGGGATAAAACAACAAGAAGAAATGCACTGCCCAGCCAGCGTAGCGCAGAGGTTGAGCATCAACCCAGGAACCAAGAGGCCACTGGTTCGATTCCCAGTCAGGGCACGTGCCCAGGTTGCGGGCTTGATCCCCTCTGAGGGGATGTGTAGGAGGCAGCCGATCGATAACATTTCTCTCTCATCATTGATGTTCCTAACTCTCTCTCCCTCTCCCTTCCTCTCTGAAATCAATAAAAATATATTTAAAAAGAAATGCCCTGAGGTATCACTTTAGCGGTGGCATACATGTAAATGGTCAGCAACCACCAGCATTTGACAAATTCGGCATGGGAACGCAGACATGCTGGGCCACGCCACACAGGGCAAATGAACTAAGACGGTGACAAACAGTTAATCTTACATCACTACTACTGCTTACCTTTCCATCCTTCATCCTCCTCAATGTGCTCATTTTCCTACTGTGTACTCCGTCAGCCGCCTACCCAAATGCCCCAAGAAACACCCAGGGTCATTCTACCTCCCACCCTCCCACCTCACAGCCTGAGTCTGCCTCCTCAGCAGAGCGGAACCCATGCCTTCCTCTCCAGGCCCATGGCCATTGCCCTGGTCTATCAACTTCTCCTCATTTCTTTCTACTTGCCTCTGGTCTGAGCCCCTCCAATCTACCTTCCAGAGACATCTTTATAAAGAGCAGCACTGACCTTATGTGGGAACCATGCCAGGTCCCCGGATAGTCAGGCCAATGGGAGCACAGAGGCCTTGTTATCAATACACCAGAATGGCCAAAGGCTGCTCTGGGCATGTGCCTAAATGGGATGTTGAAGGACTCTGAGCCTGAGAATCCTAATCAGGCCAAGATACCATGAGCAGGTGCAAGGACACATGGTACACTGTGCCCTTCAGTAGCCATATGATTAATGTAACTATTGGCATGAAGCCTTCTTTGTCTAAATAGTGTAAAAGTAGGTTACTGACCAGCTAGTCGGCTGGAGTATGTGAAGAAGTCTGGTACAGAGAGCAGCTGGGCAGGGGAGACAGAAGCTGCTGAGCCAGAGAGCTTAGGTACCGCTACGATGCAAGGCAGTGGAGTCTAGGGCATCATGCGGCTGCTCAGATGCTAGCTGTGGGTACAGAGACTGATGCTACTTTATAGAAAAGATACGTATTAATCAGCCGGTGTCCGGCTGCCTTTTGCATAGACTTTGCTATGAGGACTGTCTTGTCTGATGGCTATGTGGCCATTGGCTCCTGCAATAAAGACTCATTCTTATACACTCACAACTTCTCACGGCTTCTCTGTCTGCCCCGCACTGAGAATTGACCTGTGTCTCTGACACTTGGCAAGCAGAGGTAAAGAAGGAACTTGAACTAAGTTCCCAACAGTTAACACAGTGGGCAGAGTTCAAGGAAGAACCAGCCTGGAGTAGTCGGGAAGAATTTAGAAGAATACATGGAACTCAAAGTCACTCGGAGCTCATGCAGGGCTCCGGCTATGCTCTGATACCTTATAAGTGTCCTCCTCAAATCTTTCAATCATTGTTGCTCACCATTTTCAGGGTCAGCCCAGCTACCCTGGAGGGGCTGTGAGGGAGCAGGGCCTGGAGGCCTGAGGAGGACACATCAGGAAGTCTGGCCAGGGTAAAATCCCCTTCGTAAAATCCACACACCCGAAGAAGTATGAATAGGCAGCTGTAGGAGTTTTAAGCAAACCGTGATAGAATTTATGTTTTTAGGTGACCAGGGCTGCTGAGTGGGATTTAAGGGAGCAAGAATGGTAGCAGTCACTCCTCAGGAGGTGATGGATGCTGTCCAGGCGAGATGATGGCCTGAACAAGAGTGGGAGCAGAGGTGGCGGCCAAACAGGGCAGGAGTCAGGACATGTCTGGAAAGAGGACTAACAGGATTTGCTGAATGATTCAACAGAAGGGGAAGAAAGCAATTAAGGATGAGTTCAAGGTTTTTTACCGCACAGCTGTGCAGGTCTGAAGGGAGATTCACAGGATGACGAGGACCTGCAAAGTCTGAGGGTCAAGGAAGTCAGGCTCAGTGAGGAGTGACGTCTGCTTCCTGCAGGGACAGTGACTCCTAGTCCTGCTGGGGAAGGGCTGGGGGGTGATGAGGGTCGAGTCTGGTGGCTGCTTACCAGTCCAAAGGGTCATTCTTCATTCTCAGATTATCCCTGGGGAAGTAGCCGGGCGGATAGCGGAGGTTGTGGTACTGGTCCCAGAGGACTCTCTTGCTTCGAGGAGGAGCAGGAATTATCTTCACCTTAATTGGGAGCTTCACTGTTGAAGTCTGTTCTGCACCATTTTTTGACTGAAAAAAATAAAAGAAATTTGAAGTGCCCCTTTTGCTCAGAAGAAACTTTCAGGTTTGGGGGTTTATTTAACAAGTCGATTCTATTTATCATTTTAACCCTAACAATTTGAATACAAGAATTTCCAATAACAAATGTAGAAAGGAACCTTCATATATCACAATTAATTCCATTCAGGACCTTGAGTTTGAGACTTAAAATTTAAATCACCTTGTTTCTGAAGCTACACAGGATTAACCCTACATTCCCTTTCAGAGAACACATATTTCCTATAATCATTCTGAGCTTGAAATTTGGCATGAAATAGTCCTATCTGCTGTTGCTCAGCAACAGAATTGAAGGCACCATCACTCACTATTGAGCGCTGCTGTACAGGCCCTGGAATCACTGATCTGGCCTTCAAGCCTAATCACACCAACTGTGCTTCCAATCTGAGCCCATTGGCATTGAGCCTGCGCCCCCTTCCTGGCAGGCGAAGGTGAAAGGTTAAGAAACACAAGCCCCTCTCTGCACGCACTTACTTCCACCTCTGCTGGGGAAGCTACGGTGATCATGACGTGCCCCTGCGCAATGCCTTCCCAGGACGCCGCTTTCTTGGTGACAGAAATGGAAATGGCCAGGTAGCCTGACCAAGGCCATAACACCGAAGAATAAGAGAAAGCCACTTCGATGTTGTCTCCATTCTGTGGTAAATAGGGCTGCCAGTCAGGCTGCAGGAGAAAAACAAGCCAAGGCTAAGGTGAAATGCTCAATTCCTAAATTATCTACAGCAGTTTTTGAGAAATACTTCATATTTTAAATAAGGCAAAATGAAATTTGTATACAGACACTAAGCAACGTATAACCAAAGTAGCTTATGGAATGTCTAGAACATCACCCACTAGGAATGTATAGAATCCATTATTTCTGACAGCCTCCAATTGTTTTTCTCTTTTTCTGACAGCCTCTAATTTTAAAGAGAATTTTTTTCCCCAACCTTAAAAAAAATAAGGGACACATATTTCTATCAGATAAAAGTTGATGTACAGATGTAGTGAATTTAAATAAATTAAAACTCTCAGATTGGAGGTTAGACTCCAATTAGCTGTATGCTTAAAAAATCACATCAGCCCTAGCTGGTTTAGCTCAGTGGATAGAGCGTCAGCCTCCGGACTGAAGGGTCCGGGGTTCAATTCTGGTCAAGGGCACATGCCCGGGTTGCAGACTTGATCCCCAGTAGGGGATGGGCAGGAGGCAGCCAATCAATGATTCTCTCTCATCATTGATCTCTCCCTCTCCCTTCCTCTCTGAAATCAATAAAAAAATATGTATTTTTAAAAAAGAATCACATTAATTTAAAGGAATCAAATAATAAAATGACATAGATGCAAACTGTCCCCAAATTCTGAAGCCAATGATTGGGGAGGTGGAAGTTTATGGGACGCCCAGAGGAAGAGCTGGCTTGCTGTCAGAATGCCTGCCCCTTTAGTCTCTTCCAGGTATGAGGAAAGTGAAAAGGAAAGCATGAGAGAGACCATCTGGAAGAAACATAAGTGAGCTCTAACATTCTAATATTTCAAAATTTCAAACTAACCTAAATTACTCATTTCCCTCACAAGCCAGATAGTAACAATACTCCCCAAATGAGTCAGCATATTAAAAAAAAGATCTGAAAAAGGAGAAAAATATTTATAGGGTACATCATGCAAATAATGAGGAAGGAAAGAAATTTTTAATAAATGCTCTTGAAATGACTGGTTAGCAATTGAGAAAATAGTTAATTTTCATCTACCTCTTATATCACATATCAAATTAACACAGATTTAAAAGCTACACATTTAACAAGCATTAAAGTCAGTAGAAAACGAAATTGAAATTTTTAATTATATCTGTGGAGACATGTTTCTAATGTTTGAAACAAAATAACAAAAGATCAAAATTCAACTGCATGGAAATGTGAAACATTTACAGAACTTCCATCCCAAAATAAAAACCACCACTCACATTAAAAAGAAAATTTAAACAATAATTTGTGTAACTTTTTGCATAAAATACAACAGTGGTTAATTTCTCTATGACACGAAGGTCTTCTTGCTCAAATGCATAGGGAAAATCTAAATTCCAGTACAAAAATGGGCCAAGGCAATAAAAAGCTAATTTGCACAAGAAAAAATAGAATTAGCATTTTCCAGGTTTATTACCTGGAGATATTCACCTCACAAATTTAAAGTTAAAAGAAGAACCACCTAGAAACAAACCAAATGTCCATTAAACAAAATGAGATCCATCCATACAATGGACTATTATTCAACCATAAAAAGGAGTGATGCATTGATACATGCTGCCACACCAATGAACCTTAAAGGCATCATGCCAGGGGAAAGGCCAGTCACAAAAGACCACATATTGTCGGATGCCATTTAAATAAACTATCTAGAATAGGTAAACCCAAAGAGACAGAAAGGGTATTAGAGATTGCCAGGAGCCAGAGGGAAGGAATTTTATCTCATTTTAAAAAAATCTCATGGAATTTAAAAAAAGTACCACCCAGTGTGGACATTGTGGAAACAGCACCCTCTACAATCTGAGATGATGTAACTCCTCTTGGAAAGAATTTGGTAGTATGTACCAAGAGCCATAATAATGTCCATGCCCTCTGGATTCCAACCCAGGGAGTTTACATTAAGGAAATAATTCAGAAGAAAGGGAAATCACATATACAAAGACATTCAATGAAATGCTTATATTGGAAAACCACCTATTTTTTGTTCATGCAAGGAGAAACAGTAAGCAAATTATGACTTCATAGTTCTATGTAATATTAAACAGCCACTATAAAGTACATGGAGACCTATATACATTTTTTAATGTTTTCAACATAATGAAAACTGAAAAAAAGGACTAAATTTTTGCCTAGTGCACAATGATAACAAAAATTATGTATTTCAGATAAGAGCTGGAAAAGATTATTTAAAAAAAATAGTGGCTATGACCACTATGCTGTGCACCTGAAACTAATACAAAATAATACTGAATGTAAATGGTAATTGAAAAACAAATAAACCAGCTCGTATGTAAAATTTTTAAAAATGCCTATGTTACTGTGCTGGGGCTGAAAGTTATTTATCTGTTCTCTTTCCCTATCCTTTACTGTTGTGATAATGTTTATGCAGTAAGTATAAAAAAATGATAAAAACAAAATTCAAAAAAGACCATACTTTCTAGACCTTAAGGCCCATTCATGCTCATTCTCACAAGTGAGCCTTTAATTATAGGTGGGAAATAATAAAGATAAAGGATCATATGTAATTAGTCGATTCAGAAGCTAAACTTAAGATGCCAAAGTAAAAAAATAGCAAATGGATTTTACTAATTTATCCCTGACTTATGTATAAAAGACTTAGGGGAAAATAAATTACTGCTTCCAATACCCTGGCACTCGACAGGAAGAGAGAACCTTTCCTGTTTTATTTTCAGGAGAAAACGCTAAGACACAAAGGTCTGGGCCAGGTCCAAGTTCACTACAAGCTAGAGAGCAACTTCACCTTGTCTACAATTCTTCCTGTGACACCCATGCCATTGAGGATCGTGACATTGACGATGGTCGGCATTCCTCCATAGTAGATGGGCTGGGAGCAGTAGGGCCACATGTAGGGACACTCAGTCAGATCAATGTAGCTGGGGCTCAAACTGAAACAAAGAATATGGTATTAGAGTAGGGCATGTTAGAAAACAACACTGAAGCGACACACTGTGTAGGAAGAGGCGACAAGGCCCTTAGAAAGGCCTCAGCAGGCATCTGGGAACTTGGCTTTGAAGTGCTCCCTGCACTGAGCAGGCCTCTGGGCCAGCTTGCCCAGACTGTCTGCACAAACAACGGATGGAGCAGAACACTTTCTTCCTTCTGCAAGTCTGGAACTTCAGTGGCAGTGGCTGTGGCTGGCAGCCCCAGTGAATGCGTTGGACTCAGAGTCTCACATCACTGGGGCAAAGATGAACTTTTAAATAAATGCAGCTGTGACAAATGGGTGGTCACTTGGCAAAAGATAAAATTAGATTCATACCTCACACCACACACAAGAATAAACACCAATGGATCACACCACACACAATGGATCAGGGAGTCTCAAGTAAATAAAAGAAAGCAAACAAGTATTAAAAGAAAACCTGGGTGAATTCTCTTTCATCCCAGTGCAGAAAAAGGCTTCCTGTGACTCAAAATCCAAGGACAACAACAATAACAGACTAATAAAGTTGGCTATTTAAAAAAATAAAACTGCCTGGCAAAACACTTCACACAAAATCAAAAGACAATCGACAAACTGTAAAACATCGGCAAATATATATCACCAACAAATGGTTACTAACCTTAATGTATAAAAACCCCATAACAACTGAGGGACAAAACCTCCCAAGAAAAAAGGGAAAAGTGAACACATACTTAACAAGAAAAATATAAATATGGCTGTTAACTATAGACAAAAGAGTTCAAATTCACTCATAATTAGAGAAGACATGGAAATTACAACAATATTGAGAGACCATTTCTCACTGATCAGGCTGGCAGAAAGTAACGAGCATGACACAACATTGTGCTGCTGAGGCTCTGGGGAAACAGGCACTCATGCCTCGCTGTGGAATACACACAGACACAACCCTCTGGAGGGGAATGGAGTGACACCTCACAAAGCTCCTTGACCCAGCAATCCCACTTGCAGGCATTTTCTCCGAAAACACAACCTTCAACAAAGCTAAAATACTAGACACAAGGTTATTCAAAGCAATAATTTGTAACTGCAAAATACTGGGAACAATTTAAATGCCCAAATATAAATAAGTGGGTGAATAAACAATGGTATATCCACACTATGCAGCTGTAAAAAGACAATCTCTATAAATTAATACAGAGCGATTTCCAGGTGCTGTTGAGTGACAAAAACAAAGTGCAAAAGAATATTTGTAGTAATGCTCTCCTTCCTGTAAGAAAGAGTGGGCAAAAGTAGGTTTATAGTTGTGAGTGTGCAAAACAGTCTATTCCTACATTATTAACTAGAGGCCCGGTGCATGAAATTCATGCAGGGGGCAGGGGTCATCCCCTCAGCCCAGCCTGCACCCTCTCTAATCCGGGACCCCTCAGGGGACATCCCTTTCACAATCCTGGACCACTGGCTCCTAATTGCTCACCTGCCTGTTGGCTTGGTTGCCCCTAACTGCCCCCCTCTTTTGGCCTGATCGCCCCTCACTGCCTCTGCATGCCAGCCTGATCACCCCTAATCCCTCTGCCTGCCTGCCTGATCGCCCCTAACCCCTCTGCCTGCCTGCCTGATCACCCCTAACCCCTCTGCCTGCCTGTCTGATCGCCCCTAACCCCTCTGCTTGCCTGCCTGCCCGTCCCTAACCCCTCTGCCTGCCTGCCTAATGCCCCTAACGGCCTCTGCCTGCCTGCCTGCCTGATTGCCTCTAACTGCTCTCTCCCCTACCAGCCTGATCACCCCAAACTGCTCTCCCCTGCTGGCCTGAATGCCCCTAACTGCTCTCCCCTGCCGGCCTGATCGCCCCTAACCACCTCTGCCTCGGCCCCCGCCACTGTGGCTTTCTCCGGAAGATGTCTGGTCTATCTGGTCTAATTAGCATATTACCCTTTTATTAGCATAGATGTTAACATTAGGAAGAGTTGGGTGAAGGATTTATGGATCCTCATATACTATTTTTGGAACTTTGTTGTAAATCTAAAATCATCTTCAAATAAAAAGTAACATTTCTTTACCAATAACACATAACCTCAAGCTAATCATGAAAAAGTATCAGATAAACTCACATTAAGAGACTGTCTATAAAATAAGTAACTGCACTCCCAAAGGAGTCAGAGTCATGAATGACCAAACTGTTAGAGGCCAGAGGAAACCAAGGAGACATGACCACTAAATGCAACGTGGGGAACAAAGAACATAAGAGAAAACCAGTGAACTGTGAACAAAGCCTGCAGGTTAATGACAGGACAGGATCAGTGCTCATTTGTTGGTTTTATGAGTTAAATTATGGTTATCTAAGATGCTGGCATTAGAGGAAGCTCAGCAAATAGTATATGAGAACTCTGTATATTATTTTTGCAAATTTCTATAAACCTATGGTTATTTCAAAAGAAAGTTTTAATAGAAAACCATTATTTCAAGCCATTTATATTAAAAATAACAGAACAGCCCTGGCTGGTGTTACAGTGGTTAGAGTGTTGGCCCACGCACCGAGAAGGGTTGCAGGTTTGCTCCCCAACCCTCGTCAGGGTGCATGCAGGAGGCAACCAATCAATGTGTCTCTCTCACATTGATGTTTCTTCAATGTTTCTCTCTCTCGCCCCCTCCCTCTCTCCCTGCCACATTCTCTGAAAAAAAATCCTCATACAACAAATACATATATATGTATACATATACAATAAATAAATAAATAAATAAATAAATAAATAAATAAATAAATAAAACAGAACAGAACATCAGGAAGTGGACAGCAGTTCAAGTTCTGCCAGCTGACACCGAGTAGAAGGGGCAGAGTGAAGCTCTCCATGGGCTCTGAGTGTTGTATGTGGTTCCAGTTTGGAGGCTAATATTTAGTGCAGAGGGAAAAACACCCTCAGGACCCAGTGAGGAGAAAGGCCTATCCGAAAATTAAACATACTGACCTTGCCTGTGGTTTGTAACTGTTGAGGATTTGATAGGCTCTGAGGAGATCCAGCTTGCCATGGCCTTGCTCAAACATATTGACTCCAGGAAGTCTCCGGGCTGATGCAATCAGGGCCTGCTTCATACTGGCTGGATTCACCAGTTCACGTTTCTGGACTGTGCTGAGGGAGAAAATCATGTATTTTCTCATAAAAGAGTGAAAATCTGATTATTCCTAATTTGCAAATGTGCAAATGTGATCTCCAATCTTGTTCTGTCTATAATGAAAGTTTCGTTGGTAGGGCCCATGCTAAGATGAGGATACTGTGTGATCATTTCTGCAACAGACTTGGGAGTGACCAGTTATTAGCCTTCCACATGGCCTGTGGGAGCAGTGACTCATGGGGCTAGTACCTGTTTATACTAAATGGATCAGAAAAACATATTTTTCCTACTAAGTCGACCTTACAAATTATAGAAGGCAAGACTAGGTAAGAGGTAGTGGCTCCTCAGGGGAAGTCAGGAGGAAGAGGAAAGCTGGGAAAAGGAAAGGAAAACATACAGGTCCTAGAAAGGGAAGTTAATGCCGGATGGGCAAGAAGCACAGCACCTGAGGGAAGCCCACTGCCTCCACAGCGAAACCCTGCCTTTCTGTTTTGGAAGCCACTATGTGATGCATCACTCTGGTGAATAAAACCTGATAGGAACATGCAGACCAGAGGCCACCTTGAGAGTTTCATCATCAGGATGCATCTGGACACACTAAAACTCAGCTCTATTGGCTAGAAACTTAGTGACACCTAAGAAGCATCAACCTCTTAAGAATGCTGGCACTAAGACATTCATTGTTGTACACCTATGTATTATATCACAAGTGAATTTTAACTTCTAAATGTAGGTAAGCAAAAAATAAAAACTTACTCCAGTTGGTTTTGGAGTGTAAGCAGGTTTTTCTAACAGGTTTAGAGAGGAAATCTGACATAATGAGAAGAGGACATAAAGTAGGACCAATTCTCAACAACAATAAAAGAACTGCTAAAAGCTAAGCTATAGGTCAACAACCTTCCCCTCTTCCTGCTGATAGAGCAAGACCAAAGGTTAGGCTCTTGTTCTTTACGGAGCACCGGAGGCCGGAAGCTGAGGAAGCGCTTCCTTGTTGCTCAGTATCTGTTCTGAGCTATTAGTCAGGCCATAAAAAATATTCCTGAACTGTCACAGTGGCATTTTCATCTGCTGCAGGGAGATGAGGGAAGTGAAAGCTTTCCTTGACGCTGAAAATATCTGCACTTAGAGATGCCACTAGAAATGGAAAACACATCCTCCTCATCTCCCCACTCATTTGACAGGAGGGGGATTTGACAGACTGAACAGTGGAGCTCAGAACCACGTTCCTGTTAACCATCATGGCAAGGGGGAGCGTACGCTAGTACTTTTTGTTTCATAATCAACAAGAGTGGAAACAAGAGCCCTAGCTAGCGAGTCCAGAAGCCCAAGGGAGCCAGGTAACTCCACAGTTGGCATGGCCTTTCCTCTTCTTTCACTGTATGTAACACGAGGGTGAGAAAAACAACTAGAAGAGAAAGAGAATGTTTCCAACAGGCATGTGGTTATTTTCCAAGACTACTCTCACCAATGTCAACAATCTCAAGAATTTGGCTCTGAACTAAGGGAAGGATGGGAAAAGGAAGAAAGAGATAAAGACCTACTTTTATGAAGGATTATTAATAAAACACATCTCTGGCATTAGAAGCTAAAATCAACATAAATTTACTTGCTTTTAAAGAGAATTTTAAATATAAAAACATTTACTATCATTTGCCTGTTTTAATTTAATTTTAAAATTAACAGAGTATAACTTTGAAAACTGTAGAGTGTTGTGTTATTGCAACACAAAAGCTCAACTAAAGCCTCACCTAGACAGAAAGTTGTTGTTTTTTTTTTTTGGGGGGGGGGAGGTGCTGAAGGTGGGGAGGTAAAATACAAAATAAGTGCTAGCTCCTAAGACATCTTCTTATAATTTTGAGAGTAAGTGTATCCGACTAAGTCAGAGCACGTGAGCATCAATTCTATTCGACTATCTTTGAGAACTTCCAGTTTCATTAACTACAAAATGAAGGGTCGATCATTAAGCTCCATTCCAACCATAGATGGGATTCAACAAGACAAAGAGAATAAGTCAATTACACAGAGAATCTTGTCTCTCCCAAAGGAGTGGTGACTGCCAGTCCCACTGCCTGGTTTGACAGCTCCTTAGCTAACAGAGAACATTAAAAAGTGAATCCCCCAGGAAATGGAGGATATGGCACGAAAATACCTTACTTTTTGATCCTTGCCTGATATACACACTTGTTTGGATACAACAAGTACAGATGTAGCACAAAAATGGTATAAAAGCAAACAAAATGGGGACACTGTACTTTCCTCTCAATTTTGCCGTGAACCTAAAACTGCTCTTAAAAAAAAGTCTTCAAAAAACAAAAACAAAACCAGACCTCAAACATAAAAAAAGTAACAGGTATTATGTCCTTATGTATTGCTTTACGGTTTAGCATTTACATAGTGTTCCTACATATATGTCCACTAACTCACAAGAATCCTCCCTCAAAGAATAAATCCTGACCTCTTTTGTGGAGATGAAGAAACAGATGGAGCAAGGTCACATGATATGCTCTAAAATTCTAAGCTGGTGGCAAGCAAGACTCAGCTGGTCTGCTGGCACCACCTTCTCTTTGCTAGGCAACACTCACCTTACTAGCAAGGTGACGGCGCCGGCAACCACCGGAGAAGCCACGCTGGTCCCGGAGAGGGCCCGGCAGCCCCCTTTCATACCGGAGCCCCTCACTCCAGCACCATAGGTGACAATATCAGGTTTCACACGGCCATAGCCTCCTGGTAGCTCCTAGAAATAAAAGGAGGTTGATTTCTACCACAGCACACACAATGGCACACAGAACAGAAACAAGGGTTACTTAAATGGAGTGTAACCTCACTAAGATACTGGTTTTAGTCTGAAATTCACTGCAATACAGAAAACAAGCTTAAATGATAATGTAGAAAATACAATTATTTTTGGAGTATTTTATAACAACCAGGGTAATAGTAATGTCATAGAGCAATTACAAAGTGAATCTTTAAAATTTTGGTAGCATGCAAAACTAGAAACTGAAAACTGATTTATCGCTAAATAACTTAAAAATTAGAAATATCTTAGAAATATCAGACAATACTAAAAATTAAGAAAAGAAAAATTTTCTTTATAAGAAAAATGTACATAATATAACTGAAGATTTTAATCTTCCACCAGAGGGGAAAGAAGAAACCATTCAGAATGATAAATGTAACTGTACAAGTAACAGATAAGTTTTTAACGGAATACCCTGAAATTTCATGGAAATTGAGGCAAAATGAGAATTACAATAGGATCTTATATTCTGTAGAAAGAAGCAATCCAACTGAAGTAAAAATACCTTTCAGGGCAGTCAAACATAAATGGACTTGCATCCAGCTATGTGGGACCCTGTGTAAAGATACCTTCAACTACAGCTCTGTAAGTGTCTCAGGAACATTTCTAAGGGCATAGCAATGCATTAGAATTCCATGAAAGCACTTCCGAGGGAGCCAGAGAGACATCAATTGGTGGTGGTGTTGTTTCCAAGTATTTAGCCATACAAAGAAAGTGCTGAGGGAGTATAGGTGAATGAATATGAAACATATCCCTGGGACTGACTTTCTCAGGGTGGGGTCCACCCGACTGGCGACAACTGAACATCATCAAGAAGGCATCCAAGTGCACATGGCATGGACCCACTGTGGGGCCAACTGAAAATGGTGCCAGGAGAGGCGATGTTATAGAGGGAGAAGGCTATCCCATAGAGTGGCGCCAGTGCGGACAAGGCCACCATGTCCTCAGGAGGCTGCGAGTCTTTTCTGGGATTTCCCAAGACCTCAAAGCTTGGCACCCTTGAGTTAGAGCACCCAGAGTGATGTGACCCTGAAGACCCTGTGGGGCAGGCAAGAGTGCCTATTGCTGCCTGAGGGAGCATCTAACATTGACTCCACCGCTGTTCTGATGGGTAAAGGAGGACAAATTAGATGCATGATTAAACCCAGAGTAACGAATTAATTAACTTGTTGGAGTTATTTCCATTTTGTCCAGCTAAATACAATTACTTCTGCGTTAGCAGAGTTGATATTAAATTCTTCTCACTGGCTTCTCTTGCTTCTTAAGGCCAAAAAAATCATCTCACCTAGCACCAAGGAAGACTGCTCACCTTCCTACTACTTAGGACAAGTGGGCATGAATCCAGTTGACCTACAAAGTGAGTCACTCAGAAATAAGTAAAACTGAAGGGGAACCAGGAAACACCACTTAGAACCTGTCCCTGCCTGCTCACCATAGTCAAGTGGCAGGCCAGATCAACGGGGCCAGATCTCTTGTCCTCATGGCCGGCAAGTACCCACAGACCTGGCTATGCCATCCAAGCACGTGAGGGTTGGGCTTACAAGCTTTTCTATCTGTGCACTTACAAATGCACCCAAAGGCTCTGAGACAAACGGTTCCTTTAGGCACATGAAAAAAAGCCTACCCAGGTAGTCATTCCCCTTGAAGAGAAGCGGGCGATGTTATCCTCAAAGTCAATGCCACCTACTCCAATCACATCCATTTGATCAGCAGGGTTATTCAGAGTGCTAAATTGAGGCACAAAAACACAAGGAAAGAAAAATAATTTTAAGTGAATAATTCAAATCAAGGCAAATCCTCCCAGAAAAATCTAAGACGGTATTAGGCTCTTCTGTGTCAAGACACGCTGCTGGGATGGCCTGCAGCTACTTACAGCTGTCCTGTGGAAGGCCAGGCTCACTGCCACCCTCACACTGACCACCCTTTCTTCCTTTTCCTCCCTGTCAACATATCATACTGTGGCCCAAGACTTTCTTTTTCCTTCACTACCTCTGGCTTGAAGGAATCCCCCTTCTCTAACTTCACAAGATTTAACACTATGATAATTCATCACCTACTTATACATTCTCACATCCCTTTCAAATTGTTCCAAGCGTATTCATCCTGCCTCCCCAGTTAGATCCCACATTCCTCTGGGAAGGAGCTGTAATCACACATTTGCATCTGCCACGGTCAGGAAGTTAGTTTTCAACTGATAGTTTGCAGGGTGTTCCCCTTTCCTCACTGGGAATTGTGGAAATGATAACCATTACTCCGTAATCTTGAGCTCCTCAAAGGAAAGAGGCAGAGAAAAAACCATGTAATTCTCTTCCATACCTCAAGTGTACTAGATCTGCAAAGAAATTATAGTGAAATTGATAACGACAAAAATGTTTAAACTATAAAATCAAGATATAAATCAGGATGCAGCTAAACTATTTGAAAATATAAAACAACCATTTATGAAAATGCATTTCCGAGCTTTATCTATTTGGTAGTTCTGCTACCAAACAAACAAACTCTGACAATTCAATAACCAAAACTGATTCCAGTGGCTTCACTGAAACTAGTAGCAAGATTTTAGAGCATGAGCTTTTGACCAGTTATTTAAACCACGCTGCATCAAGCCTGGCACTGCCTTTTAGCCCACCGGCCAATGACATGCTATCAAGTGGTTGTTCAGAGGCACTGCCAGTGATATTTTACTGTCTGATGCTAAAAATTTATAAATTTCCATGAAATCAAGGAGCAGAGCTTAGAAGTCACTGACAAAACTTCCCACTGTAGTTGATGCAAAAAAAGCCACCCTCTGACCCTCCCTCTACCTGTCAATCCCTATAATACTTAGTGTGCTTTAAACTAGACCCTTAAACTAGAAGGGAAAACATCAAGAACTCTTTGCTGGTGATGAAAGGGGAAGCTGCAGCTGCAGACCCCTGCACCGTGAAGTTTAAGTGTCAAGGGTGCAGGACCCTGAGAGAGCTCACAGCAAGGGGATCTGGAGATGCGAGCATTATTTGTAGTGACTGGCAGCTCAATGCCTGCAATAAGTGACCCAGCAATTTGCGTACAATGCCGTCATCGAACTACCCGATGCCCAAGCAGTAAGCTAGAACCGCACAAGCTGTGCCATCCTGATTACATGCCATTCCCATCACTGCAAAGCAGCTGGCAGGTCCGGATCTGTGCAGCTCTATGGACAGACACAAAGAGCGACACAGGGCCCTCCTCTCCAGGATTCTTCTCTAATACCGTGGAAACGAACAACTCTTTGATTACAAGCTACTGAGTGTGTGTGACTGCCCAGAGAAGTCACAGGATTTCAGAAGAGCGATTCGTGTATGGCAAAGCAGTCAGAACGGCATGTGGAGGAGCTGGGAGCCCACAGGTGTGACCAGAAGGGAGGCAAGCTAGGAAGGTCGGCAGCAGGAACAGGTGATGGAGACTGGAAAAAACATGGTCTCTAGGGAGACCCAGGAGGAGACTGGAGCTGAGGAAGGTGTACACACAGTAATGGAAAATAAAGCTGAGCCCACAACTTCAGGTGACAATGGCGAACTATGGCAGAAGGCCACAACAGGCCCACCACCTGTTCCGGTAAGTAAAGTTTTACTGGAACACAACCACAACCTTTCATTTACACATTCCAAGGCTGCCTTCACACTACAAGGGCCACACCACATGCCCACAAAGCCTAAGTATTGATTATCTGATCCTTTACAGAAAAAGTTTGGCGACTGCAGCCTAGAATACTGAGGACCTTGAAAATCAAGAAGAAAAATTCTGATTTGATTAGGCAATAATCCACTGAAAAATCTGGAAAAAGAAAACTGCCAGGACATGAATTTTAACAGTAGAAACACACAAAAAAGGAAGAAAAAGAAGAGCCACTACTTACAGAGGCCCAGCATTTGAAGTACTTTCCCCATCTATTTTCATCCTCCATTACCACCTACATGGGCGGGTGTCATGCCCTCCTGTGACAGGTGAGGAGTCTGAGGCTCAAAGACTGAAGGTCCCATAGCCTCTGAGGGGCAGGTGGGACTAGTCTGGCTCACACCTGCACTCTTCCCACAACCCACATCACCTATGCAGCAAGAGCTGGGGCGGGAAGAGACCGAAAGGCAGGAAGACCGGCTAGGACCCCACTTCATAACCGGATGACTCTGAACTGGTAAGGGCTGGCCTCGGGGGGAGACATCAGAAATGGGAGAAGGAGCAAAGTTGAGAAACATTTGAAAGGAAAAAAGAAAACTTGATGAGATTACTTAGAAATCAGTGTTTTCCATGGTAGAACTATAGTTATGTCACCTATGACTTAAATATTGCTGATGACACAGAAAAATCCAATTATCTGGACCCTTTACAAGAAGATCACTGACTAAAGAACTATTGGGTCAGAAACATGACTGCCAATATGCATGGTTTTTGGCCTATAAAAACATTAATTTCACATATTCAGCCTAACCCTATGCCCTGAACCCCTTGCATAAGCTCGCCAGTCCTCAAGGCCACCTGCTCTCCCAGGGATGTGGCTGCGAGGCAGTGAGTGAGTGTTTCTGAGGTCCAGGCACACATCCTCACTGTGTGCACCATAGACACACACGCATCCGGGAGGGAACACATTCATTCGTCTCTACTTCTACTGGGTTATGACACACTAAGGCAGCCGTGGGCAAACTACGGCCCGTGGGCCGGATCCGGCCCGTTTGAAATGAATAAAACTAAAAAAAAAAAAAAAGACCGTACCCTTTTATGTAATGATGTTTACTTTGAATTTATATTAGTTCACACAAACACTCCATCCATGCTTTTGTTCCGGCCCTCCGGTCCAGTTTAAGAACCCATTGTGGCCCTCGAGTCAAAAAGTTTCCCACCCCTGTACTAAGGGCAGACTCTGTATTTTCTTTGCCCTTTGTGGTGACCTGACACTCTTTGTCACTGCACGTAACCACACACATCTTAGTACCCAATAAAAGAGGGTGACAAATCCTACTGCAAAAGAATTTCAGCACAAGAAATTATTTATATACATTACTGAGAGAATAAACATTGGAGCAGCAGATAAAAATAAAACTGGGATCTCTAAACCAAAGTTTTCTGCTTGTGATTCAGTGACTAATGTTCTGTGTCTCATGCTGCTTCAGTTCACCACGCCAGCACAGCACAAAGGGACGTTTCTGTGACACTGTTCTCTCTGCTTTCCCCATCTGATCCCTCTTGTCAACCTCAAGAGCACCACCATCTGTGTTTATTATGCTGCTTTCTCCCATGTTAGTTTTGTTTATTCCTTATCTTTCCTAGAGAGGCAGGCCTCTCATCTATCTACCTCCTCACCCCTGTGCCTCCTACAGAGTGGGTCTCCATAAATACTGCAAAATCCTTTCATTTTCTAACAGACTGACTTCCCTGATTTTGAAGAAAAAAGTAAAATAAAAACATTAGGCCTCCAAGTTTCTATTTATAACAAAGTAAAAGAGAAATTAAACAGAAACAAGACTGGCCTTGAGTTGATAACTACTGAAGCAAGTGGTGGGAACCTGAGAGTCATTATGCAGCCTGCTTTTTTGGAATGCTGAAAATTTCCGTATGCAGTTTTAGATAGTTATAAACAGGTATAAATACAAAAACAGACAGACAACAGTTTTTCAGTTATTTCGGGGGGAGGGGGAACCACCTCTAAATTCATCCCTATTGGAGATACTTACCCATAAAGAGGCCCATCATTGCCGATAGCAGAAACCATGATTACGTTGTTAGCTGTTAATTCCCACACCTACAAAATTAGCAAGCATTTATTTATGAAAGAACACCACTTTTAAACAATCGATGGATAACTATCAAAAAATAACCACAACTTTGAAAATTAGTCCTAAGAAATGTACCACTGAAAATGTACCACTAGACCCTTATAGGCATGAATGTGTTTGGTAACTGGTATGTTAGCAAGAATAAAAGCCAGGACATAGGACTATGCAGCACATGGAGCAGACACTGGCTTTCCAGGCACGTTCAGAAAACATGAGTTATGTGTTTACAAGTACATGAGAAGGAGTCAACAAGACACCATGTCCTACTATCCAATGCAAGTCACTAACCCTCACGTCATCACCCATCTGTCCTTACTAGGCAGTCACCTTGTGGGTAGCAAACCAGCAGCACAGGAGGGAGGAAGCATTCAGAGTTGGGCTTGTGAAGGGAGCCCTCACCAAGTGCAGTGATATGACCAACCTTGTCGACAAAGGGATGGTCCATGAAGTCAGGGCCGCCGATGCTGAGGTTGAGCACGTCGATCTTCTTTAAGATGGCGTAGTTGAAGGCATCCAGGAACCAGGATGTGTAGGACACCTGGATAATGTTAAGACAGTCTTTCAGGTGTTTCAGTGAAAGTGTCAAAGTGTACAACAGAGTTTGTAATTTTAAGGGTAAAGTATAAACTCTTAGCAGCATGAAGTATTAACTTAAATTGCAGAAATAAATCCCAAGAATAAATAATGTTCCGCAATGTAGACTTCTACATCCAGAAACTCTAAGACTTCATTGAGAGAGCATGTTCTGAAAGCACCTACCTCTCCAGGTCTAAGGTACAGCTTCTTACCTTCAAGTACACTTACCGAGGCAAAATCCCTAACTTCTAACTGCCCCTATTACAAAACGATTGATCCTAAGACACTTGTATTAAGTCAAGTTTATTAAACTGAATAATTTAATGTATTTGTCTAATAATCTTTATTGCTAAATAGGTTGAAGGATAAATGGCATCAATAGAAGTTATTTCATAGAACTATTTATCTGATGTTCAATTCCTCTTAGTTTCCTGACAGAAGTTAAATTACTTTGTGTATCACCATTTAGGTGTTTCTATAAAATACAAAATTAAACTTACAATAAAATGAGTGTAATAATTAAGTATCATGTTTTCTAAAGGCTTTTAAAAATAAGACTACATATTTGTATTTGCTTGTATATGCAAAAGAAATTCTAGGAGGAGGGGTATAAGAAATTAAGAAATCCTCACATGAGAGATGGGGAAGTAAGGGGCACCTGCTGGATGGGGACAGGGTTGGGAGAATTACCCTGCATTGCCTTTTACACAAATATATAAAACTATGTATCACCTAACAGAAATTAAACGTTATAAATAAATACTAGAACCCTCTCCCTTTCCTAGAAATCGTTTCCAAATGAAGAGTAAGGGAAAGGCTCGTAAATCCACATTGCTCAACATGATGCCAAATGCTGGGCTACACAGGTGACCCTCAGGGTCACATCCAGTAGAGGTGAAAACATATAAACATGATTATTCTCTCATGTAGAAAGTACTAGAAATGTGCCCAAGATGCGGTGGCACAGGAGCCGTAGGCAGGCCCAAAGGAGAGGAAGAAACGGGCAGTCAAGGAATCCCTATGCACAGGTGCCCCAAAGCAGGGTCTTCAGGGTTCCAGTGAGGCCATGAAGGGGTGGTGCAGAAGGGCAAAGCCATACCAAAGGGACAGTAGAAAGACAGCACGGTTCATGTGGAACGTCTGCAGCAGCTCAGCTCGCTGATGTGTGTGCATTTAAACCAGCATGTGTTTTCTAGAGTTTTAATTTTTTACCTTTTAATATCAATTCTTTACATTTCAGGGGTCCTCAACACCTACCTGGTTGTTGGTAAAGACCCTGAAAATATGAAGTTCGGCATCTGGAGCAAATCCCTGGCATTCCCTCATGCTGGCTATCACACCTGCCACAAAAGTGCCGTGGCCCAGCCCTGTTGCCCATAAAAAAAGAAAAGTCAAATAAAAAAGAGAAAATAAAGGGGAAAAAAAGTCATAAAATTGCTGGTAACGTGTGCCAACATGCAACATTTCAAACCAATTCAAACAGGCTCACTCTCCAAGTCCTTGTGTAGAACCTCTGCCTCTCGGTACTGTCTTCCACTCAGAGGCCGCACCGTACCTGTCTCACTTCTGGATCTAGACAGTCCCGCTCTCTCCCCAACAGAAAGCTTCTCCGCCACCAGGCACCCCTCTCTCTCTCCTCAAATACCAACTCCCAACATCCTAAGACATTTAGAAAAGTTCCCACTAGAAGGCAGTAACAACTTGAGTTTGTCTGAATAACTAATGCACACAAACTGTTTAATCATTGACACTCAGAAAAAATACTTAACTGCTAAAATGGGGGGTGGGAGTCCTGCATGAAGCCCACATGTGACCAGAAAATGCCTCACGCATGCTCTCACCACTGTGTGGCCACCTACCATCGTCCAGCGTTCGCTCGTTGGTCCAGTTGGTTCTCTCCTTCACATTTTTGAAGTGGGGATGCTTCTCACTTAGGCCAGTGTCAAAAACAGCAACCCTTACGTTAGCACCTTATCCCCAAAAGAAAGCAAGCACAATCAGGTTTGAGAAATCATCGTTTTGAATTTTTGTCTATAACACACATCTCTCCTTGTGACCCATGGAGAGCATGTCATGAAGAGCCAAAGTTGGCCCAGAGTGCACAAGGTAGGGTAGATGCACCGGGGGTCCTGGCTGGGGAACACCACCATCTGCTGCTAAACAAGGCTTGAGGATAAACAAAAAAATCTCGCTGGACACGCAACTGTCACCAGTGCTCAGGAATGAACCACCTCTCCCACTCCTCCTCCGATGATGGATTTCCCCTTGCGGTAATTCCCTCCAAGTCTGCATCCCCTCGTCTCTCTAGAGAGGCACTCACAAAGCACACACCTCTAGGAGCAGGGGAACTAGCCTGACTCTTGACAAGGACAGTGACTTATTCACTGCTGCTCATTCATGAGAACAAACTCTGCAGAGAGGAGCTGTGAACACACAGGGGTAATCCTATTTCAAGAAAAAAAACACATTTTTATAATAATGAGTCTATTTCAGATACTAGCCAAAAGCCATCTGCACCAATGTGAAATAATAGATGCTATCAGATCAAGAAATTCTAGAAAACATGTAGAAAAAAAAAAGGTAATTCTATTGTTTAACTAACAGCTGTAATGAAAGCAATGTCTTTCTGGAATGAAAGTTGTGTTTATGTATCAATACTACCTTAAATAATCAGTTATAGTGAGATAACCATCAAAATGCATTACTTACTTTTTAAAAAGGCACACATAAAATTGGAAACCATTTGGTTTGGGGAATAAAAAATGTGTTTCTGAAAATTAGAGAACTTGTCTGGTGAAGGAGTTTTCACCTTCAAAAGATAAAATCAAGCAAATACAATCATTTTAATAAAATGTCAGTCCACCAGGTATTAAAAGTTTAAGTGTCTCAGGCATCCTGAAAGGCTGGAGGCTGAGGAAATCAGAAGAGAGGGAAGGGTCTCCAAGTCTAGGAGATATGGGGAAAGGCACCTAGGCAAACTATGATGTGCTGGGGGCTAGGGAAATGGGCTTACATTTAAAAGTTAGGGTCCAAATCTTCACATTAGTTGAAATAGAAATTTTCTGCCATGATGAATCAGTAAGAAAAAAAAATCTTGTTGGACATAAAGGATGTGAGTTTCTTTCATAGGATATGGTCATTATTGTTTCCTGTTCTGGAATAAATGATCAAGTGCGACCGCCAATTACTTAGCCATTCTGCACACAGGGCACCACACTGGAGTGATAAAGATTTTCATGAAATTGTACAAATCATGAAAGGTAACTATCTTAAATCTCATTTCTTTCCCTGAGAGATTATAGAACTTAGCTGAACTACCAGTCAGCTCTAACAGTGGGCAGTGCTGTGTTTGTTCATGGATCTGTCATGAGAAAAGAAATGCTTCACAATCACCCCATCTAACCTCAGAAATGGTACAGAAAAATAAGACGCAAAAAGTGAATAGAATCAAACAATTATAAAAGTAACAGCAACAGATGCCCAGCACATCAGGAGTCAAAGATGAGGGGCAGCTCAACAAATAATGAGATGCAAAGTGCATGAGGCCACCTGGATTCTGCGCTAGGCACTTGAGAGGGGGGCCTCCTGGATACCAGACCCTACCCTGCGTCCAGGTTCATGGCACACACCTGTATATCCCATCTGCCAAAGCACGTCTGCCTGCAGTGTCTGGGCAACCTGGCGTGGGATGGCTCTCAGCAACCGTCGACTCGAATGTCTTCCAGTAGCATGCCAGAACCCAGAGCCCAGGGAGAGACTGGCTCTTCGCAGGGGACGGGACGACTGCCACTTCTGGCTCCATCGGGTTTCATTACAGGGCACTGTGGGGTCAGCTAGAGCCAAGAAAGGGAAAACACTGAAATGACATACTTGTCAGAGAAAACAATCATTCTAAACAGCAATGATTACCTTCTGAAATCCTCTTTGAAGGAAAATGGGATTCTCTCCCTTTGCTAGAAGGATTTTCTCAATGCAATTATATTTATAGCCTCTTATAGGCCATCATTTGGTTCCCAAACAATTTTTTTACCTAAAATTTTCTAACCAATGTAAGGCAGAAAGATTGATAAAATAATCAATTTTTAAGCAATAAAGTTAATTGTGATACTAAAACTGAAGATTTTTCAACAGCAACTTGTTCTCGCTGAACCAGAAAAAGGGGGAAAGTTGAAGAGAACGGCCACTACTCAATTGTGAAGTTTCACAGCACTTGATTTCCAGGACAGGAAAAAGCCATGTTACCTCATTACACCCATCTCTGGCCAAACATCAATAGGAACTTCTTCCATCTGTATATTTCTCGATATCCTCAGAATGGTTACCTACTAGAATGCCACCTTTCAAAAAGCAAAGCACTATGAAGGAGTCTGGCGCATTTCTGAGGGTGATGGAACTAAATCATATCTTGATTTTGTTGCTGGGTACCTGACTATACACAATCATCAAAACTTGCCAAATTGTTAACTAAAAAGCAGGGACTTCACTATCTGTAAATACTTAATTTTTTTAATGCTATAATGAAGAAAAAAATGTACTTCAACTCAGTCTTAAGAAGAGCAAATCTATAATACTCCTGAAGTTCTGTTTCTAAAGCAAATTACTATAATTTTTATCCTGGTCTTACCAGGCTACACCCAAGAAAGTATAGGGGAACTGGAAAAATATATAGTCATGTCAATCTCACTAAGTAATTATTTGCACAGTCCAACTGCAATTATTCTGTACTAAACTTCCTATGTTGATTCTGTTCTTTAAGTCAACAGCACAGGACAATACTGGAGGTACTCACTGAAGAATAATATTTAAAACAAGGGAGGGGCCTGTTTTTTATGTTACGTACTGAATTCAGTCTGGCTTTACTCTTTGAGAACCATTTAGAAAAACTGAAAAATATTCAAAGGAAAGCAATTCAAATGATGAGAGACTTGAAATCATGTCATATGAGTAAGTGTTGAAGGAACTGGAGATATTATCCTGGAGAGAGGCAATTCTCAAGAGGAGATACCATGAATATCTTTTAAATACATCTTTAAGTTCTATCTGGTGGAAAACAGATTAGCTCTGTCTTAGGGCTCATGGGATAGAGCAGGGATGAGATCCAGAGTAAGACAGGTGTCAGCCTAAAATAAAGCAAAGCCTTCTAACAACAGAGCCACTGGAATAACATTTAATGTATCCTTACAATACCCTAAAAACTGCTGAGGTCTGTTCACATCCACTATTGCATTTCATCTTCATAAGAACCCTATGAGGTAGGTAGTATTATGTCCTTTTTTTCGGATGAGAAAAGTTGAAACTTAAAGAAAAACTGGTCACTGCACAAAGTCACGAATAGCACTAAGAGAGTGGGCCATGGGGAAGTAAATTTTCTCCTAAGTCAAGGATAGTCAAGAACAGTATTAGCCACGGTGGAGAGGCTATAAAGAAGCCTAACCAACACATTCTATGATTACTGTGCTAAAATTAGGCATTCCCATGTTTCCTAAAATATTCCGAAGCATTTTAAGATAAAAAAGAAACAACATATAATATTTAGCTAATTGTACAAGGTTTGATTTGTTTTTATCTTCCTGGATTGTTTTGAGGCTATTGCTTTTTAAAAAGAAAAAGCACCACAAAACATCTGGACTAATAGAAAGAGCTCTGAAGAAGTCAGACACCTGAGACTGGGCTGTGGCTGGTCAGACTATGCAAATCAGTTAGCCTTCTCTCCCCTGTGTGTTTTTTTAAAACTCAGAGACTCTCAGGCCTATTATATGACAAAGGAACAAAAGCAAAGTTTCATTTATTTTTCCTCCCAATGAAAGAAGTAATATAGAACTAGACATTTGTTACTTCAGTTTATAACAGTTAGGAAAAACACACACCTTTTCTTTGCTAATACACACGCTTTGAAAAATATTATATAATAAACAGGCAATTAATTTTTGAGGATAAACTCTATCTTGACAAGCCCAAGTTGTAAAGGTGTAGGAAAGAATAAGCCCTCAAACTGAAAAGGAAATAACTGAATTATTTCCATCTTCACACCTGCACAACTTAGGACTGAAATAAACCCAGCTGAGGCAGGATCGTGCATGGTCAGGAGGCTCTGAGAAAAACAAATGAAACCAAGGAAAATTTTGTGAGATACCATGAAAGAAATGAAAACATACTGACAGAAGCAACACGCAAGCAAGGAGGAGACTCAAAGGCAGGGGTCCTCAAACTACGGCCCGCGGCCCACATGCAAATACAAATATTGTATTTGTTCCCGTTTTGTTTTTTTACTTCAAAATAAGATATGTGCAGTGTGCATAGGAATTTGTTCATAGTTTTTTTTAAAACTATAGTCCGGCCCTCCAACGGTCTGAGGGCCAGTGAACTGGCCCCTGTTTAAAAAGTTTGAGGACCCCTGCTCAAAGGCACCAACTTTCATTTCAGAGTGTGAAGGGACATCTCGGCCTCAACGTCTGAAGGCTGAGACAAAACCTAGGTGAAAATCACTCCCAACAGAAACAAAAATCACTATCATCCTCTCTTGTAAACTTTGATTTTTTTTCCTACCAGGACAACATGAAAGCCTCTTTTTTGTTTTTTAAATTCCTGCCAAGAAAATGTTCACAATTGAGGAAAACTAGATAAGATGACATGGGTGTGCACTGTACTATTTTTCAACTATTCTACCAGTTCAGTTTTCAAAATAAATTCAAGGGTGGGGTATGAGGGAGGTGGAGCACAACATGGGCGAATATGTACATTCTCTCTCTAAATCCAAGTGAAACAGAAATCGATACACATTAGCCTGGATCTCAGTACTCACACTCTGCGTACTTGAGGGAACGAAAGACTTTCCGTTGGGGTGTTACCCGTTTGATGTTTGGATGATCTTCAAGTGTTAACAGCCCCGCTCTCTGTTTTTCTTTTATCTGAATCACCTCAAAATCACTAGGGTAGTCACTGGATGGATTATTTCGAGGAATAATTCTCCAATTGTTTATTTCACTGCTCTTCAGGGCACTTGAAATAAATGAATTTCTAGCTTTGGCTGTAAAGTATCCATTGAAAGCCACAATATATTCTGAAATCAATGACCACAAATAAAAATAAGAATTTATGTACACATATAACATAAGATTATATCTAATCTAAAATGTCCCTGGTAAAAGAAAACTTATATATTTTAAAACCCACAGTGAAAAGAGCAGTAAATAAAAAGACTGGTTTAAATGTTCTGGACAACAGTTTCCAGAACTTTATATTAAAATAATGTGTATGAATCCCCTGATCACAGACTACATTACTCAAAATCAGATACCTGTGCTATTTTTTTAAAAAGCAAATATTAACAGATGTTTGAATATACAGCAAAGAAATACATGTAAGTTTTTCAAACAAGCAAAAGGAACCCAGAGAAGTGAAGGTTCAATTTTATTTTACTGAAAACAGTAACAAAATTTGGAGATTATACAAGACTATTTGCTAGTTATCACATCTGCTCACTTGTACTTTAGTACATTAAACATTTGGCACCTCCAAATTCCCAACCCTCACCAGCTACAATGGCATCTGTTCCATGGAATCAAGGTTTAGGAAAAGAATTCAGAACGTCAATATCCTTGCTTCATATAAGCTAACTACATTGGGGAAAGAAACTTCAGCAGAGTGAATATAATACCCAAGTGCTATGCACTCACCCCACCTGAACTTTATTGTGCAAAGAGTGGGATTTTTTTTTCATAAAAGCTAATCTTTAAAGTAAGTTTGAAACAAAAAGCATAGAAGGAGTCCCTAACATTTAAAAGAATAGCATGCCTAGCTGGCGTGGCTCAGTGGTTTAGCAACAACCTATGAACCAGGAGCTCATGGTGTGATTCCTAGTCAGGGCACATGCCCAGGCTGCGGGCTCAATGCCCAGTGTGGGGCGTGGAGGAGGCAGCTGATCAATGATTCTCTCTCATTATTGATGTTTCTCTCTCTCTCTCTCTCTCCTTTCCTCTCTGAAATCAATAAAAAAATATTAAAAAGAATATCATTACCAGATTCCACAACTGTTGAGGAGAATTCCACCTTCAACGTCAGGTGGGAACAGCCAGGACACGGGGCCTTTTCAAAAGATCTCTTTTCCAGTCTGTCACCCAGATGTTTCTTCCCACAGAGCAAAACCACTAGCAGAAGCAGCCAGATGTTGACAAGCTTCATGGTCATAAGTGAATATGGTCATAAAATCGCATAAATTCAAATCACACTTTTTTCTTCCTTGATTATAAGTTAATTTTTGTTTCAGCTAAAAGCTGAAACATTACTGATCAGCCATTTTACAGTCTTGTCCAATGTAAATAAAAGTTAAATTTCATGGCCTTTTGCGATTTGGCCTGAAAAGAGGCTTTCATTTCTTTCTTCGTTTCTTCTCCATCTTGGACATTAGGCTTCTGTCATTCTAGCCCAGACAACTGAGTCCTACACTCCATTGGCACCACAGAACCAAAGTCCAAGGGGATGAGCAATCACTCTGTGAGCCAATCTACAAAACAAAACAAGCATAGAGACATTAGTAGCACACTGACAGACTAGTTAGGATTTAGTTACAGGTGCAATTTAGATAAGAGGGTCAGAAAGATATCCCCATTATAAGGCAAGATAAATGTATGACACAATCACAAGACACATTATTTCACTTTTAGTTACTTCTCATCTCTTTCAGTTTCAAAATAAGAAAGGACAAGTGAGAAAAATGAAGAAAATTAAGGATAAGAAATAACAACAGGAATATTAAGCATATTGGCCCCGATCATCCTGGCAACCAAAGAGAAGGGGAATCACGATACTTTGCTTATCATGTTTTATTTTGCTTCTTTTTAAGATTCTGTATTTTCCTATCATTTGCAACTCTTCAACAGGCATTTTCCCAATCAACACTTTAAATTCACCATAAATTTCAGTAATTTCTCAGGCAAAAGCTTGGTATACACTCTTACTTTCTAGTTTAAAATTAATACCTAAGAACAAACTAATTTTCATTCAAGTCATGTACTTAACATCTTCTTTGAGACACTGTGCTTTAAAAGTACTCAAGTTACACTTCTTCAAATTTTGAAATATTTTTCTGCTAATTCTATGAAAGGAGGATCGAAGGGTTTTTACTATCATTTAATTTATTTTACCTAATGCCTCAACTTAAAGAAACTTAACCTGCTAAATATGTTATAAAACCAGATTATATCTTCATGAGAAGTAATATGAGAGGACAGTTTGTGAAGTAGGCTGTTGCCAACAAAAAAAAAAATGTTATGTGAGTGTTAAATTACAAATACCTTTCAAAATATCTGAATGGTTAAAAAAAAAAAAAAAAAAAGATCATTCTTCACAATGAAAAATAGAGCAGCAGTAAAAAACAATGCTGGCTGTGGCATGCCCAGAAAAATCAGTTGCATCAATCACATCAGAAACATAACCCAGCAAGGGGAAGACAGATGAATGAGACAAGATAGGCCTTCTGTTGCCACTTGAAGACTTAGGACAAGGAGTTAGCCCCCTTTCAAGAGAGGTCTGTCAAGCTGTTAAACCCATCTTCTATCAGACACTGGTGCTATTGAGTAACAAGGAGTTTGTAGTTTCTGGGACTATCCATATGTGCTTCTATAAACAGGAAAACACTGAGCAGGGGGCAAGAGTCTAAAGAATTTTGATAAGGTCAATAATTAGTACTTTCATTGCTGTAATAACAAATGATCCTGAAAAGTTCTAACTCTGAAACTAAAGACTAAACTTGGTGACAAGGAGCTCATCAGACAGAAATGAAACTTTAAAAGTTATTTCCGTATCAACAGTTAGAACAAGTATACCAACAACAAGAACAAAGAAATTAAAAACAGACAAGAATAGAAAGACCAAAGAAAGAAACAGGGGATACCAAAAGCCACTCTAACATGTTTCATAGTAATGTGCTTGGGAGTGAGCCCCAACTGTTTTTGTTTATATTAGACTAGTGGCCTGGTGCACAGATTCGTGCACATTGAAAGGAAATTAATTAGAAGAAATATTTTAATATCGCTACTCGCCCTTTCTCTATAATAGAAGTGTCAGAGATGAAAGAAAATTAGTAAAATGTATATGAAAATAATATATAAATTGATTAATAAACAATAACAACATGATATAACAAAGACATGACATAAACACAAAAACATGATATAAAAACATTGATACAACTGATAAATTGATTAAACTTATTCTAATATCTCCCTGTATACCACATTAAGAGTAAAAACACTTTCAGAGTGCTTGACTGATTTCCCTTGTGATGAAGTACTTACAACTTTAACGTCACATGCTCTTTGAACTCGAGAGAAAGCAACATATAACTGACCATGTCCAAAAACAGGTTCAGGTAGGAATAGTCCTACTCTGTCTAGAGTTTGTCCTTGTGATTTATTAATAGTCATCGCAAATGCTAGCATCACGGAAACTGTCTTTGAATTAATTTAAATGGGAGGCCAGTGTCAGATGGGGACACCAGTTTCTTTTGGCTTCTGATGTACGTTGTGCCTAGTTGGTCTTCAGACATATTCTGCCCACGCCCCCGCTTTCTTTCAGCTTCAGAATGTCAACAAAAACAACCAAATTCACAATCAACAATGACAGATCAAAACACACCCGTGCGATTGGCGTCGAGAGCTTTATATGTATTGTGCATGCGCAAGTCAACGTTTATTTTTAAATTGCTAGTGCGCGTCATATACACTGGCCAGCTGGACGGACAGACGGATGGTCGGTCACTTAGCCTTTTATATATATAGCGATGGAGTATCACAGAATATAACTACATGGAGCATATGGTTCACCTAATTATAGTATTACTGGTCAAAGAAACTGAAGCTAATAATCATTGGTGATGAGTGTTCATGTCATATTAAATTACCTTACAGTTAAAAGATTTAAATAGATCTCTCACTTAAATAAACAAATCTGTTAAAACTCTTCTGTCTCAAGTTAAAGAATGTATGACATATTTGGGCTATATATAACACAAATATTAATTAGTGATACTAGAAGCAAGTCTTAGACCTAACTGTGTCAGATGCACTGTAATTAAATGTTTCTCCCAAATTCAATGCAGCCTTATGCAGAAGAGATTGCTGATGTTTTCTTACAACTGAGGCAGGAGCCTGACTTTAAAAAATGTCTAAGGCAGCGGTTCTCAACCGGTGGGTCACGACCCCTTTTGGCGGTCGAACAACCCTTTCATAGGGGTCTCCTAAGACCATCCTGCATATCAGATATTTACATTACGATTCATAACAGTAGCAACATTACAGTTATGAAGTAGCAACGAAAATAATTTTATGGTTGGCTCACAACATGAGGAACTGTATTTAAAGGGCCAGAAGGTTGAGAACCACTGGCTAAGGTAATTAGTTCTCTCCCAAATAGAAAACAAAACTTTTTAGGCTTTTGGAAAACAGGACATTGTAATAGCATAAGACATTCTACCTTAATTTACTAGTATTCATTCAATCATACAAGTTTACAGAGTGTTAGGCAAGTTTAAGACACCGCCAGGTATTGCAGAATAAACAAGTATTGTTAGTAAGTGAAGGACACAGTCCTCCAGGTGTGACCCAGCAAATAGGCCAACCATAACCGCAAACAGCTAAACATGGCATAGGAAAGTCAAGTGTCAAAGCTGAAGCACATGGAGAGTGCCAGGGACACTGGATTGAGGTTCTTCCTGGTGTAGAGGAGGCTTCTGTTGATGAAGTGGATGGCAGCTGGCTCGGATGGAAGCTGAGCTGGTAGGGCTGGAAGTAGGGAAATAAGGAGGGGCAAGGGGCATCCTGAGCAGAGCTGCATCACAGGAGAGGAAAACACAGGCCACACACAGAATCAACAGGTCATCTGTGTGAGGGGGGAGGCAATGAGATGCCAGTCTGGAGAAGCTGAAAGATGAGGGGCAAGGACCTCAAGCAGGTATGAAGTCCGAGCCAGAACATCCAGCAAACAACTGAAAATATAGACCCTCTCCATCCAATGGGGGTGAACTGGCAGAGATAAACAGAGCCAGGTGGGACTGCTGAGCAATTTTGTTCACTCATCCAACTCATTTACTGAGCAACTCTGAGGAGCCGGGAACTGTTCCAGACAGTAGGAACAGAGCAGAAAACACAATAAACAGAAACATTGGACCTCATGGAGCTGACCTTCCATTGTAGGGACTTGGGCAATATACAAGATAATTAAAACATACAGTACTAAGCTAGTGATAAATACTGTACTATATTTTAAAGGAGAAAAAAAGAAAGAAGGGGCTATGACAGTATGACATGTCAGGGGAGGGGCTGAACTTTTAGACTGAGTGCTCCAGAAACCTCTGAGCCACTGATGGAAGCAGGAAGCTCATCAAGCCCTGGGAGAAAGAGAACTGCAGGCACCGGGGAAAGCAAGTGCAAAGCCCTGGGGCAAGGAACATGCCCAACTTGTGTAAAGAAAGGCAGAGGCCAGTGTGGTTGGAGCAGTGAAGGAAGGGCAATCAGAAGATGAGACGAGATGACAGGCAGGCAGACTACGGAGGGCCTCGTGGGTCAGAGAAAGGCCTCAGTTTTCACCATGAATGGGAAGGGAACACATGTTCAGAGCAGGAAAGTGACACAGGCAGGAGCAGGGAACCAACTGGCAGATGCCTGTAAAGATGGTTGCTTGGGCCAGGGTGGGGCAGGAGAGGTGATGAAGGTGGTCACATTACAGATGTGACATCGAAGTTGACAGAATCTGCTGACAACCAGATGTGGCAGGTGTGCAAGTGAGGAGCTAAGGACAAGACCAAGGCCTCTTGCCCCTAACTGAACCTGAGATGGAGAAGGCTGCAGGGAAGCTGGTTTGGGAAACACTAGTAGGAGGTGAGTTCCGAACATGTGAAATTTTAGGAGCATTAGAGTTGTGAGGCCATGACTCAGGGCAGAAGGGAACAGGGAGGTTAAAAAAAATTCAGTGAAAAAAACTTTCTATATGAAGAGTGGTCAAATGAAAGAGACCACTGGTTTAGTCACTGCCCCAAAGGGCCACACTAGTGAAGGCCAGCCTACTCTAGTCTCCAAACCCACCGGGCTGGAAGGAAGATAGCCTCAAATAGAAAAACCTTATGGGATAAATGATATAATTGGGAATGACAGGGACAAAGATACACCTGTTTTGTTTGGATCTGGCTGACCTGCTTATGTATGTTAAAGGTGAACTAAAATCTGGGTTTTAAGAAGACACTCTCTTCAAAGAGCTATAGATCATAAGTTATGACAGATACCAAGGTTTCTATGGTCTCCCAATCCCAGAATAAGAGGGCTTCAAAATTTAAATTTGCTTTGAGGAAAACAAAAACCACCACCAGGGAGCTAGAGGCATGGGCACTACGGTTGCAACACGGGCCACTTACAACCAACTTCTGAGCCTTTGGCCTGTTTGTTTTAAAGATGGCCAGTCCCCACTGACTCCTCTACTGGGCCTTTAAAAGCACAGACTGCACTTTCCCATATCTAAAGCATCTATTCACATGTGTCTACGATGGATCCTTCCTGGCTCTCATATATAATGCAAACCTGGTGAGCACTCTCCCCAAGGCAGGCTCCAAATAAGGAGCAACAAGTATTAAAATAAGTACAGAGTATATAAACAGAGACACATACATATACACACATGGGGGGGGGGGGGAGACACTCTTTAAAAAAGACTTCTAACTTTTTCTTTTCTTCCCTTTCTGAATAATTCAGCTGAGGACAAGAAGATTGGCACTGGTGGGAGTGCCACAGTGGCCCGGTGTGGGAAAATGGAGTCTAAGAGGATCAGAAAGGTGCGTGTGGTGGAGAGGCACCTGGTAAGGGTTGTCAGAGCCTGAATGGGGTGATGGCAACAACAAACGGAAATTGATTTGATCAAATAAATATTTTACAGGTAGTGGGAGGCAGCTTTCTGTCAAAGAATGAAGTCACAAATAGGAAAAGGAGTGAAACTTGAATGAACCATGCAGGATCAGACTAAAACTGGAAGCACTGGTCTGAACTCAAGGTCTTCAATATATAGACAGATGTAGAAACAAACATATGCAAATGTGTGTACACACACATACATTTCCTAGCTTTGTCTCCTGAAAGGACACTGGGGCAGTGACATCCCAATAGGAAGGAGCCCACCTAGTGCCCAGCACTGGTCTTCTAAACACCATTCTCACTAAAAGAAACCAGGCTCTCTGGAGGAGGACCTAGTACCAGACTAGGCAGGTTAAGAACAGATGAGTCTGGAACATCTTATTCTTGCAGAAAGGAAGAAAGTGCTCAAAGAATTATGGGGATGTGTCAATGGGATACAGAAGCCAGCTTGGGATCATCTGAGCATCAAAATAAATAATGAATGTAACAGATCCTAACCCACTGAGTAAAACTGGAAAACCCGAGTCCACAATGACATATATTAATAAAATAAATTGAAAATTTAAAGAATAAGATATTCACATAAACTCGGAATGCCTCCCAATAAAACTGATTTACAAAGGAAAAAAGAGTAAGTTTATGTGGAGAAATTTCATCAAGTTAACCAGCAATGGGACACAAGGAACAGGGGCCACTGAGCAGATGCGCTCAAGAGCCCTGTGGCCAAATATGCACAACCTCAATCAGATCATGAGGAAGTATCAGAACCCACACCAAGGGACAGTCTTCAAAATAACTGGCCTAGAATATTCGTAAGTACCAAGGTAATGAAAGCCAAGGAATGGCTTAGATATAGCTCCAGATTGAAGGAAACTCAAAAAACATGACCCCTAACTACAACTCAAGATTCAGAAATGGGCCCCTTTGCTGTATGGACATTATTGGAACAAATAGCAAAATCTGAATGGGGCCTGCCTATGATTGGATAGCAGTGCTGTATCAAGACTAATTTCCTGCCCTGTCGGCTTGGCTCAGTGGTTGAGCGTCAACCCATGAACCAGGTCAGTTAGATTACTGGTCAGGGCACATACTGGGTTGTGGACTCGATCCCCAGTAGGAGGCAGTGGATGGATGATTCTCTCTTATCAATGATGTTTCTCTCTCTTTCCCTCTCTCTTAAATCAATAAAAACATTTTTAAAAGACTAATTTCCTGATTTTGAAGGCTGTGCTATGATTATGTAAGGAGGTCCAAGCAGTCGCAGGAAATGCCCACTAAAATATGTGGGGATAATGGGCACCAGGCCTGCAACTTACTTTCAAATGGTTCAAAGAGAAAAGCTTTTATACTGTTCTTGGAACCTTTACATTGTTTCCAAAATATGCAAATAAATAAGTTCTATATTTAGTCTTCAGGTGCTAGAAATGCACTGAGAGGGTGGGAGTACCGAATTTTAAAATGTGGGGAGTGCACTTACAACT
>NW_005871083.1:1947611-1975479 GCF_000147115.1 Myotis lucifugus | reverse complement strand
CTGAATGATATCCTACAGATGGGATTGAGCTAGTCAAAGTGAAATTAAAAGTATTTCTCAACCTAAGGAATTGAGAGAACTCCTGAAAAGATCCATCATAAATTTCTGTTAAAGTTAACCTCAATGTTTCTATAATCCTATGTAATAAAAGCCTAATATGCTAAGTGTTCAAATGTTCGTTTGACCGTTTGACCAGTCACTATGACACGCACTGACCACCAGGGGGCAGATGCTCCGACCGGTGGATTAGCTTGCTGCTGGGGTCCAGCGGATCAGGACTGGGCGAGAGGGGCCCTGGAGCCCTTCTGTGGTCCCTCCCCCACCCCGATTGTGCACCGGTGGGGTCCCTCAGCCTGGCCTGTGGAGGATCATGCTGAAACTGGCTCTCCAACATCCCCTGAGGGGTCCCAGATTTCGAGAGCTCACAGGCCAGGTCGAGGGACCCCACCGGAGCACAAAT
Organism: Myotis lucifugus; assembly: GCF_000147115.1. Taxonomy (NCBI): domain Eukaryota; kingdom Metazoa; phylum Chordata; class Mammalia; order Chiroptera; family Vespertilionidae; genus Myotis; species Myotis lucifugus. The sequence continues at coordinate 1,975,019 of NW_005871083.1, read as the reverse complement.
CCATGCACCAGGCCTCTAGTTTACATTATAAAACTCTAGTAACATTTTGACAGACATAAATTGAGACATTCAGTATAAAACATAATCATGTTTAATAATTCAACCCAATGAGTACTCTCATATGTTGCTAGTGAATGTAAAAAAAGTTCTTACTACCTTTTAGAATATTTTGCCAATGTGTATTTAAAAGCCTTAAAGACGAATGTAAAAAATATTGGTCTAATAAATCCAGTAATAACAATAAAAAGGAATACCTACTGAGCTTTTCTAAGTAATCTGCATGTATTAACTCATTTAATTCTCACAACAACCTGTTACTGCCCTCATTCTCAGATGAGAAAACTGAGGCCCAAGGTAGCTCAAAACCTTGCCTGGAGTCTCATGGCCAGTGAGTGGGAAGGCAGGGCTGGGAACTGGGGAAATCTGGCTTCAGAGGCCACACTCTTAAGAGGTAGGCTACACTGCTCTTCTAAAATCTCCCTTAGAAATTCATTCCCTATATGTGTGAATCTGAAAGCATACAATGATTTATGTCCAAGGATTATAACTGGGGGAAATTAGAGACCATCTAAAAGTATCATAGGGGACTAGCTAAATAATTATGGTTCATCCATATTATAGAACTAGAGGCCCGGTGCATGAAAATAATGAACGGGGTGTATGTGTGGGGGAGGTCCCCTCAGCCCGGCCTGTGCCCTCTCGCAGTCCAGGACCCCTTGGGGAATGTCCACCTGCCAACTTAGGCCCAAGGGGATCGGGCCTAAGCTGGCAGTCAGACATCCCTCTTGCAGTCCAGGACCCCTCGCTCCTTACCACCCACCTACAGTGGAGGCCGGAGAGGCTCCCACCACACAGCTGCACTGGCCAGCCATGAGCCCAGCTTCTGGCTGAGCGGCGCTCCACCTGTGGGAGCGCACTGACCACCAGGGGGCAGCTCCTGCATTGAGCGTCTGCCCCATGGTGGTCAGTGTGCGTCATAGCGACCAGTCATTCTGCCCTTCGGTCGATTTGCATATTAGGGTTTTATTATATAGGATGTTATGCAGCAATTCCCAATTATGTTCCTTAATTATATTCCTTTGGAAAACTGAATAACGATCCCCCAAAGATGTCCTTATCTTCATCCCCAGGACCTGTAAATGTTATTTTATATGACCAAAGGGAGTTTGCTGGTATAATGAAACAAAGAATCTTTAGATGGGGAGAGGAACCTGGATTATCCAGGTGGGTCCAATGTAATTACAAGAGTCTTCATAAGAGGGAGGCAGGAGCTCTGAGCTGGCAGTAGATGTGATGATGAATGAGGCTGAAGTAATCAGAGGAAGAGGTTGGGAGCCAAGGAATGCAGACGCCTCCAGAAACTGAAAAAGGTATGAAGCCCTGCTGACATCTTGACTTTATCCCAGTGAGACTGACTTCGAACTACTAACCTCCAGAACTGTAAGATACTAAATTTGCGTTGTTTTAAGACACTAAGTCAGTAGAAATTTGTTATAGCAGCAAAAGGAAACTAATATATTTTCCAAAGAATATAGGGAAATACTTATGAAACATTAAATAAAACAGCTCATGTTATTTTTACAAAGAGAGTATGTTACACATTTATAATTAAATAAAACATATATTACTTACTGGTAAATACCTTATAAACCTCTTAAATTAGAGGTTTTTAAGGTAAATATTATCTAGAAAAGTATTTTCTGGTAAGACAGTGGCACAAAGATTCAAAATATTTTAATTTTAATTTTATATGTAATATGTAAAGCTTAAAAGGGATCTATTTCCTAGGAATTGTTTACTAAAAGCTGTGTCTCCCTCCTAAAGGAAGGCTAAGCTTTTAGCTAGTTCATTCTGAACGGGCTTACCATCTGTAGTATCACTTACTCGTAGGGCCTAATTAGGGCTGTTACTGGATCCACCAAGTGTATATTGGATTTAATATCTATCAGTTCTTTATATAGAAGACCTGGTTACCTTTCCATACAAAGGTAAACTCTAAAAGATGGTATTTACATAATTATGGGTTTCCATAATTAAGTTATAACTATGCCTCTAATACAGGTATAATCAAAATATATTGGACATCAAACACTGAATGCAAACAAACCAGTTAAAATAATACATGCCAAGAATGAGACTTAATGATATATTTTAAAAGGGAGACAAAGTAGAGGAAATGCATTACTTGGACAAGCAATTGATCTTGCTGACAGCTAGCATTCCATGAAACGCTGAGATTCTTCTACTCTGCATTAAAAAAGAATATGGCTAAGATTATAATTCTGGGTATAGCTAAAGTACATCTGAAATTATTTATTTACAAATAATTAAAAAAACAATTCAGATGAGAGGAAATTACTTGTATCACTCAATAGTCATCTAAGTATGCAGATATACCTTGCTTTTTAATAAATCTTTACTGAAATAACTCCAGAGAAAACGGAATTATGTTTAGGCCACGAAAGGGTACCATTCAGTTCAATTAAAATTTAGCTGTAAAAATAGCACTTTTGTAACTAACTGTATAGTTGGCTGTATTAGCATTGTTTAATAAGCTAGCATTTAAGTGATGCCAGACCATACTGTCTTTAAAAAGGTGTGTTTTTACACCTGGTTGAACTGGTTCCTCCTAGCACAGTCTGTCCATTGGTAAGGGAGGAGGGGGGAAGAACACATAATTCACCCAGAGTCAATAGTGCTCAAGTTAAAAAATCCTGGTCTACACCGTCTTTATTGCCTAGTCTTTCACACATGTTGCTCCCGTGTCCTATTCTCTTTGTCCTTCATTCCTCTAGTACTGGCTAGCCACATATGAGGCACCCCCAAACTCAGTACTTTCCTCAGTTTACTTTAAACTCATTTCCTTAAGCAAAAAGACATTGTCAAGATGAATAAATCTAGCTAACAGATTTCTGCAGCACATCAAACCTGATGAGGAAAACAGAGAAGGAAAAATCAACTTAAGTGTCTCTTAACCACCTCCTCAGGCAAAACACTGTAAGAGACCAAGGTTCCCTACCCAAACACCAAATAAAGGTCTAGCTTCGAATTCTTAACACTTGGAGTACGGGTGAATTTCCCGCCAAAATATAAGATGGCTCTGTCTTTTGGTTTTGTTCCATCCACCAAAAGGGTGGATTACAAACAAATATTTGGTAATACGCAGTTACAATCGGCCCGAGTTTACACGTTTCCCGCACTCCACCGCAAATCTATATGAACCGAGTTAAAGACGGCTCCCGCGGAGTACGCGCAATTCACGTGAGCCGACTTAACTCGTTTCCCGCACTCCAAGTGGTCACCAAGAGTTGGAGTTGTCAAGCCTTTCCAATAAAATATAAGCAATGTCTCAACTCTCTCCTAGTGCAAAGAGGTAGTTGCAAATCCCTCCACCCCAAACCCTGCTTAAAGCACTAATGGGAGTCATGTGCAGTTCACCTAAGTCTTCAGCCCTCCTAGTTCTTGTTACTTGAATTATTTGTGCCACAAAAATAAAGAGGCAGCAGGCAAGAACGACCTACAACCAGAATGATAGAAAATGGAATAAAAAAACATGTGAATTTGAAGGGAATGCTAAACACCTCTTGACTAGAAGAGAACCCATAGGTGCTTCAAAGCTCTTCAAGCACTTAATTAGAATTTTTTTTTTCATAGATACAAGCAACTCTTGATCAGATAACAGTTGCTTGGGGAATGCAATGGAGAGAACTAGTAGGCAGGAGTCACGTCCCCCCACCCTCATCCCCACACACCCTTTCCAATGAAGGCCTCTGGCCATGTGCATCATACACGGGAACATGAAATAAAATTTTATTTGCAAAAGGTGTCCTGTATGAATGAATAAACAAAATGTTTTATATCCATAAAAAAGAATATTACTGTGCCATAAAAAGGAATGGTGACACAAGCTACAACATGGATGAACCTTGAAAATATACTAAATTAAAGAAGCCAGACACAAGGTATGATACCACCTGAATCAATTAAATATTTGGAAAAGAAAAATTTAGAGCAGTGGTTCTCAACCTTCCTAATGCCGTGACCCTTTAATACAGGTCCTCATGTTGTGGTGACTCCCAACCATAAAATTATTTTCGTTGCTACTTCATAACTGTAATTTTGCTACTGTTATGAATCGTAATGTAAATATCTGATGTGCAGGATGTATTTTCATTGTTACAAATTGAACATAATTAAAGCATAGTGATTAATCACAAAAACAATATTTAATTATATATGTGTTTTCCGATGGTCTTAGGCGACCCCTGTGAAAGGGTCGTTCGACCCCCAAAGGAGTCGAGACCCACAGGTTGAGAACTGCTGCTCTAGAGAAACAGAAAGATTAGTGGTGATCTGGGGCTCAAGTTAGAAATGAGTAGTGACTACAAATGGGCACCAGGGATCTTTTTGGGGTGATAGAAATGTCCTAAAAATGGATTGTGGTTATGATTACACAACTCAATATTTGATTTTTTTTTAAATCAATGAAAAAAAAAATCAATGAATCAGTACCTTAAAACAGGTGAATTTTGCAGCATGTAAATTTTACCTTAACAAAGCTCTTACATTAAAAGATAAAAAATGTTTGGAAGAATCACTGTTCCCCAGGCCCCTCGTTTTGATACATTTACAGAATGAGACCTTGAAGTCAGAGAGCTACTTACTAGCACAGTTCAGACTGAAGGACCATAGGAAACTAAATGCTCCGGAGTTCAACTCCGATCTTATGTCACTCTATCTCACTTGGAAGTTTCTTAAGGTAAATGTAAATATTGAACTTAATTTGCATACACAAACAGGCCAAGATTCTCAGTGGCTCTAACAAAAACAAGGGGTAAACACCTTAATAAAAATGATGTTGATCTGTAACAGTCACAGGAAGCACATCATGACAGGGCACAGCCAGACCTGAAGATCCGACAGATCTGGAAGGCATGCTGGTTCCAAGTAAACCCAAGAACCTCGGGGCCCCCCTGCCCACGAGCTTCTTACACTGCATGTCTGAAAATCAGCGGAGCAGGGTGCACAGACAGCGCGGCAAAGCTCTGCGGTCACTGAAAGTCTGACACCAGAACCCTCTGGAGTATACCTAGCACTCGGGGACGTCCGGAGGCTGAGGGTCAGAGCCCGGCATATTGTTTCACTCTGTTAAAGCTTATTTCACATAAAGAAAATGAAATTGGGCCAGCTACCACACCGGGTAAACACGCAGAAAAGGCCGGGCAGGGACAACAGCCCTCTAAGTCCAGGCGGGGTCTGGCGAGCGGAGGGGGCTGCTCACTTCCTACCGCCGAGCACGCTGTGGAGCCGGTGCGTCTAAATGCCTGGCTTTACCGCACGCCCCAGGCCCGCGCCCCACAACCCGGGTCCGCTCCCCGCGGGTCCAGGGTCGCAGGGAGGCCCCAGCCACCGCCAGCGCAGACCCCCATCCTCGGGGCCTCGGGCGCGAGGAGCACCTCAGCACGCGCCGACAGCCGCGCAGATCGGGAGATGCGGTGACTCGGGGAGCGGGCCTCCTGACGTACCTGCTGCTGCCTCACACTCGGGTCCGGAGGGCCCAGGATGACGGCTCCTCCGCGGCGAACACACCTCGAGTCTCCATTCGGGGCTGTTTACTCCCAACTCTCGCGAGAATACGCCATGGGACGGGGAGACCGACGGCTGAGAACACCAGCCCCGCCGGCTGTGCGTACCCTGCGTGAGGCCTGCGTGCGCACTCCAGACGCCGAGGGCCGCAGGGTCTGGGCCGGAAGACGAACGACAGTCTCGCGACGTTTGCGGCCCTGGGGAAGGGGCGGGGCTGCAGGCCGTAGGTGTTGCTCTGCCCTAGTAGCGGCACCTGCCCTTGGATGCGCTGGGCTTTGGGGCCAGGACCTTAGGGAACAGGCACAGGCACGAAAGCAGCCATGCTGGCCCTTGTCCTGCGGACAACAAACCTGACGGATCGGGCCCCGTGGCCAGCATTTGCTATAAAGGCCTGAAGCTGTATCCAGCGCTCTCCTCCTGGGGCCTATAGGTGTCCGGGTCCAGAGCGAGGCCCGGGCGGCACCAACTCTGCAAACCCCCACCCGTTCACCGACATGGCAGCGGGCGGAGCAGTCACCCGTGAGTCAGTTACCTGTCTCCCTCCCACCCTGACAGGCGAAACCCCTGCCCCAAATCTTGTCTGCTCCACTCCTGGCTCCTTTCCGCCCTGCCTGGACCGATAATACCAAGTGTTACCCCCTTCAAAGAAACAAGTATCAAAAGTTTGCCTCCCCCCACAAAATGCGTGGGTGATTTCAATACTGGGGATCACAGGCTGTTTTCTGTAGAAATGCTGAAGTGGCCCACACTTGGCTTGGGCACAATTGGGGAACGGAAAACACACTTTAGGTAATGCCAATGAAAAATGATGTGCTATGTAGTCAGATAAACTGCTTATGTCTTGCTTGAACTTTCCACCAAAGCATGCTAATGCTGCATAGGACCAATATGACCAGAAATGTCACAGCACTTCATCTTCCCTTTAACAAACTGGTTTAATATAGGGGATACAGAATCACCTGCTAGCTTTGTGATCTTGGGCAAGTTGTACTTGTTCTTTATACCTCACCTTCCTACACCCCCCCAAAGATATTAATACCTACCTCATAGGAGGGTTAAATAAAACATACAAAGCTGGAGTCATAATATGTCCAGTAAACAGTGGTGGTTACATCTAAACCAATCCACACCTGGTGAAACAGTCCCCCCCTCCCCATTCCCCCGTTTTGAGATGCTCAAAGTTAAGCAGAACTCCCTGCTGCCATGATTAATGCACTTGATCTTAAATTTAACTGTTCTAATTTGGGGTAAATTGATTTTGGCCAGGGTTCTTTTAAGGGCCCTTTAAGTCACTGTACCATTGAATGCATAGCCCAAGTGTCAGGGGCTAAGGTAGGCTAGTGCATTGCAAACATCCTTGTCATGTGACAGTGAAGCCCCAAAACAGGGAAGTGAAGAATGCTGCCAGCTCCTTGGAACCCTGTAAACTGAAGGGGACTCGGACATGAGACAGATGGCTGAGAAATCCACCAAGAAAGGCGGAGAACCACAGCATCCTGGTCTCCCGGTTTTCCACCACTCCAGGTTCTAACGTCCTAAACCAGGGGTGGGCAAACTTTTTGACTCGAGGGCCACAATGGGTTCTTAAACTGGACCGGAGGGCCGGAACAAAAGCATGGATGGAGTGTTTGTGTGAACTAATATAAATTCAAAGTAAACATTACATAAAAGGGTACGGTCTTTTTTTTTTTTTTTTAGTTGTGGAGAACCACAGCATCCTGGTCTCCCGGTTTTCCACCACTCCAGGTTCTAACGTCCTAAACCCATGCTTCATGTGTGTAATAAAGCACTCGAAATTCCGTGGAAGGTAAATCTTTATTTAAACTAGATGTTATTTTAAAGAATAACAGCTTAGCCAATACTGAGACAGACACACGGTGAGACTGGTCTTTGTTTCGGAGGGCACGCAATGTCAAAGACAGAGGACACCACCTAAACCCTCTGGTTCCCAAATGTGACAAGATTTTAAGTAACTTGAGGTTAAAACAAAACAAAAACACTCCTCAGTAGAGCTGTCTCTCCTTGCTGTCTTCCTGTCCTCCCCACTCTTTCTTGAACTCACTACAATCTCCCTTTCATCCCCACCAATCGATCTCCATGTTGCCAAAGTCAATGATTAAAACCTTCATCTTACCTTATCAGAAGAATGAGATGAAGAAACCAACCTAATATTTTCAAAAGACATGCATATGTACAATTTCCTTGCCTAATTACCTGCTCTTATTGAGTTGCATCCATAAATTAAGTTTTTACAATTTTTAAGTAATTGTTTCTATGGGGGAAAAAAATGTATCCCTCATTCCAGACAATCCATTCACAAATATATGGAGCAAAACCTCTTCCAAAGGAAGAAGCAACCACTTTCATTGTTAAATTTTCAGTTCACAGATTGTTTCAAAGGTTATTTCCCCCATTCTTAGTAAGAAAATCCATCTAGGTCTGGCCAGTATGGCTCAGTGGTAGAGTGCTGACCTAGGAACCAGGAGGTCATGATTCAATTCCTGGTCGGGACACATGCCTGGGTTTTGGGCTCAATCCCAAGTGTGGGGTGCAGGAGGCAGCCGATCAATGATTCTCTCTCATCATTGATGTTTTTATCTCTCTCCCCCTCTCCCTTCCTCTCTGAAATAAATAAAAATATTTTTTAAAAAAAAGAAGAAAAAAAAAGAAACCCTATCTACAGTGGTCCAATTATTACTCTAAAATGAGCTCTGGGAAAAAGTATTTTATGAAACATAAAACCTAAGGAAGATTCTTGGTTTTGATCTTTCACTAACTTTGCACCAATAAGCTTATTTACATACGTCCTGCCAAGTAAAGAATTTTTAAAACATCACTGACATGGTTTATTTATTCTCATCATGTAACAATGATTCAATACCTAATCTATAAATATAAGACGTTGCTGTACCACATAACACAGGTATAAATATGGTACTTTTTACATTACATTGCTGCTGCTTATTACATGTCAAAGTTCAGGTCAATGTGGCAGGACATCAAATTTTTTCTAGTCTTAATGACCATAATTGTTGGGTGAGGGAAAATGTCAAATGTAACCAAATAAAGGCTCTAAACTAACTCCATCAATACCTTCAGTGTTATGTAGTGCCATTAGTGTGTATGTTTTCACATCTGAATGTCTTCCTCTTATGTGATGAAGGCATGATCTATAAGTGGAAGAGCTTCTGAACTGAGTCAAAGTCACATCTGAAAATACTGAAGCGGTGTCGCTGGCAAAACTGTGAGCATAACATGAAAGCATGCTTAGACCTACTCATAATGGAACATCATCTCAGAAAACAATTCCATAAAAGTCCTGATTTCAAAAATTTACTAGCTTCTGCATCAGTGTCCCAATATTAAACTCCAAATTTTTACTTTGCACACACTGTCATATCCATACAGTGATTTACAACTTCAAGCACTACGTATGTGGTCCTCAAAATGTTTGGCTTTATAGGACCTGAACCAAAAACATTTCACAGTAGCTTTCAATGCTAACCCATATTGTGGGGGGCTATGCATAATTATCTTCACACCAATAAAACTATTCACTATAATGAATAAAGTAATTACAGGAACCAAGAATGAGCTTCTAACTTATTTCAACAGATACAATACGTATCACACACATTTGTCCATATTTTAACTACTAACTTCATAAATACTTGATGTTTACACCAATAATGCTACTGGAATTAAATAATATTACATAGAAAAGTGTATGAAAACCAGATATAACAAGCTCTATAGGGCTAAATTTTAGTTATAAAATGGGTCATAGGCTAAGAAATCACTACTTATCCACAATAATTATAAATCAACAGATTACTGACAGTCAGTCATTACACGTCCAAATCTAGGAATGAATTAATTCCATGGTAAGTTAAAAAAACAGATGGTGTAAGTAATATTATACTTGGCAAGCCAATAGCACAAAATTGGGTAAGATTGTTTAGTATAAAGAGAAATAATCTAGAACTTTAATACCCTGTAAGGTTCCACATTAAACCAGCTTAACAAAAACAAAAATTTTTAGTAACTTACCCATAAAGTTACCCAGATACACACATCCATAAACATATGGTTCTCTAATGAAATATCAGTTAAAAAGCAGCATTTTCATATACAGATAGACAACTAGAGCTACGCAATATTAACACACACAGATTTCTACTGCTAATCATACCAGCCATCTTATAAAATAACACTTTTAAATAGTCTTTCCTGATGAACATTTGAAAACCAATACTATAATTCACCTACTGACATAATTTCCCTTAAAAAAACCATCTGAAATTTTAAGAGGTCACAAGTCATGTTATATTTCAGTACCAGATTGCTGTAGCTCCTAGAACAACATAAACCACACAACTTTTGAACAATTTAGGGGAAAAAAGCATTGAAATTTAAGTTTCCTCAATCAGTTCTTGTGCCTCAGTCATTATTTACTCTGTGCCATCCATTTGGCCCTTGAGTTTTTCCACAACATTCTCTACAAGTATTATGTTTGCTTTGCAAATGATGAGCCAACAATATGCTAAGTCATCAGTAATAAAAGAAAATACAGAAGATAAATTAAATGTGTTCTTCCAAATGTCAGAATACTGTAGGTTCCCATGACTTGGCAAAGCGTCCCAAACCATCATCCAGTTTCAGGGTTTGCAGGATAAGGCCTCCTTACGTAAAGAACGATTGAGAATATTTGCTCCCCACACCCAGAGCCATTCAGGCATGTACTGTGCAAAAAGAAACTAAAAATGGAAGAGAAAAAGGTTAAAAGATTAGAACCCAAAGCCACTGACACTGAAATGTACAGATCAGCATCTTATTTAATCCAACAAATATCACTGATCACTTTAAATACTAAAAAGGAAAAAGACTTTAGGTGCTACTGTACTTAGCACCTCCTTAGCATAAGACCATATGTTAGACCTATAGGAATAGAAACATGATCACCACCCATCCATCCCCTTTCTCTAATGAGGGGGGACACACCTACATGCAATAATAGGATTCCATCATTACTTGATAAGAATAGTGTGTTAATTGGCTTAAGAATTATAAACTCTTTCCAGAAGGAAAGGCAGCTGTAATAGATAAACGTTAGTGCTATGTGAGCAAACAGGTTTGAGAGGCAGAATGGAGCCAAGTTAAATAAGAAAACTGAATAAAAAACACTAGGACCCTAGTACACTGTCTTGAGATGTGATGAGGATGGCTTGGGGATCCAGGGAGTCCAGATGATGTTGTTCTGCTACCAGGTTCTCAACCAGGCCCATTTTGCTCCCCCTTCCCCAGGGTTATAAGATTACTGGTCACAACTGGAGTGGTGGTGCTACGGCATCCAGTGGGCAGACGTCAAGGATGGGCTGAACATCCTATAACACATAGGACAGCTCCACAACAATTATCCAACCCCAAATGCCAATAGTGCTGAGGTGGAGACACCCTGCACTATAGTGGCACATTTGTCAGTATAGACGTTATACTGCGTGAAAGTTCTAACACTTTGCATGTTAAGAAAGGGAAATGGGCAGACCCCCAGCAAGTGCTGAAATTCTAGTCTAGGTTACTCTGCAGCTCCAGGGAACCACACCAAATAAGGAGGGGGTCCCAGTATGGTGAACTGCAGGAAGACAGTCGGGAACCACAGCTGCTCACAGCAGATTCCACAGAAGCTCCAAACCACCTCAGAGACAGGAGCCCAGTATTTGGCCTGGAGCCATGGGTAACTTTCTGGGGGAAGGACTAAGGTCTCTTTAAACAGCTAGGATTTCGTGGGGGGGCGGGGGGGAAATACTTGGATATTCCTCCTTGGAGCTGCTGTCCTAAAGCAAAAGATTCTGAATCCAAGGAGATGAAAGAAGTCAGCTTTTGGTCCCAGAGGAGGACCCAGTAAGTAGTGTCGCAAACACATAAACACCTGAGACAGACTAGATAACTGGATCCCCCTTCAAAGTACATTTTTTTCCAATCTTTATTCAATGGAGAAAGAATCAGCATCTAAAAACCTGCCTGTTTTCAATGTCCATCCATGACCACTGTCTATAGTAGGGGGACCAGCATCAAGGTGTTTTTGACAGTTTCCTTAGGTGCTGCACTTGGAGATGTCACTGGCTCATCTTGTCTAGCTCATCCCAATGAGGTTTTTAGCTTCCTGGGAAGCAGGTGGAAAGAGCTTGGTGGAGAGAGCTAATAGAAGAGAAGGGGAGAATTTCATCCCCTGGGTACTGACAGACAGACTAAAGGGGCTGACTCGTCGCCTATTTCGAGAACAACGGTCACAGGAAAGAATGCCAAGTCTCTGGCACTCCAAACTGCAGAGGGGGGCCACAGTGAAGAGGGGGGTGCGAGTGTGAGTGTGTCTACCAGAGAGAGGAGGGGTGGATCTCGGGTTCTGTACAGCTTTGGGCATGCTCAGGACTCCTGACCAGTGTCCAGGCCTAAGAGTGGAGCTGGTCCTCCTCTGCCACAGTTGTCAGCCTGGCTCCCGGACCCTCACCCACATCTCAATATGCAGCCCAAGGGGCTTCTCATTTCCACTGAGCTCCACCACTCCCCTCCATGCCATGTGTTCTCTTCCCAACAGCAACACACAGCGTATGTGTGAACAAATACCTCCAAAGTAGGTAGACATTCAGAAAGGACCATGAGCCAGTTGGAGAGCTGATTCTCCCACTCTACTCCCCTTCCCCCGGAGCTTTCCTGGCACCGGGAATACAGTCTCCATGTTCACAGGCAAGAAACTCACTGCTCAAGTGGTTAAATGAATTGTTTTTTCAGCCACACACATACCAGCATGTTTCTGGCCTTTATGTCAAGGATCACAAACAGAAAGCTATAAAGGAAAGGCCCTCCTTTTTCTGTCCGGCTTACTATGTGTTCCAAAGCTGACAATTGAATACTGCCTAATGCCATTTCTGGAAATAAGAAATGCTCCCAAATCAACATTAATAACTAGTTAACTATGAAAACAAATACATTTTGACTCCTTTCTGGCTTTTTTAAAAGTCCAAATCATTTTTTTTTAGTTTTTGCTTGCAAATCTTTATTAAGACAACTAGCATAATACACATAAGATGCAATTGCTGCATTATATGAGAGAAAGCAAAGATGTCATGGTTGTGAGTCAGTTCTAACTGCTCCTGTTCAGAAATGCTGTTTCACAGGCATGTAAGGAAATGAAGACATGTGTAAGGAAGGCTGAGGCAGGGGTCAGGGGTGAGAAAACCTGCTCCCTAACCTCTGTGCAAGCCTGTCAAACATAACCTCTGTTCACACAAACTCAGAAATGTTCTCTGTGAAATTACTTTTGATGCCCTCTTTGAAGTGGCTTCAAGGCGGGTAATAGATGCATATGAATGCGCTGAGTGCTGCTAGAGAAAAGCCGCATAGCTGAAGGCACCATCGAGTCTCAGGCCCACCATCATTCAGGCCTCCTCTCTGCTCAGCCATCCACTGATGGGTCCCCAGGCACCTCACTCCCCTTTCTTCACAATTATTATTTCAAACCTCACTCTCTCAGCCTCGCACTCCCTCCACCTCACCCTCACCTCACAGGAGCCATCAGACCGGGTTTCTCAACTTCTAAGTGGACTCCCACCCTCTCCTCTCTCCTTCTTCACTTTCTAGTTGTTTCCAAAGTTCACATCACTTCCCCTCTACTTGTGCTTTCAGCCTTATTCCCCCACTTCCAGGAATCAACTCCTTTCTCCGATCTCTAAGCTCTTTCTTCTCCACTTACCCCATTCCTCCAGCATTAAATTACAGTCAAGTCACTGCTGATTTGCATAGATTAAATAGCAAACAGAATTCCTTCCTTTGGACCCAATCCACTGTCTGTAGAGCCTTATATCCCCCCCCCAAAAAAAATATATGTTTATTGATTTTGGAGAGAGAAAAAGAGAGAGGGGTAGAGAGATAGAAATATCAATAATGAGAATCATTGATTCGCCCCCTACTGGGGATCAAGCCCACAACCTGGGCATGTGCTCTGACTGGGAACTGATCCAGTGACCTCTTGGTTCATAGGCTGACGATCAACCACTGAGCCACACCAGCCAGGCTACAGCCTTATAATCTTGAGCACACTGTCTCCATATCCCCATCTTCTCTATAGTCACCTACCCACTGTAATGCAGCTGCTCCCTAAAATGCCTCCAAAACTGCTTTCATCGAGGATTTCCAAGATTCTAAACCCAACAGACATATGTTGGTCCTTATGCTATGGGCCAGATGGCACCATGTGACACTGATGACTATGCCTTCCACCTGAAAACTATCTCTAACCCTCACATCCATATTCCACTCTCCTCCTCTCCTACTGACCTTGCTGGCTGCCCTTCTCAGTCCACCTTCCCTGGAATGTTGGAGTTCCTTGAGTCTCTGACCAGGCCATCTTTTCTCCTCTACACACTCTCCTTGGATAATATCACCAACCCCACAGCGTATCATCCAGCTAAACGCTGATGACCAGTAAGCCTATACCTCCGTACAAACCTCTCACCTGAGCTCCCACCTATGCAGCTGCCGACTCCACTTCTCTTAACTATTTCTCAGACCTTCCAAATCCAGCATGTGTAAAACTCATATTGTTTCTCCAAAGCCTGACCTCTTCCTCTCATGCTACCTGAGTAAGTGGCACCACTGAGGTTCTGGAACCAAAAACCTGAGAATGTGTTTCTTCCTTTCCTTCAACCCCTCATGTTCAATCTATCGCCTATCTTGTCAAGAAATACGGTCAGCCCATCATTCTTATTTAGTTAATAACATATAAGACTAACTGGAATAAACAGCACAAAACAAAACTTTTCACGGTATGTTTAGCATATCAAACTTCACACAGTAAATTTTTTATAAGCTAAAGACAGAAATTGAAACCTTGACAAAATTTAGATCTTTGCAATCTGAGAAAAATGGAGTCAGAGAAAATAATTATAAAAGCAAAGTCACGTTCTAGCCGGTTTGGCTCAGTGGACAGAGCATCAACCTGAGGACTGAAGGGTCCCGGTTTCGATTCTGGTCAAGGTCACATGCCCAGGTTGCTGACTCGATCCCCAGTAGGGGGTGTGCAGGAGGCACCCGATCAATGATTCTCTCACGTCACTGATGTCTCTCTCTCCTCTCCCTTCCTCTCTGAAATCAATAAAAATATATTTTAAGAGAAAAAATGAAAAGAAAAAGTCACGACAGCAAAAGCTACCAGAGAAAACTGCTATGGACAAAACAGCTACTAATGAATCAAATATTTGTTGTAAAACTGAAAAAAAAATTAATAATGTTGAAAATAATTTGAGTAAAATAAAAATGAAAATAGAAAAAATTGGAAAATTCTAACAGTTTTCTATAGAAAACTATTTTAGGAATTAAATTAGCTTAATAGGATTTCTTGACAGAAAAAAAAATCTACATTCTCCAGAAAAGCCCATCAATGTGAATAAAGTATAATTGCAATTAAAATGCTAGTGTTTTATAAATGCAGTCAAAATATCTACTGCATCTAAACATCATCTTTATTGTATCTTCATTTCTTAGGAAACTTCATGGTCAGTAGCTTGGAAAATTATTTTAGGTTTCTCTGCTTTTCTCCAGTAATTAAGGACCTGGAAATAACCACTTAAATAAAATTGCTTCTTATTTAAAAAAAAACTTATAGCCAAAACTTTTGAGAAAAGTAAAAATTCACTCTTGATTTACTTATCTATTTATTTGGTATTGGTAAATTTGATAATCTTTATTACAGAGTTCCCCAAATATCTGCTGGTAAGTTAAGAAAATTCTACATATTAAAGAAAAAAGAATTCTAAACGAGGGTACACTACTTATTATGCCAGATAAAGAGACAGGTGTCTATTATAATAAATCATTATGAGTACTCTAATACTTAGAATCAAATTTTCAAATATTTAACAAAGTTATTCTTTAAAACACTAAAGACCCAAGTCTTTGTCATGCCTGAAGAACAAACTAAAAAATAAAAAATTCTACGCTTCTTAAACAAATGAGTCCAAGAATATACTGAGATTACTGAGATGTGACAACTGTGTTACATGAAATAGACCTTTGTGACTTTATGTCTTTTGATCATATTGTTGACTTAGAGGTACCCACTCAAGCATTACTAGAATGTTTGCATTTTTAAATTCTCATCTAAATTCTTAGTATTTTATATGGCTACCATCTACTTATATTAAAGGAGCACCTTTCATCTCTTAGATGTCAAGTAGGTTAAACTTTTGAATGCTCTAAATAATCCCACAAAAGAAAATCTAGTGACTTAACCAGAACCATTAACAGTATCAGGTTTGGAGCCAGATCTTTGAGCATTAGGTCACCTGTCTTCAGGCATGGGCCACTTCCTAAAAATAAACCCTTACTTTTTTTGCTGAGGTAGAAAAAAAGTGTCAGGTTTAAGAATCAGAATTAGCAATTCTCATCTTTCAGCCGGAGGCTTCAGTCAGATTCCCATGTATCATTTAGGAAGGTTTAGGATTGCATTAACCTAATTACAAAAGTGAAAGCATACTGTTACCTGGATAGAATGGGACCAATATCCTGTGGTCCTTTTCGAAATGCCCAGGGTAGAAACGGCATGATGTGCATATACTTTTGGTGAAGGCACCAACCACGGGCACTTGTGCAGAAAACTGCCAGGGGCAGTCATGTGGGTAGCCACGCAGAATGGGATTAGACTCTGCACAAAGATTCCTTTAGAAGCATATTCATATTGTAATGCTCTGCTGAAGTGGTCTAAATAAGCCTGTTAAAAAGGAGCAGAGGGAAAGACTTTTAATTTTTTGAGACTTGGAAGAAAATTCAGGAGAAAATGAGGCTTGCTTATAATCATTTCAGGGAAAAAAAAAATATAGCATTAGCAAACATGAGTTGCTGACAAAGAGCTCAACAGATTGGGCCAAACCATTGTAATAAATGTCCTATTGCATTGAGATCTCATTTCCAATCAGGAATACATTACCTTTGAAGCAGAAAAGGCAGCCAGCTGGGGAGTTGGTTTGCAGCAGGAGCCAGAAGAGATAGTGACAACAGCGCCTTTCTTTCTCTCCACCATCCCCGGTAACACTATGTGGACCATCAAACTAGCCGCAGCAATGTTTACATTTATGATGTCCCAGAGTTTGTCCTCGGAGACCTGAGTAAAATACTGAGGGTAGGGATAAAACACGCCCACATTATTTACCAAGATGCCAATGTCTTTGTCTTTCAAGGCTTCTCGAATCGGTTCGTAGATCTCACGGCCGTTGCTGAAATCTGCCACTATAATATCGGTCTCCACTTTGTAGGTGTCAGCGATGTCTTTAGCAACCATCTGCAACTTCTCTTGGTTCCGACTAATCAGGATAATATTGAGACCACGGCTTGCTAACTCTTCTGCGTAGGCTCTTCCAATCCCATCTGTTGCACCTATAATACAACCAGGAACAGTGAGCACACTCATTTCATGGTGAGATCTTTAAAATATCCCATTTAGCATTTCTGCTTAATCAGAGAAAGAATCACACTAGAAGTAAAGCAAGTTCTAATACTGATTAGTCAAGAACAATGTCATAATATGAAAATACATATTATGTATCAAACACTCTCCCAGACACCCTGACAGGTAGATGAAAAGTTATTTTACATTCACCAAGTTGATGAGACACAGTAGGAAACTGTTTTCAAACATATATCTGGCTTGAATAAGTGCCAGGAAATGACAAATTACAATGATAGTTAAAACAAGAGAAATGATAAATTACAATATTTAAAACTAGGAAAGCTTTTCTGAACGTGGTGACAGTTTGTAAGGACAATTTCAAAACAAAGAGCAAAAAGGAAAGCAAGGAGTAGGACGGTGGGGCTGGAGCAATACTGGGAATAAGAGAGAGCAGAATAAAGACAAAAATCAAAGGAAGATTCTTCCAAGGTGATGGCAGTAAGAAAATGTGAACGTAATAAAAAATAATAAGTTTTTTTTTAATCAGCAAGTTCCCATAAAATTTAGTAACTCCTTGAATAATATACCCAACTAAAAACACAAACAGGAGATTTCAGATTAGACAAGGATTGAAATCCCATTTCTTACCGCTCACGACTGCCCATCTTCCGTATTGCTTGATCAGATCTGCTCTGCTCACCAGGCGAGGGACAAAGTGCAGCCTGATCAGGCTGTAAAAGTCACAGATGACGGTGATGCTTTTTCTGGCTGTATACCAGGCTCCCACCAAGGCTAGCGCTTCCACGTAGCAATTACACGACCTGGCGATTTCCCTATACAAGAGGTAGAAGCTGTCAACGGCAGCCATGGCAGCCTGCAGGGAAGGGAAACAGAGGAGTTCTGTGCTTAGTAAGTTAAAGGAACATGCACAGTCTGAGTGAAGAAAAAGGGCTGAGGACATCAGAACTGAGTAATTTTGCACTCCAATAACAGTCATAGTTCAAATCCATGTTGCCCATGGATCCAGGCAAGTTATGATCTCATTAACATTTATAGTTTATAAACTTCTTCTCTTCCAAGGAGATTAGTCAACACAGCTACTAAGAGTTACCAAATTCCTACTAAAATGCAGGCACTGTGCTACATGTTGTGGATACAGAGATAAACACAATATGCTCTGTGCCCTAAAAGAGCTTCAAGCTCAGTATGATGACATGCCCAGACTTTAATTCATATAACAGATGAGAAGGACATTTATTTCTTTGCTTTATTCATAATCAGCAGGTGCAGAGAGCCTACTGCCCACATAGACACGAAGAAGAAGAAATAGAAGTAAAATTAAGACATGGCCTTGGCTGCAAAAAGTTTACAATCCAGGTGAGGCAAACTAAGCTTTTACATAAATAATATCCAAAAATGTATATTTGAAAAGAAATACTCCCCAAACTTAAAGAAGTGGTTTTCTCAAATGAGAATGGGGTAAGCACTCCTCCATCTTACCAGGTTAATTTGTATACCATTATCTTTGACCCTTTATGTTTGAGGAAAGAGAAGTCCAATATAACTCTTATAAGTATCCACATAGCAAACATTTATAGCACACCTACTATATTCCATGTACTGTGACAGATGCTAAGGACTCAAAGATGAGTTAAATAATTGTAGCAAGGAGAAGAGACAGACATTTAACAAAACAGTTTTAAATGCCGTATGAACTGGTGTACATATGCCTGCAATTAGAGACAACCTGCAGAGGTAGACAAAAGCAGGCATGACCAAGGTTGATGAACTTCATCCTATACTCGACCTGGGGAGCCACTGATCCAACTGCACTGTCAATGAGGGACAAAATATCAAACAGACTAGAATAGACTACAATGAAATTACAGGGAACTCAGATATACACAAATATAAGAATACAGCATATACGAATACAAGATATATTAATATATCTATAATAATAAAAAGCATAATATGCAAATCGACCAAACAGCCGTCTGGACAACCTTCCGGACAACCTTCCGGGCGAAGCCAGGGCTGCAGCCAAGGGATCCAGGCAGCTGCCCCAGCTGCAAGGGAAGGATCGAGGTAGCCACTGCGGCTGCAAAAGACTACTCTTGCACAAATTTCCTCTATCGGGCCTCTAGTATTATATAAAAGAAAACTGATTTTAAGCCAGTTTAATCTGAGTTTAATCTCTTTTATAGAAATCCCATTGAAATAGAAAATGCAAATCCTGAAACTAAGAAAATACCCAAAAATAGCAGCATAACTTGCCATAAGTATAAGAAAGAATGAGTGAATTCCCTCCCTTTTTATTACAATGTGAGCTCAACCCAAGTTCTCAACTAAGCAGGAGAAAATAACCACAAATAGAATGTGTTTATATAAGAACTAGAGGCCCAGTGCACGAAATTCATGCACTTGGTGGGGGGGGGGGGGGGTCCCTCAGCCGGATTGCAAGAGGGCGCAGGCCAGGACAAGGGACCCCACCGGTGCATGATAGGGGCCGGGGAGGGATGCGGGAGGTTGGTCAGCCAGGGCTCTAGGGCATGTCTGGCCCATCTCGCTCAGTCCCCGACTGGCCGGACCCCAGCAGCAAGCTAACCTACCGGTCGGAGCATCTGCCCCCTGGTGGTCAGTGCACGTCACAGCAAGCGGTTGAGCAGCCTTAGCATATCATTAGCATATTACGCTTTGATTGGCTGAATGGCTGACCAGACGACCAGACACTTAGCATATCAGGCTTTTATTATATAGGATGACACTGTATTGTGATTAAAAGGCACATAAAATAGTTTAAAATTATTGAATATACCTTAGAACACATGTTGAATATTAACATTTCTAGTCCAAATTACAAACCAATAGAATATACAAAGGAAATATGACAGAAAACTGAAGAAATAGATAAGCAGGGGGGTTCTTAAATGCCCCACAATAAGGATATAATCTCTTATCAAATAAAGAGATTTATTTGTCAAAACTAATCAAATACTAGGCCATGAATTGCAAAAATTAAATGCAAAAAAATAATCACTTGTACGCACTAGTACTTTTCAAACAAAATGTAATAAAATTAGAAATAATAAAACTATGACAAAAAGCTATATGCTTGGAATATTAAATCTTTTCTTCTAAATAACAGGTGGGCATATATCTAAGATGTTAAAACAATGTTTCCAGTGAAAAATTAAATACCACATATCAAGATCTAATGGGTTACAACCAAAGCAATACGTGTGGGAAAGGTAATTGTACAAAGGGTATATAACAAGGTTCTAACTAAAAAGGAGAAGGTCTGATACACGTCATGCAATGACCTCATACTAATGGGAAACTGAATTTCTTCCCCCAAAATACAATTTATTTTTTCAAGAATTTGAAAGATGCCTGACTACAAAGAAGTTTCCCAATTTTTATGCTCTACTCATTAACAACTCCGATTTTCCTCTTACCTCCTCCTCCAGTTCTGGGCCTTCTTAAGGCTCAGTCTCTTCTTAAGACCAATCTGCGAACAAAAACTAACACAAAACAATTCCTTTCTTTTGCCCTCATAGCTCAGCTGGGAAAACTATATAAAACTAATATCAACGATTTTTAAAATTAAGAAAATGCAAAAATTCTTATGCCATGAATCCGTGTGTGTGTATACAGAAAAATATTTCCTCATCTAAGAATAAGGAAAGCCAAAAGCGTCTGTCTGGTGAAAGGCTCAGCTGAAATGGCAACCAGCTCCCGCACCGTGTTTCTTAAGGAACATTCATCAAATGGGACAAACCTGCTCAGTAGCTTGCAGCGGTTCTCAACCTGTGGGTTGTGACCCCCAAAAGGGTCACCTAAGACCATCGAAAAACACATATATAATTACATATTGTTTTTGTGATTAATCACTATGCTTTAATTATGTTCAATTTGTAACAATGAAATTGGGGGTCACTACAACATGAGGAACTGTATTAAAGGGTCGCGGCATTAGGAAGGTTGAGAACCACTGGCTTAGAGAGAGAGGGCGCTCTGCACAGACACCAGGAGCTCAGGGCACAATATGCAGGAAGAGGCCGGCCGCCCAGGAAAGGAGGCAGACACGGCCATCCTCTCTCCCTCTCCCCCTGGTGTCCACCTGGGCTTTCCCCTGGGCCTCATCTTTCTCTCTGCAAACCACCTTCCTGTGATCCACCTGCAGAGCACTTGAACTTCCACATGACTGCAGCCACCTCATCTCTATTTCAAATTCCTGGCAGAGAGTCTGGCTGGCCCACCTCAGCTCAGGTATCCAGCACTTGGCTAATCAGCTGGCAGAGGTGGCAGGGAGGACGTGTCCTGCAGTATGTGGAAGAGCCCCTTCTAGCCTGTGAGTGGGGCAGGTGCTGTAAGAACGAGGAAATGAAAAGAAACTCTGGTACACCTTTCCCCTCTCCTTCCACCCTAGACACTGCGTTATAACCATTCTGTTTTTGAACTACACCCAGGAGGCCGAGTTCCTCTAAGGCGGAGGCCAAATCTTACTCCTCTGTTTCTCCAGCACCTTCCACAGCCTCTGGCACAGAGCAGGAGCTCAACACATGTTTACTGCATTAGACTTTACTACCCAGTCTCAGCTCAGCTGTTTTTCCATCTAGCTCTCCGTCTCCACACACCATCTTGTTCCCCAACTGCGGAGGGCACCACCAAACAAACTCCTTTGATCCTTTACAGAAAGAAAAACGTCATGTGCAAAATCCACCAGGGACCTCCTGCTGAGGTCCAGCAGGAGAGACGCACCCGCATCAGGGGTGAGTTGAGAACAGCAGTGTCAAGGGGCTTGAACCCCAGCTGGCCCTGCTTCTCAACTCTACCTATTCGCATTATAGCTCCACCATAGACAAATACCTTCAACATCTATTATCATTGTTGTATTTTTTTAAAATCACAGAGAATCAGAGGGCTGACAGCATTCTAGGTCTGGTCTTCAGTCCTGAGGTACAGAAAGGCAACTTGATCATTCCCCAGAGAATAGCTCAAGTTGGAAAGATCTGACTCACACCAACCAAATTCACAGAAGACCAATAAATTCAAACACCAATGTATTTATGAATAACAGACAATAGACGCCTAGACACACAGTCATTGATCTATAGGAAAGTCTATGTGGAATCAAACTACCGGAACAACAATGAAGAAAACTACATGTGGGATGCTGAGGACCCGCCCAAGTAAGCCAGGAGTCCCTGCCACCCTGTGTACACAGAATTCATCGAAAGATGAACAAAGTGATTCAATGACACGTGGCGAGGGTGCTGCTGAAGAAGGTGTAAGACTCTCCTGGGCGGAGAGGAGGCAAGGCCCGGCACTGTGAAAGGTCCAGCCTGCCAGGAAACGGTGACAAGTTCAATGTGCTTACAGCACAGGATGTGCACCTGGGACTAGCAAGGGGGGTGGGAGGGGGACCAGATGGTGAAATGCCTATGCCAAATGGAAGTGTTTGGCCTTGCTCTTTTGAGTAAGTCCCTTAGGCCAAAGGAAGGAGCTGCTTGGGTTTGCTGTGGAATTTACTGGCAGCAGTGGAGGTGGCTGTAGTCCTGTGGGCAGGAAGTGAGGAGTCCTGAACCCTGTCCATCCAAATGGGGATGAAGCAAGGCTGGATTGAGAGCACATGCCTTTGTGACTGATTCCTTGCTGCTCCTCAGACACACCATTTTCATACATTTGTTCACACCTTGATAGACCATAAATGGAAAATAACAGGAAATTATAAATTCCTTATATTCATTCCCTCACTCTTCTTCCCCACCCTAAAGTACATGATGGAAAATAATGTCTTTTTAATAAAAGGAAAAATCAGGACTTCCCCCAAAGCCACTGAATTCCAGGAAAGCTCATGGAAACAGTTTTAAAGGAGTATATTACACATTTAAGTCTAGAAGCCGATCAAGAAAGGTACAGCTGCATTTAACCTGCTTTGGGGCTTTGACTAGTTAATTTCTCTGTGGATAGGTATTTAGTCTAAAACTTTGAGAAATCTGTTACTTAGAAAGCAATACTAAATCACAGGAAAATTCTGGTCCCTTTACAGCCTACTTTAAAAGTTATTATAAAGCTTTGTTTTCTTATCTCTACAGAAAACTAAAACATCAAGTGAGAAACTATAAAATAATAAGGAAAATAGTGAGCAGGAAAACAGTAATTCAGAACGGTCCCAAAATAGGAAAAGAAGGGCAATTCTCTGTTAGCTGTCAGGCACTTTTTACTTGGATAAGGCGATATTCACCAGGGCTACTTCATCACACACTTAAGGGCCTCCAGGTAAACTATGGACTTTGGGTGATTATGTCAATTGTAGATGTTTATCTTTGGTAAAAAGGTGGCATTCTCGCCCTAGCCTGTTTGGCTCAATGGCTGGAGCATTGGCCCATGGACTGAAGGGTCCGGGGTTTGATTACAGTTGGGGGCATGTACCTCGGTTGTAGGCTCGACCCTGTCCAGGGGTGTGCCAGAGGCAACTGGTCGATGTGTGTCTCTCACATCGATGTTTCTCTGTCTCTCCCCTTACATTTTTGCAACTATAAACGTGTCATGGGAAAATTATGGCCAAAACTCCAAGGAGCAAAGTCACCTCCTCAAAGCACAACTGCCGTGGCCTGTAACATTAGCCTGACCTACAGTTTAGCTGACTCAACTCAGCAATGAAAGGGCAATCGAATCCACTACAGGCACACCTTGGAGATATTGTGGGTTCGGGTCCACCATAAGCCTGTATAAGAACCTTCAGAAATCAAGAATTCTGAGAAAAGTGACCTGGCTGAGACACAGACATCACCAGGCTATCCAAAGGAATGACACCTGGGGAGGATGGTAAAAGAACATAAGACAGATTGGCAAAAATGTTTCAAAGAAAATAAAGCAAGTATCATGGGAAGAAGACAAAGCAGCCCCAGCGAGGTGTTGTGGTCCTCTGAATAATGGCCCTCAAGATGCCCCCAGCCTAATGCTCAAACCTCATAAACAAGCCACCTTATGTAGCAAAGGGGACTCTGCAAGTGTGATTAAGTCAAGGATCTTGAGATGGGGAGATGATCCTGGATTATCCGTGTGGGTCTAATGTGATCACACTTATCCTTATTAAAAGAAGGAAGAATGGTTAGAGTCAGAGGAGATGTGACCAAAAGCAGAAGTCAGAGAGAGGCAGAGAGAGACTGATTTAAAGATGCTAGCTGCAGAATTTGAAGATGGGGAGAGGGGTCACAGGTCAAGGAACGCAGGCACCTCTAGAATCTGGCAAAGGCAAGGAAATGATTCTCCCCTGGAGCCTCCAAAGTGACCACCTTGACTTTAGCCACGTGAAAGTGATTTCAGACTTCTGACTCCAGAACTGTAAGAGAGCCAATCTGTGCTGTTCTAAGCCACTAAGTGTGTGGTTATCTGTTACAGTGCCATAAGATAGATGGATGGATGGATGGATGGATGGATGGATGGACGAAAAGACGGATGGACGGTCAGTCTAATTTTTAGGAGAGTAGAGACAAGCTGAAAATCCTGCAATACCCTTTAACACAAAACCTTCAAGGGTATTCAGGAACCAGAAAGTAGCCTCGGAGATTCCTAGGATGTTCAGTGACTGAGGTAGACCTGAGGTGGTCCTCGCCATGCTCGTCAGCAGCCGGTACTGTAAAACTTTCCAGTAAGGCTGCAGGGCTTGGACTTTATTTTCATTAACATTTTGTATAGGAATCTTACTTCCTTCACACAGAGTCTGAATCTGCCTTGCTCTCAGCACTCAAATCCTATCTGTCCTTCTAAGAACAGCTCAAGTCCCCTTCCTTCTCCCCAGTTCAATCCTAGCACTCACTGACGAGCACCGATGACCCGCCAGGCCCTGAGGGTAAACCGGAGGCCTTTCCTTCCTCGCTCACCGCAGGAACCCCACCTCTGATTTCTGTCTGCTCACCCACACGGCACTTACCCCACTGCTCTGCATTCTACTTAACTTGTCTCTATCTTGGTTCCCCAACTAGAGTACAGGACTTTTGAGAACAGGAAATGTTAACTAAAATTAACTTTTCTGTAATTTAGAAAAATTAAAAAATACACACAAAAGTTGTAGAACATATTATGCACAGTTCAAAGAACAATAAAACAAAACTCCCACATAAAACCCTACTTTACAAATAAAGCCAGTCTCAGAAGCCCCATCTGCTTCTGCCCTGATCATATATCCCCTCCCGCCATCCTGGGGGTGGGGGAGGGACCACTTGCCTAAATTCCGACATAATCATTGCCACGTTGTTGTTGTTGAATAGTTGTACTATTACCCCAGCATGGATTCGATTCTGAAATAATTGTATTCAGTTCTGCCTGGTTTTGAACTTTATATAAAGAAATCACACTGCATGTATTCTTTGGAGACTTGTTTCTTTCACTCAATATTGTTTTCAAGGTTGTTGGTTACCCTTTCACTGCCGCACACTATCTCACGGTACAAACACATAAACACATTCTATTCATATATCCATTCTATTGCTGTTGGGCATTTGGGTTGTTTTGCTGGTTTTTACTTTACAATTATAAGCAAAGTTGCCATAGACATGTTTATGCACATCTTCTGAGCACATGTGTAAGTTTCTCGAAGAGATAAGCCTAAGAGTCAAATTGCTAGGCCATAAGCCATCCAGTATTCAAGGAGACACTGCCCAAGTGGCTGAACGTTCTGCACACCCACCAACAGCAAGTTCACACCGCCTCTTCCTCAAAGGCTGCAGTGTCCAACAGTTCACCTCTTGCCCACAGGGAGTTGTGAAATGAGATCTCATATGGTTTTAATTTACATTTCCTGATTACTAACAAGGTTGACTGGCATTCTTCTAGTGTTTATGTGCTATTTTCTCATCTATGAAATGCCTATTCCTTGCTTTTGCCTTATTTCTATTATGTTGTCTTTTTGTTTCAGAATTATAAGAATTCTTTCTATATTCTAGTTACCAGTTCTCTGTATGTTTTGTCTCTTTGTAGTGCATGCAATAAACTGAATGTCTTAATTTTAATGTAGTCAAATGTATCAATCTTTTTTCTGTATGGTTTGTGCTTCTGTTTGACTCCAGAAATCCTGTTTTAGCCCCGGGTTATAAAGATATTTTCCTATATTATTTTCTAAATGTTTTCAGTTTTGTTCTTCCGATTTAAGTCTGTAATCCTACTGCAGCTTTGTGAAGGTGTGAAGCTGGGATCAGGCCCATCTTTAATATTCCTCCTCAGGACCTGGCATGGTGCTTATTATACAATATTTAATAAATACTGCCTTACATTAAAAGCTCAAATTTCATTCTTGAGGAGAAAAAAATCTTAAGAAGTTTCTCAAACTTTGTGTCAGCACTGTGACAAGTTATTGTTGGTGTATCATGACTTTTTGGAATTTCCTTGCCTTCCTTTGCCAATTTTTAGTAGACCACTAAACTGAATTAATGGGAAACTGAGTAGAAGCTGAGTTAAGTGCTCATTCATGACCCAATACTCCTCAGTTTCAGGTTTCCACTTGTGAAGTAGGAATTAAAATGATAGCATCTATTCCTAGGTGTGTACCGAAGATAACTAAAAACTTATGCTCACACAAACCTTGCAGAGCCATGTTCACAGCAGCACCATTCACTGTAACTAAAAAGTGAAAACAACCCAAATGTCCATCAACAGATGAATGGCTAAAGGAAATGTGGTCTTACACACAATGGATAAGAGAATGAAGGACTGACACGTGCTACAACCTGGACAAACCTTTCAAATATTATGCTGAGTGGAAGAAGCCAGACAGAAAAGGCCAAATACCATGATTCCATTTATATGAAATGTTCAGAACAGGCAAATCCACAGAGACAGAAAGCTTAGGGTTGCCAGGGGACAGTGAAATGGAAAATAGGGAGTGCCCACTAATGGGGTGCAATTTCTTTGAGGGATGGGAATGTTCTAGAATTAAGTAGTGGTGATGGTTGCACACTGAATATGCTTCTATGAAAAGTATACTTACTTCTAAATGGCTAAAATGGTAAATCTTACGCTATTAACTTTTATCTCAATTAAAAAACAATACCATGCCCCCCTAGACCATTATTGTAGAGATTAAAACCACAAACAACTGAAGACTCTGGATTTGAATCAGGGTTCCCAAGCTGGGTGTCTTGGGTGAAGGTGAAGTTACTTTACCTCTGAGCTTTCCTGACATCACCTATAAACATGGGATAATAGTTCCTGCCTAATATTATAAGGAGAATTAAATAAGGTCATACACATAAACCACTTAGAACAGTGACGGAGACACAAGCGATCAATAAGCTTTACCGATTAGCCACTATAATTAAGTGTTTAATGTTAGCTATTGGCTACTTGTAGTGCTCAGGGTTAAAACTGAGAGTGGG
>NW_005871083.1:1926273-1946517 GCF_000147115.1 Myotis lucifugus | reverse complement strand
GGTGGGGGGGGCGGTTAGAAGGGGTTGCGGTACCTGCACAGTGTGGCGCAGTCTCCGAGCCGCTCCCACCAGACCCGGGTGAACTCCGCCCCCGTCACCGCCGCCGCAGCTGCCGCGGGCCGCGCTCCCACGTGACCCGCGCCGGCGCCGGAGAGGCGGGGCAGAGCCGTCAGGAGGTCCGCCCTAGGCGTCCGCGTGTGCGGGTCCGTCCGAGTGCGCATGTGCAGCGGTTGCCGTGGAGACCAAGGAAGCGTTAGGCTGCCAACGACGCGGGCGCGAGTGCAGGCGGGGAAGGAAAGCCGGACCTCTCTGGTCCAGCTGGGGCCGTAGCGACCCGGCCAAACGGGGCTGCCCATTGCTACGGGGTGTTCGGTGTTTCCGGAATAGACATGCACCCCGAGATCTTGGAGCCCATGGCGGACGAGGAAGAGAAACAGGACTGCACGCAGGAACCGGGTGTGGTGCCTGGCGTGGAGGAGTCTGCGGGTGACCACGGGAACGCAGGCCAAGGGAGCCGCAAGGAAGGTGCTGACCGCCGCCCCAGGGAGGCGAGGGGGGCGACGGGCTGCGCCCAACACCACATACCTGATCTTCACAGCCAGCAATAACAATAATAATAACAATAGCGGCCCACGCTTATTAAAGGATGCGTGCCAAGGGTTCGCTGCATTTGAGCCATACACCCGCCCTCTGCGATAGGCACTCCTCTCCCCATTTCATACAGATGAGGAAAACTGGGACATAAAGAGGTTATAGAACTTGCTTCAAACAGATTACCCTCAGCCAGAATATCAGAATAGACTCAGGCAACAATCTGACGCCAGAGCCCAAGTCCTTACCCAACACACCATTCTCTCCCCACCTAACTTTTTTTGTGTTTTGAATGTATCCCTTCTTTGCTATCGCCATTTAAGATCAAAAGATGCCAGAGTAGGACATCTTAATTGAACTCACAGTGTCCATGCCAGTGCCTGACTCATGATAGAACGAGTGAACGAAGAGCTGACGGTTCTGGGGTTAGCAGGTGACTCCTTACCAGTTTCCCAGAATGGGCATAGAAAACAGGCTTCAGCCTCTGCTCTCTCTTGGCTTGGGGCCCTAAGGGAAACCTGTTAGTGACTAGATAAAGAGACTACTTGATTTATGTTTCTTTTTTCCAATTAGCAATAATCGCGTCTCAGATAAACCTCATTGGCTACGATACTGCCACTGCACAAAGCTTGTTTCATTTTTTGAACCCAGTCAACAAATATATCTTGAGCATCAACTGTGCAGGCAAGCCCTGTTGGGCTTATACAAGGAGCTGTTGGAAAGCCATGTTGCTCTGTGGCAAGCCACTCACACTGGGTTCGGATTGCAGCTCTGCAGCTGGCCAGCTTTATGGCTCTTGGCCCAGATCTTAATCTCCCTGTGGAGCAGTCTCCTCGTCGACAAGCAAGGCTATTATTACAGGGATAATTATAATTAGAGGTTCTGTCATACAGTGGGCCATTAATAAATCATAGCTCTTGTTATTAATATAATCAAGCAGTTATGTATTCTTTATTTCACAAACCTTTATCTGGTGTTTTATTGTGGCTGAGCATTGTATGCAGTGGGAAATGGGGAAGTGTGAGACCCAGTCCCATGCATGAAGGGTAGATCCTCATTCAATAGACTTCACAAACACACAGTAGAAGCCAGCGACCCTTAAGATTAAGTGTATTTGAATGGGCCAATTTTGATGGGCCTTTAAAAATATTAAGTGCCCATTTGAATGTGCTCATTTCCACTATTTTTGTTACTCTTTATGTTTTTTCTTTTGAGAACTTTTTAAAAAGAACAGAGAACATTATACCAAACACTCATGTATTACTACTAAGAACTGAAAATGATTAATATTTTTATCAATTCACTTGAAGTCTTTTTAAATTAAAAAAATAAAACATCTCCGATAGTTTTCTTTTTTAAAATATATTTTTATTGATTTCAGAGAGGAAGGGAGAGGAAGAGAGAGAGATAGAAACATCAATGATGAGAGAGAATCATTGATTGGCTGCCTCCTGCACGCCTCATACTGGGGATCGAGCCCGCAACCCAAGTATATGCCCTGACTGGGAATCGAACCGGTGACCTCTTGGTTCCTGGGTCGATGCTCAACCGCTGAGTCACACCCAGTTGGGCTCAGACAATTTTCATTAAATTCATTGAGGTGACATTGTTTAATAAGATCATATAGGCTTCAAGTGTACATTTCTATGATACATGATCTGTACATTGCATTGTGTGCCCACCACCCAAAGTCAAATCATCTTCTGTCACCATATATATCATATATTTCAGATTGACATTCCCAGCCCCTAATCCTAGTCCCATTTCTTTCTCCCCTTCTCCAGGATTTTGTATGGATTCCTTAATTTAATATCTCTCTCTCTCTCTCTCTCCCCCTCCCTCCCTGTACTCTGTGTGTGTGTGTGTGTGTGTGTGTGTGTGTGTAATGTTCTCAATGCATAGCATTGGTTTGTGTGTTTTTAATTTATATAGGTGGTATTCTGTGCTTATTATTAAACTTGCTTTTTTTTCATTCCACAGGTGTTTCTGAGAATTAAGCCATACTAGAGTTATAACTAACTCCACTGCATTCTTTGCAAGGCAGAATAGTAATCCACTGTTTTATTTTAACTAGTTCCTATGGATGGACATTTGCACTGTTAACAGTTTTGGGCTGTTACAAATAATGCAGAAATGAATATCTTTGTACATGTCTCCTTGTGCATCTGTACAAGAGCTTTTACCGAGGACCTACCTAGAAGGGAAAATTCCACAGTCCTTTAAAGATTGTTATACATGTAATGAGTACTAGTGTTCCATACCATAAGCAGACAGTTATTACTGACGTTGAAATTGGGAGAACTTTTAAATACATTTCTTGATCTCCATAGACCCAATCTCTTAATTTTACAGAAATCAATGATCCTAAGGAAACATGCGCGGGTCCTTCTGACACATCCTACAAAAGTGAGCAGAAACAAAGCGGTGACAGCAGGTTGGACGGTTGCTTAGCACACCAAAGAAATGACAAGGAAGATCATGGCCCCAGGTATGTGGGCGTGGTGCTGTCACTTACAGCACACAGTTACCAAGTAAGAGAGATGGTATAATCACCCCATTGTACAGATAAGAAAATGAGGCTAATGCTAAGCCCTGGTCCATGTTGCTCAGTGGTTAGAACGTTGGCCCTTGCACTGAAGGGTCTCAGGTTTGATTCCTGGTCATGGGCACATACCTGGGTTGCACGTTTGATCCCTGGTCCCTGGGCGGGGTGCATGTGGGTGGTAACCAATTGATGTGTCTCTCACAGCGATTTCTCTCTCGCTGTCGCTCCTGCTCTCTCTTTCTCCCTCACTCCCTTCCTTCCACTCTCTCTGGAAAAAAAAAATCAATGGGAAAAAATATCCTTGGGTGAGGATTAGAAAAAGAAGAAAGAAAATGAGACTCGTGGCTATTAAATAGCACAATATCTGTAGTGCCGAAGACAGGATGGCCTGCCTCTGTGGTACAACTAACCACGATCTATCAAACTTTAATGCCAGACCTGGAGAGAGAAACATCCGTAGTTACGGATGACACGATATCAAAAGTATTTTTATTAGAGCACATGTTTCAACTTTTAAGAATGCTGAAAGTAATATTAGATGAGGCCTTGAAAGCTATACAGAAGAAAACCCCAAAGAACATAAAATAGCTATCAGGCATTCAGGATGTTGTGGATTTGGCGGAAGGAATGGATGTGATAAACAATTTTTGGAATATATTTCAGAGCTGATAGACTCAAATAAATTGCTTGTTCGTGTTTCCCATTTAACAGAATGACTAAACGCTTCCTGCAGAAACTCTGCAAGCAACACAAGCTGTATATCACCCCAGCGTTGAATGATACGCTGTATTTACACTTTAAAGGTGAGGCTCTGGGAGAGGCAGAGAGACGCTGGTGGCATAACAATTACTTGCAGGGATCATCTGGGGTTCTCAAATTACATTTCAGTAGAAATTTCAGAGAGTTCAGTGGAGATTTATGGAAAAGCAATAATATTTCTTTGAAGAAAAAATCCTACCTTAGCGTTTATAAAGGGTCCACTGGTTCTATGGATACAAAGGAAACACATGGATATCTTCTAAGTTTTCCAAAGACTTAATAATTTTTCAAGCCGGAAGCTAGTTGTAAATGCTTTGGGTTTGGGAGAGATATGTTGTGCAGGATCGAAGACTGGCACAGAAAACAAAGGGTGAGGGTCAGGGGGTGCCGCTCAGAATGGAGACGTATAACTAGAGGCATCCCCAAGGGCTCAGGGCTGGTTCCAGTATCTTATATAAACTTAACTTTGGGTTCAGAGACAGGGATATTCCTTGCATTGATCAAGACTGATAACTCCCAGGCAGGGCTGAAAGGGGATGGCCCACCTGCCTCATCAGACCTCCGTGTTATTAAGTAAATGTGCCGAGGGCTTCCTGTGGGCCTGGCGTTGCTCAGTTCTAGACACACACAGAGATGGATAGGCAGAGGTGCCTTTGGTGTCCCGGGGGATGGTGCAGCCACTGTGAGGAGTGCCGGGCCAGGGAGGTTCACGGAGGGCCCCACAGCACAAATGCCTTCACAGTTTGGAACAGCTCCCAGCTAGTTTCCTCACCTCCACATTGTCCCCCGCCCCAAAACTCTCCGCTTAGGGGGGAAGATCCCAGGGGACCAATATTTTAGAGGAAGGGCCAGCACCGGTTTGGCTCAGTGGATAGAGCGTCGGCCTGCGGACTGAAGGGTCCCACGTTCGATTTGGGTCAAGGGCATATACCTTGGTTGCGGGCACATCCCCAGTAGGACATGTGCAGGAGGCAGCTGATCGATGTTTCTCTCTCATCGATGTTTCTAACTCTCTATCCCTCTCCCTTCCTCTCTGTAAAAAAATCAATAAAATATACATTAAAAAAAAAAGAGGAAGGAAGGAGAAGGGGACCCAGTAGGTTGGACCAAGTAGAAGGAGTCAGAGAGGTAGAAAGTTGGGGAGAGATGTGCCCATGTTAACAACTTATCCCCAAACTTAGCAACTTCAATTCCTCATCTCACATGTTTCCCGGGGCCAGGAATTTGGGAATGACTTAGCTAGGTGTTTCTGGCTCACTCTCTCAGGAGGTTACACTCAAGCTGTCTGCAGTTTGTTTTGCTAATCTTCAGTTTGGCTCATAAAACTGAAAAATGAATTAAAACAAGACCCACAGTTTGCACTAGCTTCAGGCTTAGCCACATCCTGGTGCTCATAGTGTATCTTCACGAGGTTCTCTCTCTCCTTTGCTTGGCCCTGCTTCCCTCTGATTCATTTCGGGCAAGTCATCCCTCACCTCCACCCACTCCCAGCCATGAAGGTGGCTGCTGCACTGCTCGGCTCCCCTTGCCAAGCCGGCCACTCCAACATAAAGACTGCCTTTTCCCAACGGAGCCAGCCACACTCCCCAGGATTCATCTATGTTGGCCCCATGTGTCTAAACTTGACCAGCCCAGAATGAGTCATCACGACTCTGAGAGCCCGGGGGTGGTAACAAAGAGGGATGTTCCCCAAAGCAAAGGAGCAGTACTGTCCCTAGAGGAAGGAGGTGTGGGTGCTAGGCAGGGAGGCACAAACAAGGGCAACTCCTGCGTCCCTTGTGTGCATGGAGGAGCTTAATGGCGAAACCCCCTTCTCGCTAGGTTTCGATCGCATCGAGAACTTGGAAGAGTACACGGGGCTGCGCTGTCTCTGGCTGGAGTCCAACGGAATACAGAAAATCGAGAACCTGGAGGCCCAGACCGAACTGCGTTGCCTCTTCTTGCAAGTGAACTTGCTTCACAAAATCGAGAACCTCGAACCTCTGCAGAAACTGGATGCTCTGAACCTCAGCAACAATTACATCAAGACCATTGAAAACCTCTGTGAGCACGCCCCCCGCAGGGCCTTTCTAAGTGCCATTATGTCCACCGCGTTCCCTGGGGGAGGTTCTAAAATGGAATGCTATGGGCAAGAAACCCTTTTGTGCCACTGTTGTTTACTTCTGCTGACCTCGCCTTCCAGCCTGCCTGCCAGCCCTGAACACGCTCCAGATAGCCCACAACCACCTGGAGACGGTGGAAGACGTCCGCCATCTGAAGGAGTGCCTGAAACTTTGCGTCCTTGATCTTTCCCACAATCGGCTGAGTGACCCAGAGATCCTGAGCGTCCTGGAGAGCATGCCTGATTTGGTAAAACACACAAACCTGGCATACTTTTATGTTCTTTAGATGTTAAATCTCTTCTCCTCTCCGTCCTTCCCTCCCTCCCTTCCCTTCCCTTCTCTCTCTCCTTTCACCCTCTATTCCTTTTTTTTTTTTTTTTTACTATTTTTATTGATTGATTTCAGAGAGGAAGGGAGAGGGAGAACGAGATAGAAACATCAATGATGAGAGAAAATCATCGATCCGCTGCCTCCTGCACGCCCCACACTGGGGATCAAGCCCACAACCACGGCATGTGCCCAGGATGGAGCCAAGACCTCCTGGTTCATAGGTCAATCCTCAAAAACTGAACCACGCTGGTCGGGCCACATTCTTTCCCTCTTTGGGTTTTTAGCCGGAGTATCTTAAACGCCAGAAGCTATGTCATTTCACCCACAAATATTTTAGTGTGTATCTCTAACAGATAAGGACCTTTTTTTTTTTTTTAGCACAAAGTACTCTTATTATATCTAAAATAATGTAGTAACTGCATTTAAAATGCAGACCATGTTCAATTTTTCCCATTTGTCTCAAAAATGCATTTTTGACCATTGGGTTGTTCAAATCCAAACCAGAACCATGCATCACGTTTGGATTATTTGTATCTCAAATCTCCTGGTTTCTCACTGTTTCCCTTCCCTGTTCCCCCCACCCCCACCCCTACCCCCATCCCCATTACTCTGTCAAAGAAACTGGGTCCTTCCCCTGGCATGGACCACATTCTGGACTTGGTTGATTACATCCTCATGGTGTTGTTTAACATGTACTGCTGTACCCAGTATTTCTTGGAGAATGATAATGGAGCCAGAGGCATCATCATATCCAGATTCAATATTTAACTTTGGGAGGGCTATTGTATTGCATCATGGGGCATGTAATGTCTGATGGCTTCTCTTTTTGTAATTTTAATATTGAGTAATGGGTTCATGTATTGTCAGCCTGACGGAGACATTATATAGTCCCCATTGTTCTTTCTCCCTATTGTCTTAGCTGCCACTGATGGGCATTGCCTAGATCAGTGATGGCGAACCTTTTGAGCTCGGCGTGACAGCATTTTGAAAAACCCTAACTTAACTCTGGTGCCGTGTCACATATAGAAATTTTTTGATATTTGCAACCATAGTAAAACAAAGACTTATATTTTTGATATTTATTTTATATATTTAAATGCCATTTAACAAAGAAAAATCAACCAAAAAAAAAATGAGTTGGTCATAGGTTGGCCTAGATGCTCTATTTCATCAGGAGTCACGTGATGGTCATTTTCTACTTCTCTTATTCCTTCTGCCTTTATCATTAGCTGGAATGCTTCTACAAAGAAGAACCTTCCCTCATCAACTAGTGGTTCCCTAATTATACAGTTCATACAGAAAAAGCGGGGAAAAGTGTCTGCTTCTTTTTTATTTATTGATTTTCAGAGAAGTGAGTCAAGAACCTAGCAACCATTAATGGTGACAATGAAGGGTTTTTCTTTTTCAGTATCCTTATGAACTCAGGGATTTATATAAACAGTGTCTGATATGATTTAACCCTGGCTATCATTTTCATTTTGGATGCTCAAATGGTCCCATCTTCCGGCCCATGACAACCTGACCAGGTAGCACCTGTGTCCTTTTGACTCAACCTCAGTGGCCTTTGATGGCTTCCTTGCTTTTTTGGGGTGTGTGTGTTGCCATGTGTACTAGGAGAAATATTTAAAATAGCACAGGAAGGCCTCAAGCTCACTGCTTACTGCTGAGGGCATTGATAAGTCTGGAAAAAGTGAGTCAATTAAAAGACAAATAGCTCAGGAATAATTACAGAGGAGACTGTTAAAAAGAACTAGTTTAGAATTACTAGCACATGGTGTTAATATAAAGCTGTATTACATTATAATATCTTTTTCTCGCTTAGCTGCCATCACAGATTATCGTGGACTTGGGGGCTTAAACAACAGAAATTTATTTTCTCATAATTTTAGAGGTTGGAAGTCCAAGATCAAGGTGTCAGCAGGGTTCGTTTCATTCTGAGGCCTCTCTCTTTGGTGTCTTCTCTCCTTCTTTCCTCTGTGCGTGTCTGTGTTCCAATCTCCTCTTTTTATAAGGACCCAGTCATATTGGATTAGGACCATCACTGTGGTCGCGTTTCATCTTAATTGACCCCTTGAAAGGGCCTATCTCCAAATACAGTCACGTTCTAAGGTGCTGGGGTTAGGACTTCAATATACGATGCCCATAAGAAAAGCAGTCTGCCTATAGTTTGTGTTATGATTGGTTTAGAATATCTGCACCCCATGCAGCTGGAGCATACAGCTCCCACCACCCCAGCCCCACAGGAGAGGTCACTTGGAATATGACAAGAACGTGAAGGCAGTATGAGAATGACGTTAGGGAAAGGCTAAACTAACTAGTCCGCAATGTATAACTTTCTCCAACAAAACCCACTTTAGAAATGAAAAATATTTCATCAGTTTAAGCAATTTTAAATGTTCACTCACACGTCTCCTTACCTACTTGCCTTCTCTGAGTTTCATGGGCGGAAGAGGAGGTGCCAGTCTTTAAGGATGGGGACAGCATGCTGTCACTGCACATTTCTTTCTCTTTCGTGGCCCCAACATGACCTCCAGGAGACCTGTAGGCCTGGCGAGAAAGGCCCCCGTGGTCAATCAGTGGGCACTTCCCATCCGGTCCCCTTATTCACTGCTCCCTATCTGTCTAGCCGCTGTGTACTTTTCTTAAAATGGGCCCTGGCTGGGAAGGAGAAAAACAATCAATTAGACTGAGATCAATTTCAGTCAAAGAGATTGTGTGAGCAAAGCTAATATAATCACGGCTCTTGGAAAGGGGCTCAGGAAACGTTTTATAGTATTGTTCTGGAAGGACACCGAGACTGAGGATCTGAAGTTCAAGAAAAGAAAGGGCTGCCCGTTCCGATGGCACAACAACAATGACACCCTCTGGCTTCGCTAATACCGTCAGCAGGACATGATGCTGGCACTTCCTTTTTGTTCATTCTTAGAGCACGGCACATATACAATATTAACACCACATCCATTTCTTAGCAATTAATTCGGTTCTGCCTGTTTGCTTACAGCGTGTCCTGAATTTGATGGGAAACCCAGTTATTAGGAACATCCCTAACTATCGAAGGACAGTCACTATTCGACTAAAACACTTAACGTTCCTGGATGACAGACCAGTTTTTCCAAAGGACAGGTAAGGAAGAGAAAAGCCTTGTGATCACATGTGAATATGTAATAGTTATGCATACTTATTAAACTTTTTAAAAATTCTGATTTTTGAGCATTTTCACCCATCATTAAATTCCTTGGGAATAGGTTTAATGGTTACATAATCATTTATAATAGAAAATTCTCTATTTTTGAGCCTTTATTCATAGGTTTTTAAAAAAATAATCCTTTGATAAATATAGTTGCATATAAGTCTCTGGCCTCATTGCTGATTATTTCCTCAGGTTGGAATTCAAGGAGTTGTATTATTGGATCAAAGAGTGTGGTCTGAGCCTTTTTAAAGGTGCTTATATTTTTTAAAAACTTTTAAAAATATATATTTATTGATTTCAGAGAGGAAGGGAGAAGGAGAGAGAGATAGACACATCAATGATGAAAGAGAATCATTGATTGGCTGCCTCCTGCACAATCCCTACTGGGGATCGAGCCCGCAACCCAGGCATGTGCCCTTGGCCGGAATCAAACCTGGGACCCTTCAGTCCGCAGGCTGACACTCTATCCACTGAGCCAAGCTGGCCAGGGCAAAGGTGCTTATATTTTTAACTAGAGGCCCAGTGCACGAAGTTTGTGCATGGGTAGGGTCCCTAGCCCTGGCAGGCGATCAGGGCTGATTAGGTTCCCTGCCTCCTCACCTCCTCCTTCCATTGCCATCATGTGCCACCACTACGCAGTCCCCCCCCCCCCCACCTCCCCTCCTCCTCCTTCCCGCACCCTCTTAGCGCCCTGCCACCGCTACTGGTCACCCACTATGTTTCGCACCACCCCCTGGTGGTCAGCACACATCATAGCAAGTGATTGAACTCTGTTCTCCCTGTCGAACATATATATATATATATATATATATATATATATATAGATTGTTTTCTAGAAAGTTTGT
This sequence comes from Myotis lucifugus, assembly GCF_000147115.1. Classification (NCBI taxonomy): domain Eukaryota; kingdom Metazoa; phylum Chordata; class Mammalia; order Chiroptera; family Vespertilionidae; genus Myotis; species Myotis lucifugus. The sequence goes on along the minus strand of NW_005871083.1, from coordinate 1,936,155 downwards.
AACAATTTATAGCATCACCAGACATTGCCATGTGAAGGAAATCTTTGCCAGGTGAATTGATGAGTGAAGATAGTGTCTCCTTTTAAATTTGTATTTTTAGATAACTGATGAGGTTGGTTACATTTACCATCTTTGTCAGACACTGATGTTGCCTCCTCTAGGAGTATTGCATTCATGGCTTCCTCCCAGTTTCCTTTATTCTGGGAGGGATTTTTCTTATTGATTCATAAGAGCTCTTTTTATATGAAGAACAATAAATTCAGGACTGCCATGTAGATTGTCACCACTGTTATCTGTATTTTTAACTGAGATCACTATTCATTCTAACTTAGAATAAAGCCTCAGTCATATGGACAGCTCGAAGGGAAGTGCCATCTGAATTTTGAATGATATGACATTTTAAGATAAATGTAGCTGGTGAAACGTTTTTAAACTCACAAATTTAAGTCAGACCAACAAATATGTCAAGTAGAAGTGAGAGCCTCCACTCCAATTAGATGAGAAAACAAGACAACCTGCTTCTGGGGAGTTGGGCAGAGATGTACCCAGTGCCCTGGCCCCCGGCCCTGGGGGTGATGGGGGTGCAGCAAGCGGAGCCCGCGTGCAGACTTGAAAGCCCAGCTCTGCAGCCAGGAGTCATGTCCCCTTAGGTGCGCTCACTAACCTCCTGAGCCTCATGTTCCTCCTCTGGAAAACGGGGACGATACCCACCACAGGGTCCACGTGAGTACCTGTGAGTGGCACATGGGACTTGAGCAGGTACCGGGCATATAGGAGTGAACCAATGGGCTCAGCTGTGGCTGAGGATTCTGAGCCCCACCCTGAAGTAGCACTGACCAGTGGAAAGTGAAAACCGGATATAAGACAAACCTTCACAGTGAGATCCATCCCCCTGTACAGTGTAGCACGACTCCAGTTCCGGAGTCAGACTCACCTGGGTTTGAGTCCTAAGGCCACCACTCACTAGCTGGTCCTGTTGGGCACTTGCTCTTCTCTCTGCCTGGGACACGCACCACAGGTGCTGGCAGGTGCCTGCTGGCCTGTGATCTTATTAAAATCTCCCATGACCCACCACCCTATCTAATAGCACATTTGCTCTGGGTGTCTCTTCAGCCTGGTTTCTTTCCTTAGGACGCAACAGCCTTTGACATACTGGCTCCCTTGTTAAGGGTCTGTCTTTCCCCATACAAGGGCAGCTCTAACAGAGAGCAATATCATCTCCTGTCACTGCTGTAACCCCAGCCCCTAGAGCAGTTCACCCAGTATCAGTGGCTTTGAGTAAATTCACACAGTTACCACCACCACTACCACAATTGATTCTAGAATATTTTCACGCCCCTGAAAAGGAACCCTTATTCATTAGCAGTCACTCCCCATTCCCCGTCTCCCAGCTCTAGGCAATCACAAATCTACTTTCCACCTCTGTAGACTTGCCTATTCTGGACATTTCCTGTAAATGGAATCATACACTATGTGGCCTTTTTTGATTGGCTTTTTTCACATAGCCTAATGTTTTCAAGGTTCACCCACATTGTAGTAGGTGTCATTCATTCATTCCAAAATAATATTGCAAGATAATATTCTATGTGGATGTGCCACCGTGTACATACCCGTCAGTCAATGGACATGTGGGTCGTTTCCAATTTTTGGCTCTTGTGACTAGTGCTGCTATGAATTTTTTTGTACAGGATTGTGCGGACATTTGTTTTCAACTTATTTGAGTAAACACGTGCTGGGTTATATGTAAACTACGTGTAGCACCATGATTTCCAAACTGGCTTCCCAAGGGGCTGCCCCATCTTGCGTTCCCACCGGCAGTGAACGAGAGCAGCTATTGCTCACATCCTCACCAGCATTTGGTGCTGACGGTGTTTTGGGTTTTAGCTATTGTAATAGGTGTGTGGTGGTATCTCCTTTCAATTTGTATTTCTCTAATCTCATATGATATGGAACAGCTTTTCATATGCTTATTTGTCATCTACATATCTTTTTTTGGTGAGGTGTCCAGATCTTTAGGCCCGCCCCACCTTTTTTTAAGTTTCAGTTTAATAGTTCTTTGTATGTTTTGGGTACAAGTCATTATTCCGTTACATTTCTTGCAAATATTTTCTCCCAGTGTTTTATCTTCTCATTCTTTTAACCTTTGCCAGTTGTTATTTATTTAGTGATTGATTTAAATCCTCGCCCAAGGTTATGTTTTTTTATTGATTTTACAGAGACAGGAAGGGAGGGAGGGGGAGGGGGGGAGAGAGAGAGAGAGAGAGAGAGAGAGAGAGAGAGAGACATCAATGTGAGAGAGAAACATCAATTGGTTGCCTCCCATATGTGCCCTGATTGGGAATCGAACCCACAACCTTTTGGTGCATGGGGCAATTCTCCCACCAACTGAGCCACACCAACCAAGGCACATTTGCCCATTTTAAAATTGTGTTATCCTTGTATTAATGAGTTGTAAGTTTCTTTATATATTCTAGGTACAAATCCCTAACTGGTATATGATTTGCAAATACCTTCTCATGTTCCGTGGGTGGTGGTTTCACTTTATTTGTGGTATTCTTTACATTACAAACATTTTAATGTTGATGGGGACCAACCTCTCTATTTTTTCTTTTGTCCATTGTGCTTTGGTGTCACATCTAGAAGGCTGGCAAACCATTCGACTTTGAAGACATATGTTAACTTCTGTCCTTAGGGGCACATGTCCTATGTGGCTTTGGTTTGACTTTGGGGAAAATAAACAAGTTTGGTGCAACAGTGTTTTGAATTTGCCTTGAACCTATGAAAATTCAAACCTCACTGATTTCCGCTTCCTTTTCAAATCCTCTAAACAGAGCTTGCGCAGAGGCCTGGGCTAGGGGAGGGTACGCGGCTGAGAAAGAGGAGAGACAGCAGTGGGAGAACCAGGAACGGAAGAAGATCACGGACAGCATCGAAGCCTTGGCGAGGATCAAGCGGCGGGCTGAGGAGAGGAAGCGGCAGGCGGAGAGCCAAGAGAAAGGTATGCGTCTACACGGAGCTCTGCTTACATTAGAAATCCATGCTGTCCACTCGCAGTCTTTCATCGCTGGGATTTGGGGTGGGGGAGAGGGGGGTTTAGACCATTTACTCACAGACCTGCTGATCCATCTGCACTTGCTCTCCCCCTCCTGCCGGGGGCGCTGAAAACCCCCAACATTCATGTGCAGTTTCAAACCCCTTTTAGTGACTAAAACTCAATTTGTTAAACCAGCCCGTTTTCCAAATTAAATGATGTATTAGTTTTCTGTGACTGCCATAACTGATGACCACAAATTTAGGGGCCTACCCAACACAAATTTATTATCTTACCAGAGTTCCAAAAGTCTCAAGTCCGACATGGGTCTCACGGGGCAAAAACCAAGGTGTCAGCAGGGAGGCTCTGTTTCCTTGTCTTTTCCAGCTCCTAGAGCCGCCGGCATGGGTTGGCTCACGGCCCCTTGCTCCATCTTCACAGCCTCCTGTCTCTCTAGCTCTGACATTCCTGCCTCTCTCTTTTAAGGCTCCTCGTGATGACATTGGACCCACCTGGGTAACTCTAGGATGATCTCCCATCCCTTAATCACATCTGCAAAGTCCCTTTTGCCCTGTGAGGTCACATAGTCTCAGATTCTAGGATTAGGACGTGGACCTCTTTGTGGGGCCATTATTATTCTGTCATAAATCATAATATGACCTCATATCAAAACAATATGGTATTGTGCTTAATTTCTCCACCTCGCGTCATTAACAGCAGTAAAGTCAGCCAGCATATATACGGAGGCACAGTCAGTGCCCTTTATGCCTTGTTTGAGTCAGAGGGTTATGGTCATCTTGATTTTTTAATTGTTATTAGATTTTTCATTGCTACTGTTGCCCCTTTGAGTCCGACACTTTTCTGCACATAGAAAGGGCTCTCTGCCCACGGGGTGGGGGAGCATTTATAAATAAATAGGTTTCTGCACACCAACCTCAGGTGCGGCACACTCACTCATATACGCTGGAATGAGCACGCAGACAGGGTACAGATCCTAGTGGAGGGAGAGGATATGATTCTGCCTCCGCCAAGGAGCCTCCAGTTTCCCTGGGGGGCACGGAGGAGTGCCAGCACCCAGGTCTGGAACGAAACTGTGAATTGGGAAATCACATAAGGTTAGCTGGGCTGGGGAAGGTCCTATCAAGAAGGACCTGAAAACCAGCCTTAACATGGCAGGTGACAGGAAGTCACGGGCTATGAAGACGACTGTCATGGAAGCCTTGTTAGGGCGTGAGCTTGGTGGCGGGGGTGGTAGGATAAGTGCAGAGAGCTGCAGCCCCAGTGTTGGTCAGAGACCTTCTGTGCAAATCACCTTTTTAAAAACTGAGTTGAATTCACATAACATCAAATTAACCATTTAAAAAATTTTTATTGATTGATGAGAGAGAGAGAGAGAGATTTATTGTTCCACTTATTTATGCAGTCATTGGTTGATTCTTGTATGTGCCCTGACCGGAGATCGAACCTGCAACCTTGGCGTGTCAGGACAGCACTCTAACCAACTGAGTAATCCAGTCAGGGCCAAAATTAACCATTTAAAAAATGGCATTTAGTGCATTCACAATGTTGCACAAACAGCTCCTCTATCTAGTTCCAGAACATTTTCTTCACCGCAGAATAAAACCCTGAACCCATTAGAAGTGATTCCTCCTCCCCCTCCCCCAGCCCCTGACAGCCACCAATCTTTCCAGACATTTCATATACATGAAACCATACAGTATGTAGCCTTTTGCACCGGCTCCTTTCACTGAGCAGGATGTTTCTGAGGTTCCTGCACATTGTGGCGGGATCAGTGCTACATTCCTTTTTATGGCTTCACCTTGACCATTCAATTCTGTCCGTTTTGAAGGGTGGCTGCACTGCCTCCCTGTGGCACAGATCATTTCCCTCTATTTAGTGGATGACTGTATGAAACCTGCTAGACCCGTGAAAGATTCAGGACCACCCTATTCCTGGCGTGGCTGGACCAGGGCAGGCCTGGGAAATGTTCTTGGCCCCCACAGACTCTCTTCTAAGATGTTGGATCCTCTCCCTGCCTTGCCTTCACACTCGCTCCCATTTCAAGATTCTATCCACTCCTAGGCTTGGTGTAAATGAACCCCCCTCCCTGTCCCACCCAACCTACTGCCCCTAGTCCAGGACTCAGAGCCCCTGCCCACACCAAATGCCCCCGGCCAGCATTTGGTGGAGGCTTTTAATGAGTGAGTGAGTCCTGGCTGTGTCCCGGCCCAGCCCCTGGCAAGCCTGCGGGATCCTGGGGATGGTGCTCAGAGCCCCTTAATGAGTAAGAGCCCCTTCCTTGTCCTATGCCCAGTAGAAAAGCAAGAGCCTCCATGCATGTTTCTAAATGGCATGTATTGTTTTTCACGTAATTACGAAGTGTGAGTACACTACATGAAGAAAAGCACAGGAACAACAGAATCTCAGCAGAATCACTCAGTACTTAGTGTGGGTAGTGCCTGGCTTTCCCCCAGGCATATAACATATGTGTTTTATAAAAAATGGCATAATTATATTGCTTTCTGCCTACTCTTTTGAATTAGCATAATATATTTTCCATAAAATATATTTTCTCCTACAGTATGTTTTTTTTTGCTTTTCTCAACTTTTTATTTAGATTTATTTTTATTTTCAGAAAAGCTTAAAGAATAGTAAAATGAACAGCTATGTTGTATCTTTAGGTCAGATGGTTTTTAACATTTACACACACACGCGCACACACACACACACACACAGACACTTTTCTGTTCTGATGAACCAGTTGAAAGTAAAGGCAGCAAAGTGGCCCTTAAATCCACGTACTTCCGCGTGCATCTCCTAAGAACCTCCTGCACTATTTCCTTAATGGCTGTGTCCTGTTCCATTAGATGGCTGAGCTAAGTGACTCTCTCACAGACACCCAGCCTGTCTATTTAGCAATCATACAAAGGAATGAACACCCTTGCAGGCAGCTCTCTACTGGTCCCTGACAGTTCCCTGGGCTCACTCTCAGCAGTTCACTGCATGTCCCCAGGAGACGTGCAGACACCCTGTCCTCCCAGGACATTTCCCAGTTCACCTTTGGACTTCTGTTGTCCAGGGGAGGTGCCAGTGCCAGACAAGAATGAGAACGTGGATGTCGATGAGAAAGGGAAGGAAGAGCCTCATGAGGATGGAGAAAGGGAGCAGAAAATGGAGCTGTTTGTCAAGGAAAGCTTTGAGGCTAAGGATGAGCTCTTCCCAGAAAAGGCGAATGTGTTAGAGGAGCTGCCTGCAGATGTCAACACAGAGATTGAAGACCAGGACCCAGAAGGGGTGCTCCCAGCCGAGGCCCCTGAGCCAGCAACCCTTGGAGCTACCTGGGAAGGTAATGTTGTTATGGGCACCAGAAACACCAGAATAGATGTTATCAGACAGCCCTGAGTCGAAGGGAGAGGGCTGTCCCCTCCTCCGTTCTTGTCATGCTCATGAGAAAGAATTCAGGAGAGTGACAGACAGCAGCGAGGTAGTAAAGCAAGCTAATGTATTAATGAAGCAAAGCAAGCAAATGTATTAAAGAAGCAAGGCAAGAAAATTCATCAAAATACACCTGGCATAAAGCACAGGTGGGCACTCAGCTAATCTGAGTGTGAACCTGGTGGGGGTTCAAGAGGTTTTATACCCTTCTGTCTAAAGGTTTCAAGGTTCCTCTGCTGGATATCTTGGGCACAGACTAGATTTCAAGGTCCCCCTTTTACTTTGTTGTGACTTTTCCCAGAATTTATGAGAACACCTGGCAAGTCCTGAGACTGCTCACTTCTTCGTTCAGTGAGTGAGATAAGCTTCTTCCCCGCCCTCCTCCCCCCGCCCCCGCCCCTGCCCTTAGCAGTCCCAGGTGATTTAAGCTATGCCTTCTCTGGTTAGGGAGGACAGGTACTAACCATTTATTCTCATGTCCTTAGTTGAGGACGATAAGGTCTTGCTGCAAGCTGGCTGCAAGCTGCCCAAACTGTTTGGCCTTGTTTAATTTTCTTGCCTCAGTTTCCCTGTTCCACTTGTCCAGGAATTTTCCAAGCTTCTTGCTATCCCACTACAATGTGATCAGAACAACCCAGATGCTGGCTCCCAGAATCGCAATCCCAGATGAGTCATGCATCTGTGGGATCAGGCCAGGTTTCCACTTCTGGCTGCTGTTTCTATAAGATAAAGTACATACATTGTCTCATTATCTACAGCAGTGCTGTTCATAGACATATAACAGGAGCCATGCCTACATTTTCTAGTAGTCACATTAGACAAAGTAAAAAGAAATGGGCGAAACACTAACAATATAGCTCATTGAACCCATTATATCTAAGATATAGTAATTTAAACCAATATAAGATTATTTATGAGATACCTTACATTTGGGGAGCACTAGGTCTTCAAATCCAATATGTTTTTGACACTTACACAACACATCGTAATTCAAATGCGAACTTTTCAACGGTTAAAGTGAAAGGAAGTCCTACTAAAAGAAGGGAGTTGTTTCATACTGCTCCAGCTTTTAAATTTAATTAAAAGTAAAAACAAATAAAATGTAAAATGCAGTTTCTCAGGAGTACTGGCCACATTTCAAGCACTCAGTAGCCATGTGCTCTGGCTACATAGTGTGTGATGCAGGTCTAGGGAAAGGAACCCCTGGCAGGTTCTAGCCAAGATCCCCGGGTCCTTCCGACCAACAAATAAACCCAACACTCGTCTGGGATGCCATCCTACTGCTGTGGTGTCAGTAAGGTTGAGCCAGACCTGGAACTTGTCCAGGCCACAGGGCCTTGGGGAACGGGTCATTCTGTCCCCAGCCTGTGCAGTATTTGAGGTCTGTTTGGGGACTTTAGCTGGTCTGGCCCAGAATAGAAGTTCCCCCAAAGCAAAGCCCCTCACTGTCTGGGAGAGGCCTAGAAGGACTGCAGATTTAGGTGTTGTCATACACATGCTCCTGCCTCATCATGGCCTGGCCTGTGATTTTTCACAGTGAAACTGTGCCTAGCCTAGCAGCAGGGCGAAGCCAGCCTTGGCCTCAATGAACAAAGGATACATTTCAAAAGGAGTGGGTTAACTGCCGCATCTGTAATTAACAGCTGCTGTTAAGACAAACGCCGGTTCTGTATTTATCCAGCATGCATGGGCACTCAGTCCAGGCCACAGCTTCACAGGCCGGCTTGTTTAGCCTTCTCAACAACCTGAGGAGCCAGGTGCTATTATCATACCTGCATTTGTTGGAGCTGGAAACTGAGGCTCGGAGAGGTGAAGTAACTTGCTCCAAGTTGCAAAGCAAGGAAATGGTGGAGCCTTGTTGTGGGCCTGGGTCATCCACAGCAGCCGCCACGGAGCCCTCTGCCTGCTTCCTGGCTTCATCCTAACCTGGCGACCCAAAGTGGCTCTTCAAATCCAGCTGGACATAGCTAGTGCTCAGGTGGACACCTTGGACCTGTGTGTAATGAGAAAGTTGGGCCATTAGTCTTTAATGTAATAACTGAAGCCATGAGATTGACGAGAAAGCAGAGAGCAGGGCCCAAGAATATAGCCTTGGGGAGCTTGAAAATTGGCCCCTGGAGGAGGAAGAGGAGCCCCACCTGGATTCCATGTTTATTCCCAGGCAATCTTGAGACCATGGAACAGGTCTCCCTAACCCTTGTGCAGTGGGCGGGGCATGTGCCCTGAGGGACAGGCAGTCCAAGAGGGTGGTGGGTTCAGCCCTTTCAGACAGGGCTATGGAACTTGCCTCTCCAGCTTGCCTCTTCTCTAGCTCCCCAGGTGGCCTCTGATGCTATTGCCTTTCTCACTGCCCATCAATCACGCCTTTTCCAAGGTTCCTGTGTATTTATTCTGCATTGATTCCTGGCTGGCACTTCCATGTCATTGCGTCATCTCCAGGCTCCAGCAGGGGGCAGCTCTCTCCCTTTCCCTTCTCTTTCCTAGACATAACCCTCTCCTAATCTGGGGATTCTCACAGCTTCGGTCACAGGGGCTGGCCTTTCAGACCAAGGTTTTGTCTTTCCTCTGCTCTTGGAATCCACCTTGACCTTGCTTGGCCTTGTCGCTCTGACTGCTGCGTATAAAACTAACTCCAAGATGAACTCTTTATTGTTGTTTCTTAGAATCAGCTCCCCAGATTGTGGCCACCGAGAACGCTTTGGGTACAGAGCCTGTTGGGCATGAAGATTTGGAAACCATCACGCTGAAGACGGAGGAGAAGCTCTTCATCGCTGTATGTAAATAGCTGCCTGTGGAGATAAGTATCTGTTTTACAGCCAGTGAAACAGGTGATCAGATACAAACCCTTCAAAATTCCCACTCCCCTAAGTGTGGTCCTTGGACCGGCAGGCCTAGCACCCCCTGGGAGCTGGTTAGAATGCAGACTCCCAGGCCCCACCCAGATCTACTGATTTGAATCTGCATTTTAAAAAGATCTCCCCCAGGGGGTTCACACATTGCACATTCAAGACTGAGAAGCGCTGGCCCAAATGATTTCCCTGGAACTATGTCTACAAAACTCTTCATTTGTTTTCCCCAAAGAAGTTACACTGTTAGGCCGTTCCGTCCAGCTAGCCTTATACATAGTGACTGAGAAAGTTACATTTATCATCAGAGCCTCTAAGCTCCTTGGACAGCTGCCCAGCAAGTGGCTGATGCCATCTTCCTATCCTCTGGCTGCTCTAGCTTCCTGATGTGGCTGGTTGTCCAGTGTCCGATCCCCCAATGCCCGTTCGGTGAGGGGCAGCCTGACCTTCTGAATATCTCAGCCTCATGAAGCCTCTCCTTCCTGAAGCTCTGTTTTGATAAGTCTCAAATGCTTTGGCCCAAGGAATGAGCACCATGAAAATGCACACATTTTGTCACCCCCCCCCCCG
>NW_005871083.1:1921506-1926173 GCF_000147115.1 Myotis lucifugus | reverse complement strand
CACCGCCCAGGAACGGGAGTGTGGTGGGGCAAGCAGTGGGAGGCATTTCTCGAGCCTTTAGCCTCACACTTAGTGGGCAGCTGGTGCTCACTCAGAAGGACAGCCTGCTTCTCTGCCCACGAGTGAGCTCCTTCCGTTTAAACCCCTGGCCACAACTTTGCCCCCTGCCCATTCTCTTGATATATTTCTAAACTGTGTTTCATTTCTAACTGCATAGTTGCATGTGGCTCAGTAAGACAAACTGAGTGGGTTTCTAGTTTTCTGGGCCTATGTATACAAAGAAACAAAACTGGGCGATTAACCTCTAGCATGTGAGAACCAACTGTATACAAGGCAACTAATAGCTAACACTTATTGTTCTTGCCATTTATCTGGCACTGTTCTAAATACATCTTGTACTGATTGCTTTACCCTTCCAAAAACCCTGAGATAGGTACTATTCTCATCCCTATTTTTCAGATGAGGAAATTGAGGAACAGAGAGGTTAAGCATCCTGCCCATGGCTACACAGCTAGGCAACAGTAGAGGAGAATACCAACCCAGGCAGTCTGGCTCCAGAGTTCAGGAATGTAACACACGGTGCTGCCTGCCTCACATGCTGGAGCGGTTGCTAGAGATAAAGACACCGCAAACACAACACAAAGCAAACACAAAAGCCCTTCTAGTTTGGGGGAGGTCCAAAATATACTCATTTCACAGCACAGAGCCCTGAGGCTAATTTGTACATAGAAGGTGCACTTGGTTTGGGCTCCAGCATGTCCTCCCAGATGACCTGGCTGTATCCCTAATGACAAAGCCAAATGAAGAAAGATGTGGAAATTCTTCAAACATGCCACACCTTGCAAATCGCATTCATTGATCAGGTCCAAATACTTGAAGTAGCCACACGTGTGTGTTTTGTGCGTGTGCACGGGGCTGCCTGAGGGGTTGGTCATTCCCCACTGCCCCTCCATGCTTTGCTTGCACCCGACCCAGGCTCACTGCGCTGTGTGGCTGCACCTGCCTCCCCTACCAGTGTTCAGAGTGTGTGCCCTCCTGGTGACACGGGCTCATTTGCTCTTTCAGGACCTACCCGACTTGGAAGATGCTGATACAGGCGACTCTTTGGAAGACAAGGACAAGGTTATAACACAGGTTTTCCCCAAATCAGCATAAGCCCACTTTCCCTTCCAGTCTTGCCATGTACAAAGCATATCACTTTAATTCGAAAGTAAGATGCTTTTTGTGCTGAAATCATTGCACACCTGCTATATTTTCACCTTTCAAAAGGAAATGCAGCTCTTGGCCGTTGCCCCCCACCCCCCTTCTTTAAGGTTTTATGATTAACCACTGGGGTTTTCTTAAACATATTTTATTACTGATCTTTAATAACTATGTACTCCCTGACATTTTTCTGCTTTTCTGATGTACTTAAATGTCCATCTTATATAGCATGACTACAGCAATACAGAGAGAGTAGGAAAGGAGAAGGGGGGAAGGAGGAATGTGTGAGGCACAATGGGGTGATCGCCCAATCTGACCTGACCCTCCTCCCTCCAGCATTACTGAGAGCCTGTGTGTGCCAGACCCAGGCCCACAGGAGAGGAAAGGAAGGATAAGACAGAATTTGTGCAGGACCTCGTCACTGAGGAAGGGACCAGACACGGGACCACAGTTCCCATGGGGCCTGACCTCCAGGGGGCTAAGTCCGGGTGGCGGGTTAGGTGTGTCAGAGGCCAAGACTCAGAGATGAGCCCATTCAGGGCCCCGGCAGGGTGTGGGTGTAGCCAGAACAGATGGGCAGCGTGGAGACCCACCAGAGGGTGAGAAAGAAATGTGGACATGGTTGTAGAGCTCACCACGACTTGGGGGCTCAAAATAGCTGGCTAAGGGTGTCCACCCCGAGACCCAACTTTCCAAGGGGCAGGGCTCTGCTCCCGTGGCCCTCTCCTGTATGTGGCAATCGAATATTTAGTGCTGGATAAAAGTGGAATTAGCTCTGTGCATTTCACAGTGATTCCAGTGACAGCAGAAATGTTCAAAGGCATCTTTTTTAAAAAAACAGATGTGCTTTCCAAAGATCACAACCATCTCGGGCTTGAGTGACGACAGTGATCCTGAGCTGGACGACACCTCACTCCCGGTGCTGGAGAGCACGTCCACACACACCCTTTCCAACATATTCGCAATCTCCAAGGACACCGCCAGGAAGGCTGAGGCGCCCTATACGCACATATTTAAAGAAGCAGCAGAGAGGGACTTGGAGACCCAAAGTGGGGACACCACGTGCCCACGCCCGCTGATTCAGGAGCTCGACGACGACGAGCCTTCGGACCAACCACCGACACCCCCAACCTGCAAAGGGGACGCCCCACCACCCCCTTCCAGTGACGGGTACGATGACCTACCTTCGGCCTCTCCTCCAGGTAATGCTGCCCTACTCTCAAGGCATTCCCAGGCGGGTGGCATCTCCGGGCTTCTTAGGGGCATGCAGATCTTGGCAGTCAGGTTCAGCAGGTGTCGATGGGGCTGGGGAGCCTGTTTTCACCCCTTTCCTCACCATCCCAATCCTCAGCCTTTCCAGACCAAGGCTTCTAAGGGAAGGTGTGACACCACAGCTGGGAGTGTGGGGATGCAGGCCTGTGGCCCCTCCACGGTGAAGGCCCAGAATCGGGCAGGACGGGTGAGACAGTGCTGGGCGGGGAGGTTGTCCAGGCAGGGACAGTGGTGAGCAGCTGGCTGGGTGGGACAGATGAAGCCACAATCTGACGTATTAGCCTGGCCTGGTGATGGGGCCCGAGCCTGTGACCAGGGAGATGCAGTTGTGGGGGTGCTGGCCAGTGCTTACTGATCACAAGCAAACTGGTGGATATGTATTCAGCAACTGCAGTGGGAACACAAACCTAGACAATTCCTGCCCTTCCTCGACACTCTCAGGGGCCAGGTTTCTCTCGGGACGCCTGCTTGAGTGGCTGGCTCTAAGCCTGCCTGTGGGAAAAATGAGGGGGTGGCCATATGTCCTTTCCCAGGAACACTGAGCCACCTTTCCTCTTAGGAGCAGTCTGAGACGCAGCCTGAGGAGCCCACAGTGCCTGAGGATCCCGCAGTGCCCGAGGTGGGGGCAGACCTGGAAGACATTGAATTTGGCTTGGACTGAACCCCCAGGCGGCCCCTCTGCCCTTGCACTAACGGAGCCAGCAGCGAGGTGCAGGTCACCCCCTGGGCCGGGCTCCCTTCCTTCTCCAATTCCTGAAAGTGCTCTGGGGCCTGGGCTGCGGCGTGTCCTGTCGCACGGCTCATCCCTCCCATGCTCTCCCCCTGCAGTGTCGGGCAGCACTGTTCCTTGTTCTCAAAGCACAACCCATTCCCCCCGTTACTTGTGGTATAAATTGTACAACCGTCAGTGTCTCATTTGAACATTATAAACATTTGAGTATTCCCGTGAGGTAATGTGTTGTCAAATTATTTAATATCTGCGTGAGTCACGTGAGCCATTTCATCAGACACCCTGAGATAAGGCCATTCCTCTCTCCATGTGTGATTGATCTGGAGCAGATCCGGCGTCCTGTGCAGCTTCAGGTGGGTGTTTTCCTCACCGGACAGCACCATCTCCCACCAGCTACAGAGCTTTGGGGGAATGAACTTTATGCATTAGACATCAAAAGCAACGTAAGTGCCCTAACCGGTTTGGCTCAGTGGAGAGAGCATCCGCCTGCCGACTGAAAGGTCCCAGGTTCGATTCTGGTCAAGGGCATGTACCTTGGTTGTGGGCACATACCCAGTAGGTGTGCAGGAGGCAGCTGATCAATGTTTTTCTCATCAATGTTTCTAACTCTCTATCCCTCTCCCTTCCTTTCTGTAAAAAATCAATAAAATATATATTTTTAAAAAAGCAACGTAAGTGAATACCTCCAAGTCCTAGAAACTATCATTCAAAACCATGCTCAGGTGACAAATTTATTCAATCCCTAAAGATGGGTCCAAAGTGTCTCCCTCTACAAAACATCAGCTCCTGGGAGAAACTGTACCACACACAACCGAGCCCACAGCAGCTGCCCACACCCACCGACCACCAGGCACCAGCAGCTCCTCAGTGTCTCGTTTCACTGTCCCGACCACGGCGAGGAGCTGACTAGGGGACACAGGGGACACAGCCTGCATGAGGCGGAGCCAAGGGCCTGACTAGAGCCCCCTCGTCAAGCACAGTGCTGCCTCCTGACGATAGACCCTCAGGACAGGACCGCTGGGGCCGTCAACCCGCCTCTGGAAGTATCTTCAGGAAAAGGAGAAACTATAGTTTTGTTGTTCCTATTCCTCCTACTTGGCTCCAAATCACGTTTGGACGCCTCCCATCACAGTGGCCCTCAGGAAGCAGGTCTGTACCCTGAGACTGTTCCCTCTCCACTCCCTAAGTTCCAGCCACAGAAGGCACAGCTGGTCCGGGACCAGGGGCTCCCCAGAGGTGGGGGAGCAGCTTCCCGGGCCCTCAGAAGCCCATGCGCGGCTTCTTCCGGTGTGGCTGAGAGCCAGAGAGGACGCGCACCTGCTGCCTGGAGGGGGTGGCCCAGATGCTGGAGGTCTGGGAGGAGGGCGCAGTGGCACCTTCCGGGGTGTCCCTGTGGGGTGGCAGCTCAGCTGTGCAGTCCCGGAGGGTCCGCTGTCTGGAGGGGGTGGCCCGGGTACTGGAG
>NW_005871083.1:1886617-1921406 GCF_000147115.1 Myotis lucifugus | reverse complement strand
AGAAGTAGCTGGCCATATAGTCCCGACAGGGTCTGCTGCCGCTCTGAGGGGATACCCTGGGCCCACAGATCCTGGGTCAACTCCTGGGAGGGCAAGGTCACTGGGGACCGAGGCCTTGACACAGGGGATGTCCAGTCTGGGCTGTGAGGGGGGCTGGTGGCACCCGAGAGGTCCAGGTGGCCGCTGAGGGAGGAGAAGGTATTGGACAGCTGCATCCGCCGCTTGTGCCGCTTCGGCTGCCTCCCGGGCCCGGAGGTCCTGTCCTGCTGCTGCTCCCACCAGGCAGCCATCGGGCCTTCCCAGGCTGCCTCCAATCGCTCACTGAGTTCATCCTTGGGGCCTGGCTCGGGGCCCGGTGGTGGCTCTGCTGTGGGAAGCAAGCCCAGGTCCCTCTGCTGCAGTAGCCGCCCTTGGGCCATGGCCGCCCGGAGACCCTCTGGCACTTTCCCTTCAACCTTCTGCTGCTCCTTGAAGCTCAGCAGACGGCGGTGGGAAAAGGTGGGTGCAGCCCACACAGGGGGAGCCGGTGGCACCTCCAGAAGGGCCTTCAGCCACCTGCGGCAGCAAGCAGTGGCCTGGGGGCTCCAGGAAGCCGTGGGGGCATGGCAGTTGGGCCTGGGGTCACTGGGAAGCCTGGGGTCTTCCCGGAGGTGGAGGCGCTGGTGGAAAACATCTCCAGCCGCTGAGAGTTGGAAGAGCGACAGGACTGGTGTGGGGGAAGAAGATAGGATGGTGGCGGCCAGACCTGAAGACAGAATGACAGTGAGTCCAAGGCTGGCAGGGGTGCAGCCCCCCAAACTCACTCCCTCAGCCCAGCACACCTATGGTTGGCGCTTGTAGACGTTCCTGCAGCTGCCACTGACTCCTGGGCTCCAGCAGAGGGAATGCGGAGAGGGAGTCGCTCCTGGAAGGGAGAGACTGGGGGGGCCCTGCCAGCCGGGGTGTGGAGGCCCCCTCCCCTGGAAGAAGGACAGGCAGCTGAGGTCCTGTCCAGGCTCCAGCCCTGCCCGTCTTCCACGCGCCTCCTGCCCTCACTGGACCTCACCTGTGATGTGCAGCAGCTGCAGCTGCCCGCCCTGGCCTCCGAGGAGCAGCGGCCTCGCGCAGCCAGGGCGGGGTGGAGGCAGCAGCTGGGCCAGCAGGGGAGCCGAGGGGAGGCTGTGGTCCCACTTCAGCACGGGCACCAACGGGAGGCGTTCATCCATCAGGTAGAGTGAGAACTGGAGGCCCGAGCAGAAATGAGACAGAAGAGACATAGAACTGAGATGGAGAAGAGGGTCTGATGTGGCCCCATGTGGGGCTCAGGATGAGTGCAAACCCCCAAGTGGTCATGCACTGTGCCTGGCCCTGACCACCTCTCCACCTTCATGTGCCCAGACCCACACAGGAGCATTTCCCAAGTGGGCAGCACCATCTGTCATCCTGAGGGCACAGCTGGGAGAAGGGAGCTCAGGAGAGGTGTGGATAGAAACCCACCCAGCTTTCACCCAGCCTTCTCCTGACTCACCAGACCCTGGAACCTATGCTTGACACACCTACTAATGCCCTGTGTGTCTGTGTGTGTTGGGGGCCAGACCCTCAGACCTCCTTCCCTTTCCTGAGCACACGGGGAAGTGTCCAGCGTTGCAAAGACTGCTCTCCACTCCATGCCTTTCCTCCTCATCTGGCCCATCTCCACCAGCACCTCAAAGCCCTGCTCAGTTGTCACCCCCGGCAGGCTGTACCCACCCGCTAGTTAGCATGTTTCAGCCAGACACTCATTAGGGTTTTGTGATTCTTATTTCACCTGCAGTTAGCTGTCCCAGGACCCTCTCTAGGGGCTGGCTGAGACAGTGCACAAGGGACAGGAGGGGGCAGGTGGCACTCACCTGGGTACAAATGAGATGGAGTGTGGGCTGCAGAGAATCGGGGCCGCACTCCCCCAGGTACTGGGTTAGCAGGACACGTTCCCCTTTCTGGCATGACGCTTCCGCACCCACACGGAAGAGCAGCAAACCACAGCCTGGCGGGCCCTGGGGAGAAAGCCAGGTCAGCCCTCCCACAGTCCGAGGTTTGGGGCACCTCCAGTCTATTGGATTCCCTGGCCCTGCTGCTTCTCATGCCCTGGGAGGCCCCATGCTAGCCCCCACCCCATGATCTGCCCTATCCCACTGCTGAGCCTGGGACAATCCCCCAGCTCTCACCTGAGTGTCAATAATTTTCACTCCAGTGCGGTCACCCACAGTCAGAACCCGAGGGTGGGCGGTGAAGTCTGCCCAACGCCAAGGAGACGGGTCCCGAAACACAAGGGTCTCAGGATCCTTGTAGATTTGCTGAAGCCTTGGGGAGACATGGGTGGGGAGATGAGCAGATGGGGTTGGGAGCAGATGTGGGGCAACCTGGCCCTGGGTCCAGGACATATTGTGTGCGAAGTATGGGCTGCAGTTCAGGGGGAGCTGTGTGTGGGGTGGAAGGTTTTTGGGGAACGGGACATTACCCGTCGTGGGGTGTCCACAGACAGACGGCTCCCGAACGGCTGCAGACAACCAGCTCCCCGGGCAGGTGAGGGCTACAGGGCATAAGTGTGATTAGTGCTATGCCACCCCCTTCTCCCACGCCTATCTCTTTGCCAACCAGCCCAATTCAGCCCCTACCTGAGGTTGATCCCCATGGCCCCCTTCTCAACCTTTAGCACCTGGAGCGGGGCTGGCCGCCCCTGCCTGCTGACCTTCCACAGGGCACAGTGGTAGTCAGAACGGACAGCCAGCAGAGCTGAGGAGGGATGGAGAGGGTCAGGGTCAGGCAGCAGGTCAGCGGGCAGGGAAGTAGCTAAGGGTCTTACATTCTCCCTGCACGGCGCAGGTCACCACCTGCCGGACAGGTCCTCGGAGCTGAATGTGGCCGGGGTTCCCAAGGATCCGAGGGTCATTGCCTGGGGTCAGACGCACCTCTTGGAAATCTGGGCCTCACGCTAAGGATAAGTGCTATGAGCTTGGGTCACTGAGGGCCCCCCAACTCCTTGCCCTTCCCCTGGACCATGCCAAGAGCACCTCCTCCACGAGAGGGAGCTGGCTGGGATCCTGCCCAGCAAGAAAGGATACACAGCTTGTCCAAGGCACCTCCTGCAGGGTAGACCAGCTGCCTGATCCGGGGCGTCCTTCCGGGCAGCCAGGCCAATGCGCCTCCAGTGAAAGCATCGTCTAGGAGCAGCTGCTCCCACCGCATCGCCAGCTCCTCATATAGCAGCTCTCCCAGGAGGTTCGACACTGACTTGCCCAGGATCGGGTCCCCGAGGAGGGAGAACCGGCGCTGTCGGTGGCTGAAGTAAGCCCAGGGACACCTGGGGACAAGAGGATGGCAGGAGGATCAGGCTGTAGCAGTGATGAGGAGGACGGGGTACCATCCCCAGAGAGGTCAGGTGCAGTAGACACATTTTTAATCTACCTAGAATTTCTTCCTGTAGGAACCAACCCACCCTATTGCCGTGCCCCGGCCACTCGAGTACTCCATCACCCCGGCCATAGTGATTGGCACACAGATGGGCACGACAGCCGAGCCAACCAGCAACACCCTTCCTGGGACGTCTAATGGTGCCTCAGGAAAAGTCACTGGCTCTTTCCCTGGAATCATAAGCCATCTTGCTGCACTTGGAAACTGCCTAGGGATTAAGCCAGGCAGAGGCAAGTGGATGAGAAAATAAAGAGACAAAGCCCTGTTTCAAACATTATTTAAAACTTTGGACGCAGCCATGCCTGCAGCCCGTGAATTTAAATTCCCATATCCCCTTAGGCTGGTGGAATTGGGGAGTTTTATAGGAGTATCATGGCTCATGACTGCATAGGTTGGGGAGCAATTGTGATGGAAACTCGGATCCATCCATGTCTAGTACCTTCCACATCCCCAGCACCAGCTAGGTCTACCCACCCCATCCTTTCTCACTAGCCACTTGCCCCCAGGGCTGGTGTCCACCGAGGTCCTCGAGTATCCTCTTCACACTGACCACTGTCTTCTTCTTAGAGTAGCTCTGCATGGAAAGGCTTGTCAAGCTTGCACCCTAGGGCTCACTCTGATGTGGGATGTGAAATGGGAGCCCCTCTCCTGGCCGACCAGGGTTACTCACCCGTGCTCCCTCCAGTTTGAAATTCTCCAGCATCAGCTTCCCCAGGGAGGCAAAGGCTATGTCACCATGGTCCCACAGGAACCGGCTGAACTGTGGGAGGAGAGGACACCAGGTCATTAAGCACAGCTCCAGCCACACAGCACTGTCCACTGTGGAGCCACTCACCTGTTCAGTAACGTCCAGCACAGCCTGGGGCTGTCTCCGGAACTTGGGAGCTCCCCGGAAAAGCAGGTCCTGGGCAGTCAGGCCAGGGTCCCAGGGATCTGAGAGAAGAGTAAGGATGGGGAAGGGGTCAGTCCTGGGGACTGGGAAGAGCCCAGAAGTGGGGCCACGTGTCCCAGGTGACTGGAGGTACCCAAGGACCCTGGAGGTGGAGGGCATTAGCAGGGAGAGGGAAGGCCTCAGGGAGGAGGGAGGAATGGAGGTCAGAAGCAATGGGGGAGCAGCTTGGGAGAGGGCCCCCAAGGACCAAAATCCTTACCTGGACCAGGAGGCAGAAAGGGAAGGGGTCCAGGGGTGTCCGGCTCCCAGAGCAGGCCCTTGGGCAAGTGTGGCACCCCATTCTGCGGAAACGCGACCATGACAACAACATAGCAGTGAGTGCACTCCCAGGACAGGCACTGTCGCCAGCACTTGTCTTTTATTAACACATCCAATCCTCATAAAGAGCCTGCCGAGTTGGTACGATGATCATCATCGCTTTACTGATGAAGAAATGGAGGCACAGGGAGGCTGACACTTGTCCCAGGCCTTGTTGAGAGGGTGGCACTTGGCACAGCCTGACAGCCAGTAAAGAGAAGGGCTGGGTTTGAACCCAGAAAGTCTGTGCCTTTGACCTCCAGGCTGCACTGGCTCTCAAAGGAGCCCCCTGTACCATTACTGGCTGACCTGAATCCTATCTGGTTCTCATTTCCACTCAGGACATCTCATGGACTTAGTTGGGACATCCGAAGGCCACCCCATTCCCCACTGCAGGGCTGGGGATGGCTCAGCTCAAACACATAGGGGATGGAAGAGTAAACAAGCCTTGATCAGGAATCAAACCGGCAACCTTTAGGTGCACGGGACGATGCCCAACCAACTGAGCCACACAGGTCAGGGTGCCTAGTGGTTTTAATATAATACTTATTATCTGGCAATAGGATACCAGGTAAGTGCTATTATTTGACTTAAGCCCTTCCTCATCGAGAAAGTCTCACTGTACCCTCCCTAGGCCCCCACAGTCCCTAATTTTCATACCCACTTGCTTCTGCCTGGAGTGAGCCTTGGCCAGCCTGTCTCCAAGTAGCAGCCAGGTGGTTTAGGCTTCCAGGGAAAGAGTTGCTGCCCTTCCTGTCCCAGAAGGTCTCCCCTCCCCTCCCTGCCTCATCCCCACTGTGCTGTCTCAGCATATTTTTGGTTTTGCTCAAAGCTATTATCACACTTTGTAATGATTTTGTCCTGTGGACTGCTCACTTGTCTATTCCCACTCAATCCAACTCTAAGTTCCACTGGGTCAGGGAGAACATCCGACTTATTCATGTTGGATTCCCAGGGCCTAATGAGGCATCTGGCACATTGTAGGGGCTGTTCAATGAGTATTTGTCGAGCAAATAGTGGGAGGAGAGTCTGGGGAGAGAGGTAGGAAAGAGCAAGCCAACAGCTCCTGCTCAGTAAACCCTCTGTAGATGGCAGGTCATCCCATGGACCCCAGAGGAGGGGATTCTGGCTCAGCCTGAGTCTTGCTGACCACTCTATACTCCTGCCAACTGGTGTAAGTGCCAGAAAACAGGCCAAGTGAAGGTACCCACCCCGGAGCCGCCAGGGCTCTCCAGCCTCACCTTGGAGTTCTGGGGCAGGGACTCTGGCAGGGTCAGGGCATCTCTCCAGCTGCACATGAAGGACGTATCAGGGACATCGCTCAGACCAAGGGGGCCGGTCATAAACAACGTGGGGCGGAGGGAGCTGGGGAAGTCCATCCTGGAAGACACTGGCCTTCTCAAAGGCCTGAATCTGACCGACGGCCTCCAGGGTTCCTGGGAGAGTGAATGAAAAGGTTGCCAGTTTGATTCCTGGTCAAGGGCACATGCCTGGGTCGCGGGCTTAATCCCTGGTCGGGGGCATGCAGGAGGCAGCTCTCACATTATCGATGTTTCTCTCCCTCCCCCTTCCTCTCACTCTAAAAATCAATAAACTATTCTTTAAAAAATAAAACCAACTAACCAACCATGAGGGAGGGGATAGCAATGGGCCAAGGGTGTGATTTTAGCCGTAGTAGCTAGGAAAAGCCTTGTTGAGAGGGTGGCATTTGGCACAGCCTGCACAAAATGAGGGAGAGAACCTCAACTAGGAAGACGGTTCCTGGCAGAATAAATAGCAAGTGCAAAAGTCCTGGGGCAGGAAGTGTTTGAGAAATAACTAGGAGGCCATAGAATGAACAAGAAGAGTGGTAGGGGATGAAGTCAGACAGGTGGCGAGGAGTCAACTTCTATCATTGCTGTTAGGTTTTATAATTACATATTTGTAGACTACTCACGCCCTATACTCAACCTACACTCTTACTACTAACTCAAGTTCCCCAAAGCCAGGGACTGAGACTTATTTCTCTGTCAAATACAGTTCCTTCCAGAAAATATACTATGTGTTGAGTAAAAATAAACTTAGTGAAAGAGCTTTGCTTAAATACAAAATGCTCTAGAAGTATAAGTAGCCACGTCATCCCTCTTTTTTAAATTAACATCTATACTAATAAAAAGGGAATATGCTTAGACCAGACGTCTTCTTCTGGACGTCCTTCTGGACAAAGCCATGGTGGCGGGGGCCGAGGCAGAGGTGGTTAGGGGCGACCAGGCCGGCAGGGGGGCAGTCAGGGGGTGGCCAGGCCGGCAGGGGGCAGTTAGGGGCCAGCGGTCCTGGATTGTGAAGGGATGTCCCCCGAGGGGTCCCAGATTGGAGAGGGTGCAGGCCGGGCTGAGGGACCCCCTCCCCCATGCACGAATTTCGTGCACCGGGCCTCTAGTAAAAAATAATAGCAGTGCTCCCTTACTGACTACAAATATCTGCCAGACATGGCACTACATATTTTATTCTTCTATTTGCCCTATTTTGGAGTTCAGGAAACTGAGGCTCAGGAAAGAGCCACTTGCCCGAGGCCAACAGCTTGATCCCCCGACCGATTGGAAGTTCAGGTTCCGCACCACTACTCTCCGGTGCATCCAAAAGCAAACACTAGCCATGGGGTCTTAGTAAGCACAGATCTTTCCCCTTGGAACTGCCACTGCATTTTATCAGTTTATCCGGTAAGCTCCGTGCATCCATGTATCCATGTATCCATGTATCCATGTATCCTTATGACCATGAAATACCCGTCACAGTAAATACTTGTCAAATGAATGAATATGTCTCTCTGGCATGTCAGCCTCACTCTAATGTGGCTTATATGTATCCTTTTATCTCTTCCACTCGACTGCAAGCTCTCTGAGGGCCAGAACCATATCGGATTCATTCCTGAGTTACTGGTGCCTGGCTGCTGCTGTCATTCTCTTTTCCAAACCCAGAGCGCGCAGTGGCAGGAACCAAAGACGTGCTCAGTGAGTCCTTGTGAAAAAACACTGGCTTCCATAGGACTGACTGTACCAACCGCAAGTTAAGGAGCAACCAAGCCTCCGGGGGATGGCTGCACCCCTGACAAACCAGCACACACACCTTTCCCGGGCTCCAGTCACACCGCCCTCCTCTCGGTTCTCCCTCACCAGGCTTTGCACCTCAGGGCCTGTGCACACACTCTCTCTGCTCCGAATGAGTGCCAGGCCCTTCCCACCCACCTACAAAGCCCTACTCACCCTTAGGTCTCAAGTCAGGAAGCCTCTCCCAGTTCCCCCAACCCTACCTTCCGGCAACCCTGCACGCTTCCCCCGGAACACGCTGGCTATGGGCAACTGCACATTTAAAGATGAAGCTGCTTGATTAAAAGCCGCTCTAACAGTCCCCATGGGAAAGGGACTTACTTAGCCCCAGTGCCTTGGCATCTGCTACCTGGCAGCCATCAGTACAAGTAAGCTGCGGGAACCAATCCAGGAATAAACGAACGAGAGGAGCAAGGGCCCTAACCGCTTCAAACAAGCCCAG
The DNA here is from genome assembly GCF_000147115.1 of Myotis lucifugus. Lineage (NCBI taxonomy): Eukaryota > Metazoa > Chordata > Mammalia > Chiroptera > Vespertilionidae > Myotis > Myotis lucifugus. The sequence goes on along the minus strand of NW_005871083.1, from coordinate 1,913,200 downwards.
GCGGTCGGAGGGCGCTGGGGGAGCCCACGACTCAGAAAAGCCCCCGCACGAGGCAGCCTCGCTTCCCCACCTCACCGCGGCCCGCAGGTCCCTTCAGACTCCAAGGCCGCATCACTGCCCCGCGGAACGCGGCAAAAAGGGAGCCCGTCGCAGGGGATGGGTGAGGGGATCCGGACGGTCCCTCCCCTCACAGCCCTCCTCGGCTGGTCCTCCCCACCCGCCTCTCCCCCTCCTCCTCCAGGCCAGCGCTGTCTACCGGCTGCTGCCACACTTTCCACCTGAGGGCGCAGAGCTGGAGGCTCATAACCCACTCTGCAGATGTCGGCTGACTCGTCCCGAAGCCGCACCGCTCCCGGCGGCGGACCCGCGCGGAGGGGACCGAGCTCTCCGGGACCCCCTCTCCCTGCCGTCCCGGCGGCGCGCGCACTCACGTGGCCCAGACCTCGTCGTGCTCGTCGGGGAAATGGGCTTCCACGTGACGCTCGCCCGAGCCTCGTGACACAAAGGAGCCCAAAAGCGGCACCGTTGCTCGGGCAACCCTCTCAGGATGAGACCCACAGCAGCGCTGAATGGTCTTCCGGGCCGGGCCGGAAGCGCTCCCTTCGAGGCAGAAAGTCCCGCCTCCCAGCCTGGCCCCACGAGCGCCCTAGAGCGCCACCTCGCGGGCGGAGGGGGAATGGGCGTGCCGGCAGTGCCCTGGGCAGTAGAAATACCTAATCTTAAATCCCAATAGTGAAGGCCATTCCACCTCTGCTTAACCTCCTATTCATCAGGATTCTTGTGAGTATTAAATTAGTTTACTCAAAAAACACTTACTAAACACCTACTATGAGCCAGGCACTGGATTACTCCGTAGGAATCTTTTTGATTGTCCTTATACCCTATGAAGCAGGCTTTAGGGAAGTCATTTGGAGTCAATGGAATAAGCTCAGTCTGCATCTCCATGGTTTTGTTGAAAATGTAGTGGAAGGATATTTAAACTTGTGACTAAAAATTTTTTTGACATATAGTTTTTCAAAAATTTGCAGGTATGTATACAAAAATATTGAAGTGTATTTTTATTAGTTTCCTTTTGCTTCTGTAACAAATTACCACAAGTTTAGTGGCTTAAAACAATACAATACTGTACAGTTCTGGAGGTCAGAAGCCTGAAATGGGTCTCACTGGGCTAAAATGAAGGTGTCAGCACGGCTGTGTTCCTTGCTGGAGGCTCCAGGGTAGAATCTGTTCTTTTGCCTTTTCCAGCTTCTGCACGCTGCCTGCATTCCTTGGTTCATAGTCCCATCCATCTTCAAAGCCAGCAATGGCCAGTTGAAGCTTTTTCATGATGTCATCTCTGATTTGGACTCTTCTGTCTCCTTCTCCCCATTTAAGGACTCTGGTGATTACATTGGACCTACCCAGATAATTGAATAATTTCTTTATCTTAAACTCAGCCTATTAGAAACCTTAATTCCATCTGCAAGCTTAATCCCCCCTTGCTATGTAATATAACATTTTTAGGCTGTGGGGATCAGGCCCTGGACATCTTTGAGGAACCAGTATTTTGCTTATCATTCTTATAAGATACCCATCCAGCTTCTGCACTGGGAGGCCCAATCCATTTCTTCCTTTCCTCCTTCTTTTCTTTCTCTAAACAAGCTGTTATGTCTCCTTCTGTTACTTATATATACCTAACATGCAAAAGTGCACAAGTCTTGAGTGTACAGCTTGTTGAGTTTTTACATACATAATAAACCCACGTAACCACCACCCAGCTCAAGATAGAGAGCATTTCCACTACTACAGAAAATTCCCTGGGGCCACGTCCCAGTCAATAGCCCCTTCAAGAAGTGACCTTGATTCTGACTTTTATCACCATAGATTAATTTTGTTTCAAGAAATTAATATAAATACAATCATGCAGAAGTTATTCTTTTTTAGTCTGGCTTTTTTTTCATTCAACATGCCAACTCAAGTCTGGCATACAATGGTATTTTGTTTCTTTCTTTTTTTTTTTAATTACTGCCATTGTATGATTGTATGAATATATCGCCATTTGTTCATGCAATTTCCCGTTGGTGATGTTTCTGGGTTTGGAAACTGTTCAAATCTTTTTGGGTAGCCATTATTCCATTTCTGAATACCTGCTGTGCTGGTGTCCTATCTCCTAGGCCTAATTCTTCACTCTGAACCCCATCCCAAAACCAGAATTGTTCTTCCTGGTGCCAATCCCTGAACTGTAGGAGGTTGAATCTACCCAGCCCCCCACCTCTGCTCTCCCCAAGTCATACATTCCTGGTTCCACCAGGAACTCTCTCTTTCTCATATGCCCCAGTATCCACATGGCCACAATCCACAATCCTGTTAGTACTGTCAGTCCCAAAGGTAGCAATCCAATGCGACAAGTCTTACGGACTGTGAACCGAGTTATCGAGTTATCGGTACTGTTTTCCCATTCACTGGCTCCTGTAAGACTCAGTTAAATTTTCGACTCCCTTCAAGCAATTGTGTTGTATCATAGCAGGCCATATGTGAATTGTCTTCATCCCTAATTCCACCTTATTTTTGTTATTTCTCCTTCACCCCTAGTCCCTCATCTTAAAGGAATACTGCCTATGGCATTTTTATGAGCCAACTCAAAATCCCCTTTGAAGGAAGGTAAGGTACCAAATGTTTAATTTTGGCCAGAGAGCACTTACGGTTGGCTTCAGGAAGGCGTACAGTTCACAGTTTAAAAATGTAGATCCTAGCTCTAGCCAGTTTGGCTCAGCGGACTGAAGAGTCCTGGATTTGATTGCCATCAAGGGCACATGCCCCAGTTGGTCGGTTGGTCGGGCTTGATCCCCATTGGGGGGCTTGTGGGAGGTAGCTGGTCTCTCTCCTTCTCCCTTCCTCTCTGAGATCAATAAAAATATATAAAAATAAAATAAAAATGTACATTCTAAAGATGCCCCAGGACTGCTTCAATCGAGAACACCTTCATTTATCTGACGAGGACCTCCAGGCTCAGCTAAGTGGCTCAGGACGGGCTGCTGTGATGGCTTTGGTTTCAGGACATTCTTGCGCAGGAGCCAGGTGGACGCTGGACTGGGGAGGGGGGCAGGGCCACCCCAGAGCAGAGCGCCCCCAGACCCCGCCCCCAAGCTCTGCCCGGAAGTAGAACCCACCCAGGCCACGCTGTGGTTGGGAGCACTGTCCGCCTCAGCTCTGCGGGTTCCCATTGGCCAGCAGCAGGAGGCTGAGCTCGCCACGCACGCGCACTGTACGCTGCGCCACGTGCTCCGCAGGTGGGAGGCGCCTGGCTCGTGTAAAAGGGCACGAGCGGCACAGTCGGCCCACTGTCCCCTCCGCTCCTCGCGTGTGGCCATGGCCTCCCCGGCCAGCACGGCACCAGGCGCCGATGACAGTGGCCGCAGGAAGCTCCGCCTGGCAGCTTCATTGCAGATCAGCCCCAGGCGTCCTTCCGCCAGCCGGGGCCAGGACTCCTGGGAGCCGCCGCCCGTCCCCGGCATGGAGGACCATGAGGGGGGTGGGCAGGCCCTGGCCTCCGCTGCGGAGGTCGGTGGGCCCTTAGGGAGGGCCGGAGCCGGAGGACTGGGCACAGCTCAGGCACCGGAAGACGTGGGGGGACAGATGGGAAGTTTCCCGAGGGTCTCTGTCCCCCCTGCAGGGCTCGCTGGGGACTTAACGAAGGCGGCCAGACAGCTAGGCCTGCAGCTCAAAGACCTGCCGCCTGGCCAGGCCGTGGCCTTGCTCACACAGTACGCGGCCAACCTGGGAGTCTCCCTGATCTTCCGAGAGGACCAGACGGCAGGTGAGGCCCGGTGGCCTGGGAGGGCAGCACGTCCCAGCGCAACTCCAGATGAAGCAAGGGGAACCTTGAGCGGGGCCTGAGCCTGGGACCTGAGACAGAACCCTGATCCCCACCCCCCCACCCTACCCCCTCCACCTTCCACCCTCCACCCTCCACCCCCCACCTTCACACACGGCTATGAGCAGCATGGTGCTAGGACCACCAGCTACATTGAACATTTAACTGGCAGGTCTGGAGATGATTTGAATATCCTGTTCCTTATAACACTGACACCTCATTTTTAATAACGATTGTTGCCAGACTTGCTTACTACTGTGCTGGCTGCTGTGTGCTGGTTTTCTGATGCCAGCCTTCCTTCTGCATCTACCAGTTGCATTTCTGATGCCCTTTTAAAGCAGGTGAATCTGAGGCTAGTGAGCAGTGCTGAGAGGGGGTTCTCTTTTAAAACAGCAGTCCTTTTGGGAAACAGTGAAGCAGCAAGTACCAGCAGCTACCATGAACTGATATAAGTTTATGCCCTTTAACCAAGTGATCCCAGTTCTAGGATTTTCGTGTCTCTTTTGTGTCATAAGTAACACCTGAAACGAGAGTGTTTGCTAGTTGAAACTTTCCAACGTAGAAGAACTGGAGCCACGTGTCTGCGGAAAGGCAGCGGGTGCTCTGTGCTCAGGGCCATCATCCTGAGAGCAGCGCGGCCCTGGATTTGGGTCCTGGTACACGGCCTGCCCCTTGTAAAATGGGGTCTTACAGGCTTACTTCAGAGGGGCTGGTGAAGATCCTCTGTGTGATGATGGCCCAGCACACAAAGGCACGCAGGAGTCGGCAGCCTGTCTCCTTCTCGGCTGGCCACCTGGGTAGAGGTTGTGGCCCCCCCAGAAAGGGCCCCGGATAGACATGAAGTGCAGGGCACCACTTCACAGCCGCCTCCTTCCCTAGACCCCTGCTTCCCCTTCTCTGTGTGTGCGGAACTGGATGGGGTGGCCTGCCCCGTGGGCATTGCCAACAGCAAGAAGGAGGCCAAGCAGCAGGCGGCTCTCTCTGCCCTCAACTACATCCAGAGCCAGCTGGAGGGCCCAGGTAAGGGGTCAAGTAACCGGGTGACGGAGCCCCAGCTGGGGTGGGGGCTGAAACCCTGTGCCCATGCGCATGTGTGTGGGTAGGCTGGGTTGCTGTGGAGGCCATCTGGGCATTAGGACCAGGCCAGTAGGGAGCTGGGGAGGGGCACGTGAACTGATCCTTGCACTGATGTCCTTTGAAGCCTGCCCATCCTGGGGGCAGGGCCTGCTAGAGGGGCAGCCAGGAATTGGTTTCAGGAAGATGACCCCACCCAGCAATGGAACCTCTTGGCTTCCTGAAGGACAAAGGAGAAGAGGGCAGACCCCGGCACCCTTGGCGACCCATCCCCTTGTCTCTCTTCCAGAGTCCCCAAAGGCCCCCAGCAAGCCTTCACCACCCAGAGACCTGAGAGTAGGTAGGTGGGCCCCTGTTGACCTGACCCCTGTGGCGAGGGCAGGGGCACGGCCTGTGGGGCCCCCACCTCTGCCCTCTCCCCCATGTGCAGAGAACATCCTGACCCACGAGCAGCGCTGCGCAGCTGTGGTCAGCGCTGGCTTTGACCGCCTGGTGAATGAGACCTCACCGTACTGGGCCTGTAAGGGGACTGTGGCTGCTGTCATCCTGGAGAAAGGTAGGGGTTGACCTGCCACCGCCCGCCTATCCCCCCTCTTCCCCCCCGCCCCCCGCCACCTCAGGCCCCATGGGCTCTTGCCTTGCTTAGGCCGGACTGTCTCTGCTTTTTCCTTGCAGAGGTCCCGGGGGCCAGGAGCCATACCAAGGAGATCTACAAGCTGGTGGCACTGGGTACAGGCAGCAGCAGCTGTGCTGGCTGGTTGGAGTTCTCAGGCCGGCAGCTCCACGACTGCCATGGCCTGGTCGTCGCCCGCCGGGCCCTGCTGAGGTGAAGGGTGGGCCAGGGGGACCCCCGGTGGCGCCCCAGTCAGGAGCGGCACCTCCCACCTGCGCCTTTACCTGTCTCTTCCAGATTCTTGTATCGGCAGCTCTTGCTGGCGACACAGGGTGGTCCCAAGGGCAGGGAGCAGTCTGTGCTGACCCCCCAGCCCGGGCCTGGGTTCCCCTTTGTCCTCAAGCCCCGGATCTTCATACACTTCTATATCAGCAATACCCCCAAGGGAGCTGCTCACGACATCTAGTATGTGGACCCGCGTGGGGTCCCTTGGGGTAATGGGTTGGGAAGGGCAGTGTTGGGTGGGGTCAGAAGAGCGGTCCTGACTCTGGTGTCCAACGTCCTGTTTCCTCCCCTGCCTCTGCAGCCTCCCCCCACCGGCAACGCCGCCGCCAGGGTCCTTTGAGAGCGGCCTGCTGCACAGCGCCCCCTTCCGCCTGCAGGCCCACATCCGAGGGGAGCTGAAGCCTGTGTGCTACATGTCCCCCACGGTCCGGGACACCCACGTGGGCTGCCTCTCAGCCAGCGACAAGCTGTCACGCTGGACCGTGCTGGGGGTGGGTGGCGCCCTGTTGGCCCACTTCCTGCCTCCCCTCTATGCCACCAGCCTAGTCCTGGGTGAGGACCCTGAGGGGCCTGAGGGTGGAAGGTGGGCTCTGGGTGGGCTGTGGGAGAGGGTGGTGACTCAGACCTTGTCTGTCCTCTGCTTCCACAGCTGACCCCTGCCATGACCCCCCCACTCTGAGCAGTGCCATCCACACCCGGCCCAACCTGGACAGGGTCTCGGGGTCATGCCTGCCACCTCCCTATACCCGTTCCATGCTACACCTGTTTTCGGGCCCCCCTGTGGCTCCTTTGAACCCCACCTCCAACACCTGCCATGACCTGAGCCTCAACTGGAGCCTGGGGGACCCTGATATCGAGGTTGTGGATGTGACTACCGGACGTGTGAAAGCTGAGTGAGAAGGGCCTGTGGGGGTGATGAAGAGGCCTGGTGGGGAGGGATCCCCATCTCCCTGCCGTGGGATAAGAGCACACATCTAGTTACAGGTTGGGTTCTAATCCCAGCGCAGCCTCTTACAGCAGTGTGACCATGCGGGGCTTCTATCACCCACCCCCTGACACCCCTGAGATTGTCATCACATGAAAGATGGTGTGAGGGCCACGGTGCAAACCTGCTAGTTCAGTCCATCATTTCCCTCCTCTGACCTCACGTCCTTTCTCTCCACCTCCAGTGCTGTCCCCGGGCCTCCCTCCCGCCTCTGCAAGGCAGCCTTTCTCCGGGCCTTCCGCCAGGCTGCCCAAGCTCTCGGCAAGTCCCACCTCCTGGCCTTGAAGACCTATGAAGAGGCTAAGGTCAGCTCCTTCCCTGCCCTCCAGCCCTCTTTCTCCTGCACCCCTAGCAAGCACCCTCTCTCCACCCCTCTCATCTCCCACCCTAGGCTGGGCCTTATCAGGAAGCACGCCAGCAGCTGTCCCTCCTCCTGGAACAGCAGGGCCTGGGGGCTTGGCCCTCGAAGCCATTGGTGGGCAAATTCAGGAATTGAAACAGACTTCCCGGTGGCGAGGTCCTGAGCTGAGCTGGACACCACTGGAGGAATGCTATTTCTGGGGGAGGGGGGATGGTTGGGAGAGAATGGTGGGTGAAGTTGGGATTGGAGGGAGGGGCCTGCCTGGTATGGCGGAGCGGTGGGGACGGCTGCAGATTTGGGCTTGAATAAAGAAGCTGTTTCTGGTCCTCCCGTGTGTTGTTGGCTGTTTTGGAGGGAGGGGTAGCCTGAGGTCCTTTTATTTGTGAAGAGAGAAGCCCATGGGATCCCCTCCTCACAGAACTGCTTTTTTGCTGCACCAGCCGTGGCTTGGGGAGGCTGAGGCTGTGCCGTGCTGGTCCAGACTGTTGGCAGAGGTGTGGGAGCATATCCTCTTCAGGTGTGACGGAGGCTGCGCCCTCCCTCCCTTTCCCAGTGCTCCACCTGGGGCAAGTGGCAGAGAAGGGCGGTGCCTACTCTTGGGTCCCCATGCGTCTGGTGGAGCCAGCCTCCTGGGTGTGAGCACCCGTGTTGAAGGGTGCCTGCATGGTGTGGGCATCAGTCCCCAGTCAGGAGGGGAGGCGGGGCCCTGGGCAGAGAGCAGCCCCAGTCCCTGCCCTTAAGGTCCCCTGGGTTTCTGCAAGTGGGTAGGGCCTGGAGCCCTGCGGTGTCCTGGAGTGAAGAGTGTCCCCCAAATTCGTGTTTACTTGAAACCTGTAAAAGTGAGCTTAGAAACAAGGTTTTTGCAGGTGTAATTAGTTAAGATGAGGTCATACTGGATTAGGGTGGGCCCTGAATCCAATGACAGGGGCCCTTAGAAGAGGAGACCCACAGACACACGGACGGCCATGTGAAGAGGGAGGCAGAGATGGAAGTGATGCTGTCAAAAGCCAAGGAATGCCTGGAGACTCAGGAAGTGGGGGCTGAGGCATGGAAAGGCTTTTCCTTGGCACCAGACGTAACCAGCCCTTCCAGCACTTTGACTTTAGACTTCTGGCCTCCAGAGCTGTGGGAAAATGAATGTCTTGTTTGAAGGCACCCAGATTGAGGTACCTTGTATGGCAGCTCTGGGAAGCGAAGCCTCCCACCAACTCTGCACGGTAGCTGCATTTCACAGGTGAGGAAACGCACGGGTCAGGTGGGCTGCAGTTCCCGCGCAGGCATCTACTTCCAGCTCTCAGTCCCAGTCACTGCTGGGCTGCTGCTGGGGTTGCTTCTGTGACCTTGGACAAAACTCCCAGCCTCTTTTGTAAAATGAGAACTGGATGCTGGTTCCTAAAGTTGCCTCCTAGCCTTGATGTCTCACTTTTGCTCTTTCCTGACCAGAGGTGGGAGATGCAGAGGGTGAGGAAGTGGCTGGTGGGAGGGCGTGAGAGGGGAGTCCAGGCCGAGGAGCAAGACGGGTGTTGGGGAGTGTGCACGTGCAAAGGCCTGGAGGAGGAGCAGAGGGAGGGAAGTTTGAACCAGGAGGGAGGGTCTCAAAAGCCAGGTGAGCACTGATTTTCTGTTTGAGCAAACAGCTATTTGCTATTTACTGTTTAAAACAACTTCTAAGGCCAACCTTGAAATGTGTTTCTTGTGGTTATGTTTTTTGGGATGGAGAGGATTTTTAAAACTCCCAAGCCTATTGATTAGCTCATTTATTACACATTATTTTCCCCAGGAGATAATTTAAGTTGATTTACTTTTTGTGCTGCAAGGGTGACTACAACCAAATCTAGAAATATAACAGCCATTCAAACTGCACTTTTATGCAACGAGCCTTTTGATATTCATTAATCACATAATCACTGGGTAAACAAGTTTTTCAAAATGACATAAACTCTGCTGTGTTCTGCCAAGGAAGTTATATTTGTCCCCACTTTGCATAAATCTGCCCGTCCATTCCTTTCCTCCCCAGACAGTCCCCATTACACAAAATTCGCTCGGTTCCCTTGACTCAGCTTATTTCCTCCTGCAGAGTGATGAGGAGCACTGCTTTTGACGTGGAGAGTCTGTTAGCGTCTCCTTGGCCTGGTCCCCTCTGGGTGAAGTGTTGCCAACACTGGCATATTTAAATCAAGAGGAGATGCAACCTGGCTGGGCACGACGCAAATGCTGCTTCCTCCAGGGAGCCTGTGCCAGCACTCCCCTGTTCTGTTCCCTGCAGCTCTGAGCCTGGCGATCTCTCCTGGACCCCGGGCACCCGCTGCACCATGAGTTCCTCTGCCGTGTGTGGCCTTCACCGCTGAGCAGCATTGTCTACCCAGAAGCCCCAGGGGCCACTCCACCTTTCCCAGCCTCAGTTTCCCCACCTAGCAAATGTGAGTCAGTCACAAATGCGTAGCCACAGCATTATGGACAGGTGAGCTGATACGTGGGCCCAGCACTGTTCCTGGCAGTCAGTGACTGCCATAGTCCTGTGTGCTCTCAGCTCCCATCCCCTCCTGTGGGGTCTCCCACATAGGAGATGCCTGGCAGACAAGCAATGAATGGAAAAGTAGTGACTTATAGGATTTCCTCTTATAGGAGGAGGTTAGAGGGAGAAAATAGTAACCCTGTTCTAAAATATGGGTTTTAGAAGATATTTTGAAAATTTCCATTTTATTGTGCCCTTTTTTCTCTGCCCTGTAGAAGCAGTCAGTAAGACCTAGTGAAAACTTAGTGAGAGTCTAGAGAGAGAAGGTCTGCTCTGTAAATTGTCCCTCTGCTTCATGTTCCGTGGTGAAATGACAGTTTAAAAAACCTTTGGGTATGCCCTGGCCAGCAGCTCAGTTGGTTAGAACATTGTCCCCATACACCCAGGTTGCAGTTCAGTCCCCTGTCAGGCCACATACAAGAATCAACCAATGAATGCGTGAATAAGGGGAACAACAAATTGATGTTTCTCTAAAATAAACACACACACACACACACACACACACACACACACACACACACACTGGCCAGTGTGGTTCAGTTGGTTGGGTGTTGTCTCATACACTGAAAGGTTGCCGGTTTGATTGCCAGTCAGGGCACATGCCTGGGTTGCATGTTCGATCCCTGGCGGGGTGGGGGGGCATGCAGGAGGCAGCCCGTCAATGTTTCGCTCTGATGTAGATGTTTCTCTCTCCTTCCCTCCCTCTCCCTTCCTCTCTATAAACCAATTAAAAAACACAGTACCATTGGGTACATGCTAAGATGCTGTGACAAAGCCACCTACTCTGGCTTTCTTTAGAACTTATTCTTCACAATAGTCCAGAGGTGAGCAGTCCTTGGATGACTGTCCACCATCCTTACCTCAGGAGAAGGTGGCCTCCAGTTGAAGGATATGACCCAGAGGTTCCCCACATCTCTCTGCTCACGTGCCCATCAGTCCCCTCTGGTTACACACACACCTAGCTGCAGCAGTGGCTGGGAGATGGTATCTAGCTACAATCTGGGTGGGTTCTATTTCCAAAAGCACGGAGGTGACAATGGCATTAGCAGTGGTCAGTGGGCTTTCCCACATGGAGCCGGGAAGGACCGGGCACTGCAGGGAGCACCACTCAGCCAGGAGGGGAGCACAAGCAGATGCCACACAGGCCGCATGTCCAGCACCACGTTAGGGAGCCCTGCCCTCTGTCTCCTGTTGGTCCCTGACCTCACCTCCTCTCACTCCATCAATTCCCTACACCAGGTGTGGTGTCCCCCAAACCATCCGTTAAAGGACCAGACACATTCCTGCTCAGAACCTTTGCACTTGCTTTTCCTTCTTTCCCAAAGCATTTCCTCCAGAGCCTCATTCCCTTCACTCTTCCAGGATTTACTCCAATGTCACGGCTGAGAAAGGCCTTGCAGGTCACCACTGACAAAATTGCAAGCCCTCACTCTGGCAGTCCCACCCCTACCCTGCCTGTTCCTTTATTCCTTGTCTGTTTTGTTCCCTGCCTAACCCGCCATGCCTGGAAAAGTGTCTAGCATAATAAAGACTTGTTGATGAGTGAATGAGGAATGAATTTGGAAAACCATCAGCCTGTCCTGCTGTCACTGTGGGGCCTGGCAGCCCCGTGGATCACAGCCTCGACACCCCAGCCCCTTTCCGCAGCCTCACCCTGCCCAGTGTCCCCTTTTGACTCCCTAGATTCGTCTTGCTGGCTTATCCTAGTGCTCTGCAGGGTGAGCCTGGAGTTGGTTACTTCACTTTCTAAAGATCCCAGTGTCTTTTGCTCCGAAGCAGGAATTAAATGCAAGCATTTGGGTATGCATCTGAGAAGTGTGATGGGCAGGTAGGCACAGCCTCCTTGTGGATGAGACTGTGTCAGCCTTGCTGTTCACCACCTTGCCCTGGGACTGACATGGTGGCTGGCACACGTGGGGGGGCACTTGGTGAGATGAGGGGAAAGGAACCTTCCTGGGAAGGGAGGGGCACTTGCATTCACTGCCCACCTACTGTGTGCCTGGCCCTGCCACTGAAGGTAGAAATGGGCTGGGGTGGAGGCTGGTGACTTTTAGACACGTTTATAGGACTGAACAGTGATGGTTCTGGGTCATCATGGAAAGGAAATAGCTCATTGCCTGGAGCAAGCGTCTGCTGACAAGAGGTCACACATGGACGTTGGCCCTGCTCGGGGTGAGCTGGTAATGGGTTCTCATGCGTGTTTTCCCCATGGAGATTTGCTGTTGTACTTTGGGTACAGATCGGCTCTCCCCAAGACAGTGGGAGAGCCAGCTCCTCACCTCACCAGGGCTAGCGGCCAGGGGATGTCTGGCCCAAGAACAACTTTGGAAGCTTCTACAGGAAACGAGCACTTTGTGGGGTGCAGGTGGAGGGGTGGACCAACTTCTGTGACACACAACCCCCCGTCCCGTGTCAGTGGCTTACACAGGAGAAGGTTTCTGTTGCTTGTATAATCCACTGATGCAGGCGATCAGCATGCAGAAGTTCAGGATGCAGCTACTGCCATGTTGTGGCTCCATTGCTCTTAGGGCAGAGCCAGCAAACTTCTGCAAAGCGCCAGAGTAAATATCTCCAGCTCGAAGGCCACAACGGTCTCTGTTGCACGACTCTGCTCTTCCATTGTAGCCCAAAAGCTCCATAGGCAATATCCGCATGAACGGGCCTGCTGTGTTTCAGTAAAACTTCCCTTACAACACAGGCTCCGGGCTGGATGTGGCTCACTAACCCTGCCTTCGGGCTTTGAGTATTCCTTGAGTCTGCATGCAACTTGCAGGAGGGAGAGCGTAGAGGATCATGCAGGGGGTGTTTCCACATTCCCAGACCAGAACTTCGGCCCTGCCTCCCCTACCTGCAGGGAGACTGGGAGAGGAACCAGACGTTGGCAAATCCATTGCAACCTCAGAAGCCTGTTCAAATTCGGCTTCCACGTATGGTTACTCCCACGCTGCCCTCTTCCTTCCTAGGATTTACCTGTTTATTTCCTTCTTGACTTATTTGTGGTCTGCCTTCGTATCTCCCTCCTCCCATCCCCTCACAGCAAAGGTGAGTTATGACCATCGCACATTCTCCATGTGACATCTAGAGCAGGCTGCCAGGAGTCTCAGAGCTGGGCCCTGTGCTGCCTCAGCCAAGGTAGTTAGCATCTGTCTTGCTAACTACTGTCTCCCTGAGCTAGAACAAGGTCTGGCACATGGCAGGCACTTAAGAAATACTGCCCCAGAACCCAACAGCTGCCCCTTCTGACTTCTGACTTGGCGGTGGCCCTGGGATAGGAGACCCCTGACCCCTGCCACCCCTCATTCGGGGGATCCTCTCACCTCCTCCCACATCCCAAGGTCAGCCCAGCAGGCCCTGCCATTAGACCTGCCCCAATACACCAGAGAGGCCACAACATCACTTCTTAATATTGTTTAATGTTCTCTTGGTGTCGGGGGTAGGGAGGGTGGGGGTGGGGCGTTCCAGCAGATTAGTTAGGCAGGTGCCCGGTGAAACTGAACTTTCCAGGGGATGTTATTCCAAGCTGGTCATTGGCAGAGTACCAGGCAAGCCTTCGGAACAGCAAGATTGGCTAATTTTAGCTCAGGGCGCCCAAATTTGTTCCCTTTTCCTTGGCTCCATCCCCCTTACAGCAAAGGTGAATGACAGTCACACATTCTCCATGTGACGTCTGGAGCAGGCTGCACTGAGGCGGGGCCCGGCTCTGTGCAGCCTCAGCCAAGGTTGCTTCAGACAACGGAGGAGCCACAGGGCCCGGGAGAAGCCTGCGGCGTCCTTGGTCTCATTCTCTTTTTAACCGACACTGTGTTCCTGGAGGTGCCCCTTGGGTAGGTGTCAAATGCTGGATGAGTCCTGGCTTTGCCACCCCTGGCTGTGTGACTTGCCACCTTAAGTCCCCTCCCTGGGCCTCTGTGTCCATAACAGCAAAATGGGCAGATTGGGTCTGGTGACCCTAACGGTACTTTTAGCTGCTCTAAGAATCGATGAGGCAGGCATTCCGGAGCTGGCAGGGTCCCCTCCTGATGGCAGTGGAAAGAGGTCACCTGCTCTGAGTCTCAGGGACTAGCTCACCTACGAGGCAGGCACTCTCTTCTCACAGAGGCAGCCCGAGGTGACCTGCGCACACCTGGCCTTCAGTCAGGTTCTGTCTGGCCTGCACAGGAGCAGAAGTTAATTGTGTTTCTTACTTGAATACCAGCTCTCCCTCCCTTTCTCGCTCTCCACTCCCTGCCAGAATCTCCTGGGGTTACCTCCTAAATAAAGGGCTCATCTGTTGTTGGAGAAAGCATGGTGTCCCCGGTTGTGATACCCAGAGAGGGACACAACCTCGCGAATGCAGCGCCTGTCCGGGAATGCGTAGCCTCGATCCAAGCACGAGGAGACATGGAGCAGTTCTATATAAAGGAGGGTGTCTATGTGTCCAAAAGCTCAAGGTCATCTACGTCAAAGCAAGGCTGGGGACGGGTTTAGATCACAGGAGACTAAAGAGACAGGACAAGTAAATGCAATATCTGACCCTATGCTGGGCCCTGTCCTGCGGGGAAAGGCTATCGAGGATATTACTAGATAAGCTGACACAACTGGAACAGACGGTAAATTAGATTAAACTATTGCATCCAAGTTAAATGTGCTGACGTGGATGATTGCACGTGTTTTACAAGAGAATCTCCTTAGGATCGGGCTTTCCTGGGCTCTCGGTCTTATAATGAAGGGCCTGGTTTACTTCAGAGCTTCCTATCCTTTCATCTTGAGGGGGAATCATGCATTCCTTTGAGAATCGATGAAGTCTCTGGACACTGCACTTTGAAACAACGTAACATGCACATTCTTTGTTGCGGGTCATCTCCAGAGGTCACAGAACCTCACGGGAACCCTCAGCTAAGAAGCCTGGGGCGGGTGGTCTGCGGATAGGCCTTCAGTTACCACGTCCTAACGTTCTGAAAGCAAAGGGCATGACGCAGTCAACTTACTCTCACATGGTCCAGAAAAGCATGCCCTGCATGTATAATAAAAAATAGAGAGCGAGCAAATGATAAAGCAAATGAGGCAACACGTTTTAAAAAGATGTGTATTCAAGTGTTCTATGTACTATTTTTGTTCTTGCAACGTTTTTGTGTGTGTGAGTTTAACATCTTTTTCCAAATAAGATGTTAAAAAATCACTTGCCTGCCTGGCCAGTGTGGGTCCATGGCTGAGTGTCAAGTTATGAATGAGGTCACAGTTCAATTCCTTGTCAGGGCACATGCCCCGGGTTGCAGGCTGGATCCCAGTAGGGGGCGTGCAGGAGGCAGCCCATCAATGATTCTCTCTCATCATTGATGTTTCTGTCGCTCTCTCCCTCTCCCTTCCTCTCTGAAATCAATAAAAATATTTTTAAAAAATCACTTGCCTGGTGCCTAAATATCATTCAATAAGTGGTGCCCATTATTAGCATTTCAATACGAGGACGAGGAGGCAGGGAGTTTAATGGTGAGAGGGGCAGGCAGCTGAAGCAGGAACAGCCATGCAGCCAGGTGCTGAGGGGCATGGGGTCAGGGTGGGGTGAGGAGCTCAGGTGGGGTGGGTAGCAACGTGGCAGGCAGCTGTTTTACAGAGATGTCAGTGAGCTATTTAAAGTTCAACGACTCACTGATTTTTGCTAAGGGAGCAATTCTATGGATAGTCAGTGGCCATAGTCTGTTTTTCCTGACCTTTCTCCTTGTTCTTACCTGCCCTTCCATGGTATAAAATGTTGCAATGAACTGTACTTCCCAGAATCATAGACTGTCCATGCTGAGAGGGCCTTTAACCACCATCTCATCCACCCTTTTCATGGGATCAATTTCCAGGCCCACCGTTATACACTGAAGGAAGGGTGAGAGTTGGTACCCAAGATATCCCAAGACAACCCTATCTACTCTGCTCAGGAAAGCATGGCAGAGTGTTGTTATAATCTTGTCTTGACTATTTTCTTTGAGGGTTTGGGTACGGTGTCATAGGAGCCTCAGAGCTGTAGCATGATATACTACAAAGAGTGTCCCGCTGGGAACCAGGAGACTTGGCCTAACTCAGTGGTCGGCAAACTGCGGCTTGCGAGCCACATGCGGCTCTTTGGCCCCTTGAGTGTGGCTCTTCCACAAAATACCGACTTCTGCGCATGGGCCACAAAGTTTCAATCACACTGTACGTGCGTGCCCACACGTGGTATTTTGTGGAAGAGCCACACTCAAGGGGCCAAAGAGCCGCATGTGGTTCGCGAGCCGCAGTTTGCCGACCACGGGCCTAACTAAATGAACTGGCTAGGTGGCCTCGGGCAGGTGGCTTTTTCTCTCTGAGCCTTGGTCTCTCCATCTTAAAATGCAAGAGGTGATCTACTTAAGAACATTTTTATTCTTTTTGTGGGGTCATGGATTCCTTTGAGGATCTGACTAAATCAATGGACACTATTTCAAAGCTGTGCACTTTGAAATGCATAATCTCCAGAGGTTCACGGATCCTCATGGAAACTCTCTGCTCAGAATGTCTTCCGACAGGCCTTCCAGTTACCAATTTCTCAAGTCCCTAAAGCCGTCAAATTAGAGTCAGTGGGTAGAGCCCCTCTTGCATTGCATTGAAGAATTAACCCATCCATTCCCAATTCACTCTTTAGGCTCAACTCTGGCCAGAGAGATGTTGAAAAAACATTTTAAAGTTATGTCTTAGAGATGTACCAATGCAACATGAAAATGGCTTGAAGTAAAGGCCATCTGCTCTTTGCCTACAGCTGGCAAATTTCTCCCTTTGGTTACAGTCACACCCATTGGCCTCAGATAAAACAAGCCCTTCTGGGAATCACAAGACTCCTTCCAGCCAATAGGGGTAAAGAGACTGCCTAGCAACTCGCTTGTCATCCCTACGATATCCAATCAGCATGAAGGAAAGTCTGCTCCAGGAGGCTAGACTAGAGCCCCCCCCCGGAACATTACTGGGAAAAAAAATAGGCCATTTAATTAAGCCCCACATATGAGCAATTGATTCCAATTTTCCACTTATAATTTAGTAAATATGTCCACTGAGTGTGTACTAAGAAACTACAGGACCTCGTAATGTTGGTGATGAGCTCACCTATTTTTCTTCCAGTCCCTGCACATTTTTGTTAAGATACCTGGTATAAAAAAAAAAAATGCCTGCTACGTAGCACAGAGGAAAATGGAGATGCCTGGTGGAAGTCAGTCCCAGTGATAGGCAGAGCTGGAGCGAGAAGTAGCCAAGTCACTCATGGGAGGTGCCATTGAGATCTCTCCCAGGTGTGCTTTGCTGGGAAACAACAGACAAGATGCCAGGATTTTCATCACCGTGTACCATGAATAACTCACAGGAGGTGGGCCCTCGTATCTCACCTGAATTACTCAATTGTTCTCTGTTCCAAACTGGTTTTCCCACATCCCATCCAATCATCATCACCCACTCCTGCAGTCCACTCACATCACTTCTTCCTTCTGCATTTCCAACATCTCCTTTCCATTTACCAAAACTTCCAAATCCCCTGCACAGCACCCACAGCCCACCACCTTCTCACCCCACCCCACCTTCCCAGCTTTGTCTCCCAAACATCCCTCCAAACTCAACCCTTCCTGTGTCTCTGTGAAGAACCTCTGTGAGCCCAATGCTCAGAATTCATTGCTCTTTCCTCTCTGGTCTCACTCAGCGTGCACTGCTTTTATCTCGAATGACTTGGTCCTACATCTGCCTCCTGACTGCATGTAAAGGGCCAAATCTGTTAGTGAATGAATGGATAAATAAATAGATACATTTAAATATAAGCTAAGGGTGCCTGTCCTCTGGCATCAAGGGCTTGGTCCAGGGGGCCGGTGAGCGGCAGATCCTAAGACTGCCCTTGTTTCCACACCGTGTCCCTGATGGCTTAGCGGAGGGTGGAAAGCCTAGGTCCCCACAGTGCTGGAGGAACCAGCAGCAGGAACAGACCTCTCAAGGGACAATGCAGAGCCCCCCAAGAGTTTGCCTTCAAGGCCAAGGACTGGATAGTTGGAGAATGTCCCACCAGAAGTCCAGTTGGCCAAGGAGGTCCTGCTGTGCTGGCAAGTGGCACCCCTGCCCAGGTCCCAGGCAACCCAGGAAGGATGGCAGGCTTGCAGCCACGGTGCCATTTAACACAGAGAACGCAGAGAGGCCAGTCTGTCCTCTTGGATAAGAGCTTCCAGAGCCGGGGGAAGGTGGCTACACCAGGAAACCATTGGTAGCCGTGAGCAGAAGAACTGTTTGCAGTGACTGGACCCTCCACTCCAGTTCCTGGCGCTGGGTGGCCAGGAAAGAGGGTCTTTGGGGATGGACGGACGGGACTCTGTAGGCTCAGTTCACAGGAGTCTGGACCCCAGCATGGGATGCTGGAGACTGCGGGGAAGGAAATGAGAATGGAGACTGACTTACCCTAGCAACACTAGGTGTGCTGAGGGAGGGGCAGGGAGAGGAGAAAAGACAAGTAACCTGGATAAGGTCAGCCTGGATCGTGGTGACCACAACCACCCCAGTTTTGTCCTTGAGCCCCTCTCAGCTTCAGAAGCTGCCCGGAGCTCCGGAAACGTACCACCATATGGTCGATGGCGGCTGTTCTCCAGCCCATGTCAGCCGAGGCCCATGGAACGAAGTCCTGGATTGAAGTCCTGGCCTGTTCATGGGGGTTTTGAGCTAAATGTATTTGATGGGGGAGGTGGGTCCCTCCAGGATCAGGTCGTCCACATCACTCAGGAGCTCGCGCTCACTGGCTGTGGCGACATTTTGCAGGTGGCGGAGGCGGGCCTGGAGCTGCTCTTGCTCCTTCTTGAGCTCCAAGTAGGAGTGCGAGAAGGTGTGGAAGATGGACGTGGCTGGGAAGGCCATGATGAGGATCCCACTCAGGATGCTGCTGAGGGCCACCACCTGGCCGGGCACGCTACGCGGGACCATGTCTCCGTAGCCCACCGTCGTCATGGAGATGATGGCCCACCAGTAGGAGGCCGGGATGCTGGTGAACTCCAGGACCCGCCCGGACTCGTTCTCGGCCACGTAGACCAGAGGGGAGAAGAGGGTGATGGCCACGCAGAGGAAGAGGAGGAGCAGGCCGAACTCGCGCGTGCAGCGGCGCACGGTGAGGCCCAGCGTCTGCAGCCCCAGCGAGTGGCGCGCCAGGCGCATCACGTAGAGGATGCGCAGCGCCCGCAGCACGCGCAGCAGCAGCCCCACCTTCTCCAGGTAGAAGCTCCCGCCAGGCCGCTCGTCGTCCTCCTGGGGCTCCTCGGACACCACCAGCGACACGTAGTAGGGCGAGAGGGCCAGGATGTCGATGATGTTCAAGGGCCCTTGGAAGAACTGGCACTTGTTGCGGGCCTGGACAAACCGCAGGCAGAACTCCAGGGAAAACCACGCCACACAGATGGTCTCCACGATGAAGATGTAGTAGCACTTCTGAGAGCACTCACCCTGGAGAGGCGACAGAAAGCAGGGTAGAGCGCGCGGCAACAGCACGGGGAATGGGGGCAGTGACCATGCCGAAGGGCGACTCCATCTGTCTATATGGACAGCAATAGCCATAGATGTTTATGGAATATTGATATATGGAATATTGATATAGACATCGATTCCACATATAGATTCTACATATTAAATATACTCTATATAGTCTATATGTACTATATACTCTCTCTTTATTCTTTGTTGTTGTTGTTAATTCTCACCCAAAGGTTTTCCACTGCTTTTTAGAGAGAGTGGAAGAGAGAGGGAAAGACAGAGAGAAATATCAATGTGAGAGAAACACACCGATTGGTTTCCTCCTGAGTGAGCCCCGACCAGGGCCTGGGCCGGGGAGGAGCCTGCAACTGAGGTGCATGCCCTTGACTGGAATCGAACCCAGGAGACTTCAGTCCGCAGGTCGCTGCTCTATCCACTGAGCCAAACCAGCTAGGACTTTATATAGTATCTGTTTATCTCAATTGAGCTGTGCTGTAGACTCTTAGTTGTCCACCAGAGCCCCCTTTTTACACAGTTATCAAGTTGTGGCTGGGCGTGTGGCTGCTCAGCTGGATCAGAGACTATTTTTCCAACCCCCCTTGCAGGTAGGTGTTGCCAAAGAACTAAGCCCCCACCTGTGGAGTGTGAACAGAAGTGAGGCATGCCACCTCTGGTTCCCGAACTTAAGATGTTGGTGTGAATTCCTGCACACGCTTTCTGCCTGTGAGCCAGGACAACCCATTTGGCCCTGCAACCCAGCTTGGAACCAGTAGATTGGACCAATGCCCCAGGGAGGATGGAGCACCAGGGCTGGCAAAAAAAATCTGGGTCTCCGAATGAGAGCTGCCCACTCACCTTGATCCCTCTCTGTGAGAGAAATCAACTTCTATTTTGTTTAAAGCCATTCTATCTTGGAGCCTCTTTGTTATAGCAGCCAACCTTCACCTTTCCCTGTATAAGCCCCTCTTGTGCACCAGGCATGTGCACAGTGCTGTCACTTAAGCCCCACGGTGATGCTGTGAGCAGGCAGCACAACCTCATTTTATGGCCCAGGACATGGTTCTGAGCAGGGAAATGACTCACTTACATAGTAGATGTCTCTCAGCCCCTACACTCTATTTTGTAACTCCTTTGCTTGCCATCCCTCATTCATTCATCCAACAATAATGTCTAAAGGGTTCACCTTGTGCCAGGCCCTGAGCTAGTCTCTGGGTGGGGTAAAGTACTAGGGAAGCAGATGTTGTTTCTGGGGGGTTGGGGCTATGGGGCAGAGAGGGCTCCCACGTCCCTAGAACGGCCCTGGTGACATGGATTGCAACTGTTCACACAATTGTCTAGGAGATCCCAGCTAGGTGGGGGCTGTTGTGGATTCATTGTTGTGCCATTCACACACCCTACCTTTGGCTTCTAACAGAGTCCCACCAGCCCCTCTGCTACTCAAAGTGTGATCCTCCAACCAGAAACATCCCCTCCCCTGGGAGCTCGTTAGAAACACAGAATCTTGGGCCCGTCTCCATCCCTGAGGAATCAGAATCTGCATTTTAACAAGACCCCGAAGTGATTTGTATGCACATTAAATTTGGTCCTGCGCAGTGGTTCCTAACCTGGGCTGCAGAGCAGAATACCTGGGGAGCTTTGAAAAGAATCCTGACGTCTGGGCTGGGACCTCAGAGATTCTGTAATTGGTCTAGGTTTGAGCCCGAGCAGTAGAATTTTCCAGTAGCCCCACAGACGATTCTAATGTGAAGCCAGAGTTGAGAACCTGACTCTAAATTATATATATTTATGATGGATGAGTAAAGGAATGACAAAGCCAGCTGCCTGAATGAAAAGCAAAATGTTGACAACCACAGTTTTCTTTGGATTAAAAAGCTCTGAAGTGGAAAAAGAAATTATTTCCAGTGCCTGGGCCCACAGGAATACTAAATTGAAATGTCCTTTATGTCTGGCCGCTGGAGAAAGAAAAACAGGCTGGTCTGTTCTGATCTTTGTCTGCCTGTCCAAGGCTCGGCAACTTTCTCTTGACTTGTGTCTGGTCTACTGAAGGGGTGGGAGGTGGTGGGAATGCTGTTGAGGGTGTGGGATCCAGAGTGTCTGTGACCAGATTCAAATCCCTCACTTCCGCTTACTCCGGCGTGTCATTTAGTCCCTCTGGACTTGCAGTTCTCTGCCCCAGAAGTTGTGATGAATGGAAATGAGGCGTGTAAAGCAGGTAGCAGGCTGTGGCACCTGCAGACACACGATACTATCTTTGTGAGATGAGTGACTGGGCACAGACATAGCCTGCCTGGTCAGTTGAAGGTAACCATATCCTCCTCCTCTTGCTGGATTCTGCGGGAACCTGAGGACATTCTCCACCACATTGGGAGGGCTTTGCCATGACTGCCCAGTTTCTTTAGGATCCTGGAGGGCACAGGAGTTTAGGATCCTGATTCAGCAATCCTGCTACAAATTTGCTGTGTGACCAAACAGCAGTCACTGTCCCTCTCTGTGCTCCAGTTTCCAATGAAGAGGTTGGAACAGAATCAGTATTTATCAAAGCTGAATTAGAACGCCCTGCATCAGAATCCCCCAGGGTGCTTTGTATTTACAAATTGTTAAGTTGTATAGCTAAATACATTACAAATGCAGGTTCTTAGGGCCCCATCACAAAAGCAAATCCCTGGGTTGGGGTCCAGGAATCTGAATTTTGGCAAAACCCGCTGTTGACTCAGAGGCACCTGGATGTTTTTCAGACTCTGGGCCAGATTCTCCCTACAAGGCCTCTTCCGTCGCTGACAGTCTGGGATTTTTCCTTCTGGCTGAAGAGCCTGCGGCAGCTGGCAATAACTAAGTGTTCCAGGCCAGTGACCCAAAGCTCAGGAAGGTGACTGAGAAGGCTCCGTGGGTCCTCTCTCTGCCCCTGGTGCTGGCGTTTGGCTATTCAGGGCACGCACCAGCCACTTCCTTCCTGCGGCCTGGCCCTGCCATGCTGGCCACCTCCCCGCACTGCAGCAAGCGCTCTCTCTGCCCAGTCACCCCCTGCATTGCGCTCTGCTCCGCATCCTTAAACCAACCTCCCAGCCCTGGTCCCAGAGAAATGCCCGATTAGCAGCCAGCGGAGGGGCAGCAGGGATTTGTGGGGCTCCAGCTCAGGAAATTATTCCCAGGCCAGTCAATATTTGAAGAAAAATAGACAGAAAGGGAAAAAAAAGTTACTTTTTCTCTCTGAGGAAGTTTCCATCGTGGGTGTTTTGTGTGTGTGTGTGTGTGTGTGTATGTGTGTGTGTGTGTTTTACAATAAATATTTGATTTTTAGAAAGGGAGGGAGAGGGAGAGAGAGAGAAACATCGATGTGAGAGCAAAATATCAATCGGCTGCCTCAGGGGATTGAGCCCGAAACCCAGGCATATGCCCTGACCAGGAATGGAACTGGCAACCTTTCCGTGTATGGGACGACACCCAACCAACTGAGCCACACCGGCCAGGGCTCTGGTTGTCTTTCGGAGGTGAGGCGAACAACTCATCCTGGATTGCCCAGAACTTTCTGGATTTGAGCGCGGAAAGTCCCAGGTCACCAGAACCCCGTCAGTCCTGGGCAAACCAAAATGGCTGGTCACCCTCTTGGGGGGGTCTTGCCACCAGCAGGAGTGAGGTGTGCTCTGAAGGAGAACGTGAGTGAAGGAGAACGTGAGTCAGCCTGAGAAGGCTGGAGGTGTGAGCGATGCAACCACGTGGGCGATTCTCACAGACAGGATGTAGGGCAAGACAAGCCAGATGTATATCTCCATTTATGTGAAGTTCAAGGACAGGCAAACCTCATCTAGGGTGGGCAGCATCACCCAAACAGTAGCTGCCTCTGGGTGGGTAGCGATTGACTGTGAAGGAACATGAGAGAATTTTCTGGGGTGATGGGGCCACTCAATTGTTAAGTTGTACAGCTAAATACATTGTGTTTTTAATGCATATACATTTTACTTATAAAGCTGTAAAATAATAACATGAATGATAGTAAGCAACTGGGAGTAGGGAGGGGATGGAGAGAAAGAGAACAAGAGTGGAGATGTGTTGCTGGTCAGTGTGGCTCAGTGGTTGAACATCAACTTATGAACCAGGAGGTCATTTAGATTCCCAGTTAGGGCCCATGCGCAGGTTGCAGGCACGGTCCCCAGTAGGGGGCGTGCAGAGGCATCCAATCAATGATTCTCTCTCATCATTGATGTTTCTCTCTTTCCCTCTCCCTTCCTCTCTCTGAAATCAATAAAAACATTTTTTTAAAAAAAGAATGGCAGATGTGGACAATTGTGGAAGCTGAGTTATGGATACTTGGGTGCATTATATTATTCTGTTTACTTTGCAAACGCCTAAAATTTCCCATCATGAAAAGTTTTAAAAACCCCAAACTGGGTCAGAAATCAAAACTACAATGAGACACTTACCACTCCACACTCAGTAGGATGGCTAGGATTCTAAAGACAAAATAGAACAAGTATTGGAGAGGATGGAGAAAGTAGAACCCCAAACATTGCTGGTGGGAATGTAAAATGGTACAGCTGCTGTGGAAAACAGACTGGTGGTTCCTCAAAAGGTTAAGCATGCATTTGCTCTCTGGCCCAGCCATTCCACGCCTAGGTATATACTGGGAGGAATTGAAAAGAGGCATCCGCACCAAAACTTGTACCTGAACATCCATAGCAGCATTATTCATAACAACCCCAAAGTGGAAACAACCTAAAGGCCCATCAACAAAAGAACGAATAAACAACATTTGGTGTAATCCATGCAACGGAATATTATTCAGCCATAAAAAAGGACGAAGTGCTGATCATGCTTTAACTTGATGAACCTTGAAACCCTCATGCTCAGTGTAAGAAGCCAGACACAAAAGGCCAGATATTGGTTGTATGGTTCTATTCATAGTAAATGTCCAGAAAAGGCAAATCCATGGAGACACAAAGTATGTTTGTGGTTGCCGAGGCCTGGGGGGTGCGAGGATGGGGAATAGCTGGTTGCCTGCAGAGTTCCTTTTTGGGATGATGAAAATGTTCTGAAATGAGATAGTGGTGATGATTGCACAACTGTATACTAAACCCCACTGATTGCACTTTAAAGGGATGACTATTATAGGATGTGAATTTAACTTAATAAAAAAGAAATCAGGGTCAGTCCTGGGTGTGGAGGCAGTAGGCAGGGGTCCCTCGGCCTTGCCCCGACTTCTTGGCTCCGGAGCCGAGCTGCGCTGAAGAACTCCGGGGTCAGAGGGTGGGCAGGGCTTTCTGAGGCAAAGCCACTGTCCCTGAGGCCCATCCGGGCAGGCTGCCCGGCCGACTGCCACAGGATCAGTGAGGGCCGGTTCTAGAAGTTCCATCTGGGAGGGACTCAGCTGAATTCTTGACCTTGTAGCTTTCCCCTCGCCCTCTGCCTCTCACAGCGATGCCTGCCAGCTCCCCTGGGGAGCCTGGCCGATTCAGGCAGTGCCCACCTCCTCTTTAGCTCAGTGCTGGTCCCACAGCTCCATCCGCAGCTCAGACCTCCCTCCCTCCTGCCCGTGATCACTGCCCCCCTTTTGCCTCTGGCCCCTGGGCCTCAAGTCTGGGCTGATTCCTCTGACACTTTTCTGGGCCCGGCTGTGCTGATTCATTCCTTTCCCTGGCTTCCCCCTTCCTCTTTGCCATCTCTTGCCTCCTTTACAAGCCTTCCAGAACACTCTTCTTACTCTCCCTTTGCCTCGAGCCAAAACCCCCCTCCCCAGGTCCTCCCCATCCCCTGTATTCCCTCCTCCCAGCTGCCCCCACTCCCCAGCCCCGGGAAGGGGCTCTGGGAGTGCGTGGAGCTAAGCGGATGGGGACTGGGAACCGGGCACCGAGGGGAGAGCATGACTAGGCAGGAGCAGCAGCGTGAACTACAGACTCAGGAAAGGTGGGCCCCGTCCGGGAAACGGAGACACTCAGCGGGGAGAAGACAGAGAGCAGCGGCTGCTATGGAGCTGGGGAGGAGAAGCGGGCTCCCGCGCGAGGCTTTTTATTAAAAGGCAGGAGGTAGGCATTGCAGCCCCAATGTCGAGCTGCACCCACAGGAGGAGGGCACTGGCCATATTCCCAATGGAACTGGCAGGCATCGCTGTGAGAGACAGAGGGGGAGGGGGAGGCTCCAAGGTCACGAACTGGGCCCAGAATCCCTCCCAGAAGGAACCTCCAGAACCGGCCCTCGCTGACCCTGCAGCAGTCTCACAGCTGCCCTTGGAAATGTGGCCAGATTCGGCCACTTCTCACTCCTCTTCAGCTCAGTGCTGGTCCCACAGCTCCACCAGCAGCTCAGGCCTCCCTCCCGCCCTCCTTTTGCCTGTGATTTCCCTCACCCGTGCCTCTGGGCAGCCTGCTGCAGGTTCACTGGGTCCCCAGTAGTTCCACCTGGTCTTTTAAAACATCTCTGTGCCTCCTTCCCCGGCCCTGCACCTTAGCGAGAGGCCTGAGCCACAGCACAGGATGTGAGGGCCAGTGAGAAGCAGAGCCCCCCCGGCCCCACCCTAAGCCCCACCTGGGATCTGGGACCAGGGCACTGAGCACAGCTGCGATCCGGTGTGTGCACCACGCAAACCTCAGGGACAGGAGCGGAATCCAAGGTGGGAGGAGAAATGAGCAAAGGCTGCCAGGCAGGTAGAGAGAGCAGGTTTGTGCCTGTCACCACTGCGTCCCCAGCACACTGTGTCCCCAGCACAGAGTAGGCCCTCAGGGAAGATCTACGATTGCATGAAGGATGGCGATGGGCACGGGAAACAGAAGATATTTGAGTCAACTGGCCGCTGACTTTGCCGCCACCATTTGGGCTCCGTGGAGCTGGGAAGTTGATGAGCAAAGCAGATGAGCAGGTGGAAGGGGTGTGAGCTGAGTCCCAAACGGTGGGCAAAACAGTGGGGTTCGCTCTGTGCCAGCATAGGGTAAACAATAGGTTCAATCCTACCACCACCCTCTGGTAGCTGTTACCGTTATCCACTCTGATAGCTAAGGAAACAGAGGGACTCATCCAAGGGCAGAGCCAGGGCGCGGCCGAGCTGGGATGTGAACCCAGGACTAGCAACACAGAGACCCGGCTCCTTTGCATGATGAGGTCCTCTCTGTCTGCAGCTGTTGGGATGTCTCAGCAACAGCAAAGAGGAAGAAAGAGGTCGAGAGAGGAGGAACGAGTGTTCGGCTGCAGCAGACAGTGACCTTCAGCTCCCCCAGAGGGAGGGAAAGTGCTCTGACCAGCCGACCTGCCCGGCGGCGAGGGCTGAGGCCACGTGGAAGGGCGCTCAGTGAATGGCAGAGTTGACCGTCTTTGCAGAGGTCGTGGGCAGAGGGAAGGGGAGAACCTGGGAAGCTGCAGCACTCATCACCAAATGGAAGGACAAGCAAATCGTGGCGTAACAGTGAAGTATTATTCAGCTACAAAAAGGAGTGAGGTACTGACATGCTACATG
>NW_005871083.1:1877292-1886335 GCF_000147115.1 Myotis lucifugus | reverse complement strand
TAAGAAAGTGACCAAACTTCCCTGAACCTCAGTTTCCTCACCTGTAAAATGAGGGGCAGACACCTACCCACGTTCCAAAGCTGCCGCAAGGACTCAGTTTGTTCTGTCAAACGCCAGCCTCATGAGGGGTGACTAATAAGCATCGTTCTTTCATCCCTTCAGAGATGAGCTCCCCGGGGGAACCCAGCAAGGTCTGATGCTTCCAGAGGTGCTTAGGCACTTGGCTTGGTCCTTTCCGTCTATACCGCCTCCTCCCTCCTCCATTTGCAATTTGGGGCACAGACCTTTTACCCCAAATGCTAAGTTGTCTCTAAGGTAGCGGTTCTCAACCTGTGGGTCGCGACCCCTTTGGCGGTCGAACGACCCTTTCACAGGGGTCGCCTAAGACCATCTTGCATATCAGATGTTTACATTACGATTCATAACAGTAGCAACATTACAGTTATGAAGTAGCAATGAAACTAATTTTATGGTTGGGTCACAACATGAGGAACTGTATTTAAAGGGCCAGAAGGTTGAGAACCACTGCTCTAAGGGATGTTGCTGGGAGAAGTTAGAAGAGAAGGGAAAAGGAAGACTGCTTTCTTCGGGTGTCTCTAACTCTCTATCCAACCCAGCGTTATACTTTTCGAGTCTGATGGGAGGGTTCTGTGGGTCATAGCCAGGTGGCATTCATTCATCTGAGCGGGCAGTGCTGGGGCCCCTGGGAGCCGCTGGGGCCCCGTGCCTCCCTGCACAGCCTGTCCCCTGGAGCAGCCTGCCAGCATGGCCAGCACCGGCAGTCGGTTCACTGAATTGCTGCGTTCAGACTGACATCCTTGGGGGCAAAAATGAAAAACCAGGAACGTGTGGCAGGGAGAGAACATCATCTTTTTATGTAAATGTAGGAACCTAAGAGCCCTGTCCTCAGCGTTCCGGCTCTCTGAATTGTTGTTATCAAAACAGGGAAACGGGCACACTTATTTTGAGGGCCGTGCCTCCCAGCCTCTCTTGGGGTGGCACACAGAAAGGTGGCTCCCAAGGTGACACCCTCTTACCAGGAGCAGAAATGGCAGCCCGATCGCTCCGCTCGGACTTGGGGCTGCCTGCTTCTGCGGCCTCTCACCCACCTCTCATTTGATTTTCCGAGTTTCCATTAAACTCAGCTTGGGTTCATAGCCTGGGTAATTTTCAAAGCAGCTGGCTTTGAAAAGACCTTGTCCCCCTGCACTATCTAAATCCTGGCCCCTGGCACCCCCTAAGAGGAACAGGCTGGTGGAAATCCAGGGCCCCTCCTCAGCTACTGGGATCAAGGGCACCCTCTGGGAATGGGGGACAAAGGCCAGTTATCTTGTCCTAATTTTCTCACTGCAGTGTCCACGTGTAAATATTCCTGTGAACGGGCAGGATCTTAAATCACATGATATCGTGCTGAAGAATGAAAAAATGCCTACGATTGGGGGGAGGGGGAGCTGTTAGAAAGTCGAACGTTTTGGTTGGTTTTCTTTAGGACTAAACATGTATAAGTTGGATAAGATACATTTTATTAAACAAATAATTGCTGAGAGCCTATTCTGTGTGAGGGACCGGCTAGTTCTCCATCTAAGTCCTTTCTATCTGGAAAGTTCTGTGATCCTACCATGTTGCCATGGAATATATCTTTAAGGGAAGGGAACTTACACCGACTAACAATAGTTATGAGTCATATATAGGCTGCACTGTCTATGTATGTGTTTCCTTTATGGGCTCCCTCCATCTACTATCATGTAAGCTCTGTAAATTAGGGTGATGGGGAGCCATGGAGGAGTAGAGAGCTGGGCAGGAGCAACATTTTAAATTAGGAATCAACCCAGGTCTCAGTTTGAAGCTCTCCAATACCTTCCCAACAACATGTTAGATTCTTATCTCATTTCTCAGACCATCTGACCCCCTGGGGGGCTTGGAATCCCCATAGCTCCTGGAAAGAGAGTGCAGGAGTAGGCAAGAACATTGTTTTGCTCTGGCCTCCTGGGGCAGACACAAAAGTTAGCTGTCTCCCAGTTCCCCACTCAGTAAGAATGACTGAGAGCTCGGGAGTGAAGTAAGAAGCAGGAAAACCGAGGGCCGAGTATCTCTACCACCATTGGCATATTTACTCTGCAACTTTGAACCAGCTACGTGCCCTGTGCCTCAGTTTCTTCACCTGAAAATGCAGTTGGGATGCCCACTGAATGATGGCTCAAGGAGGCAGGAGTGTGTGGCCTGGCATAGTGCATGGCACAGAATAGCTGCTCCATAAATCCAGGAGAGCCTTGAATGTGTAAAACTTCACAGAAATGTTACCCATTTTACAGAGAAGGAACCTGAAGCTGAGAGAAAAGAAGCAGTTTGCTAGTGGTCACAGAGTCAGGAGCCGTGAGAACAGGGGTGGCTTTGCCAATGTCCAGGGTTCACTATCAGAAGCAGGGCCACCTCATGACTTCGTGGCCCAAGGTACTTTGGCCTTCGTGGGCCTCTTCCTCCAAAAAATACATTAAAGAGTCTCCTTTACAACCGCGCTGGTCTGAAAATGAATATGTCCATGATAATATTCATTTCCCCCTTATTTTCAGAGACATTAAAAAGCTTTCACGAGCCCTAAGTCTCGTGGGTCCTGGGCACGGTGCCTGAAGGAGAAACGGACCCCGCTCAGAAGCCACTCACCTTGTCCTCCTCGGCCCTCACGTCGGGCATGGTGCTGACACACAGGCTGACCGCGGTGGTGGCCACGAAGAGGATGGACAGGCAAGCAAAGACCTTCCCGGGCAGCCCCGACTGCGGGTTTTCCACCATCTCCCGCAGCCAGTTCATGCAGAGCCCGCAGCGCGAGGTGTCCGCGGCCGGGCCGCACGCCTCCTGCTCGCGCTGCAGGGACTCCTCCCTGCGCAGCTCTGCCAGCTCCTCCAGCTTCTTCAGCAGCTTCCGCAGGCAGCACTTCTCCAGGTGCTCCTCCTCGATGCCCCAGTAGGTCAGCTCCTCCTGGAAGGACAGCACGCACATCTCCCGCAGGAGGGCCAGCTTGCCGGCCGCCAGGAAGCTCACGATCATCCCGAAGGCACTGGGGCTCCTGTCGAAGAAGAACTCCTGGTTGTCCTCGTCGTAGTCGTCGCAGAGCTGCGCGATCTCCTCCTGATTCCGGCAGAACTTGAGCTTGCTCAGGCGGCTCAGGGGAAACTCGTCCAGCGTGCTCCAGGGGAGCACGTACCTCCTGCCCCCCACGTTCACCAGGATCTCCTTCTTCAGGTCCGCCGTCGGGGAGGCGTCCAGCGCGCCCACCTTCCGGGCCCTGCGGTAGTAAAGGCCCTTGATGGACGGCGGCTCCACGGAGCCCGGCAAGAGCTGACTCAAAGGGCTGCAGGAGCTGGAGTGATGGTGTTGGGGCTGCAGGCCCCTGACTCTGGAAGTGATGGGCATCGCTGTAGATGTCCTGGCACCCAGAGGGGCAAGAACGAAAAAGCGAGAGAAATCGGTCAGGAGGCAGAGCCCTAGTTGTTACAGACACTTTCTCATGCTTACTTTCCTGCCACGGTATCTGCATTTCTCATGCTTTTCATCTTCCATCTAACACAGATGTATTGGGTTCACTTGGGATCTTTCAGCGAAAAAAGGAGACAATGCCATCCCTTCCTGGGGAAGCATATATTTATCTCTCAGAAAAATCTCCCTGGAAGACACATTACACGGATTGGGATTTGAGGAGCGGGGTCCTGAGCTGGACAAGTCAGAACTGTGCCACTTCTAGGCTGTGTGGTCCTGGGCAGGTACCTTAACCTCTCTGATCTTAGCATCGTTCATTCCATGACAAAACTTGTATCAACCTTGCAAGGTACAGTGGGTAAAAATAGAGCTGAAGTGTGTAAGAGGTTCTCAAGTTCACGGCCAGGTTCTGACCCCTTATAGACTGCCACCACAGGTGGACTACTCAGCCACTCTAAGCCCTTGGCTTCCTCCATGCAGCCAGGGGAGTGTGAGTGCCCACCCCAGGGGGCACGGTGAGGGTTGCATGCAGTAATATACAGGAAGTGTATATTAAGAACAGTTCTAGATGCTTCTGACAAGCCAGGCACCTTGCACATGCTTCCCTATATTAACTCATCTCAACAACCCCATGAGGCAGCATTAATATTTCCATTTTACATATGAAGAAACAGAGGCACAGAGGGTATGGGAGGAGGAATGTGACCACGGTTAACGTGGCATCTGACTCCCAGGAGAAGCTCTACAATGTCACCTTATCCCTCTCGTCTGCCTTCTCATTTGGAGGCCTGTACACTCCATGATGGTGCTCCTCCATGTATGTTGGGTGCTTGTCTCAGCTACTCTTGTTGGGTGACCTTGAGCCAGTGACTCCCCCTCTCTGGGCCTCGGTCTTGTCATCTGCAAAATAAGGGGGCCCCTAATGTGCTCTCCACTTCAGACCCATGTGGGGCACCTGAGTTAGAACAGAGTTTTAGATTTAGCCCACGCCTTTGTAAAATCACCCCCATCATCGTGATCCTCAGCATCCTGCAACCATTCCCTATGCGTTTCATTGCATCTATAGCCTTACGTTCCAAGATGCACTCCAATCAAGAGAAACACTCGGCCGCTGAATGGAAATAAAAGTTCCTCTCCATTTCAGAGCCAGTTGGATGCCGGCAGGCAGCGAAGAGTTGAATCACAGCCTATGCACTTCACACGTGCTCCCCACACCACATTAGGTTACTCTGCATGCATTACCTCCTTACAACGTATGGCCAGAGGAAGACGAGCAGCCTGCAGAGAGAAGAGCATTCTGAAACCCGGGGAGCCCTTCCCAAGTGTTTTCCTTTTCCTGTTGCAAAAACCAGGACCCAGAGAGCTGAGGTGACTCACCCAAGGTCACACGACGAATCCAAACCCAACCCAGGACTCTGTCTCTCAACCTGGGGCTCTTTCTAGAACCCCCCAAAACTGCACTTTCTGCATTCACGGCAGAACCCCAACTTTGCAATCCACTGCCCCCCGAAGCAGCCGGCACACAGAGCTCCTTCCAGAGCCGGGGAAAGGTGGTCACTCGAGCAGCACTTTGGCCAAGGATGTTTCAATGTCCCGTCAACGCCCACCCCTGCAGCAAACAACTTCTTCCCCCAAAGTTTAACTCACCCTCCTGTCTCAGGGAGCCGGCTCCCAGCTGTTTCTCTGTCCAGCAAGAGGAGCCCATGTCTCGATGTCCCGGGAAGAGACAGGCTCGGGGTGGAAATGAAAGAAAGAAAAGAAAATCCCAAACACGGCAGTTTCTGGCAGAGTTAGTTTCCAACCTTCTTCCCTTGTCTCTTCCAGAAA
Source organism: Myotis lucifugus (assembly GCF_000147115.1). Lineage (NCBI taxonomy): Eukaryota > Metazoa > Chordata > Mammalia > Chiroptera > Vespertilionidae > Myotis > Myotis lucifugus. Next base: position 1,881,034 of record NW_005871083.1, on the reverse strand, counting down.
CCCGAAGTCCGTTCATTCTGCATCTCTCTCTCCAGCAGCTGCAGAACAACCCTGGGGGCGTGGGGTGGGGGTTTTAAGAGGACACAGAAGCCCCTCTCCCCAGGAGAGGTAAAAGTCTGAGGGGTTCATGCTGTGGGGGAGCTGGTCCAGCTGTCCTGCTTCAGCTGCGGGCTCTGCACTCCGGGTCCCACCGGACAGCCAGTGTGGTCCTGCAAGGGGCGGGGGTGGAGAATGGGAAGGGCTTAGAATAATCTCTCCATCAGCCAGGCAGCAGGCTGGAGCAGCAGCAGCCGCTGCTCTGCCAACCGCCTGGAAAGCTAGGAGAGCTGTCCTCCCTCCCCTCCAAGGAGGAGCATAACTCGGAAGGAGCAGAGGACAACTTGGGGCCGAGGCATCTGCGGCTACCTGTCCCTGGCACCTGGAGGCTCCTTGGCGGGGGGGAGGGGGAAGGGGGTGCCGATGATGGGCAGGTGCTCAGCTAGAAGCTGCAGGGGGAACTTTTTGCTGCTTTGACCCAGCCCAGGTCTGGGACAGGTTCCGAGAAGCACAGCCTCCCACCGCTGGGAGTTCAGGAGGATGCATGATGGACGGGGAAGAGGTGTGAGCCTGGAACCACATACACCTGTTTCCCTGGCTCCAATGGGAATGGCTGGGTGACCTTGGGCAGGTGACTTAATGCCTCTGAGCCTCATTTTCTTGTTTGCAAAAAGTATGAGAATGAGAGGGGGTCGGGGAGGGTCGCCGCAGAAGCACAGAGCAGGCCCCTCTGTGGGTTTGGCTGGTGTGGTCGTGGTGAGGAGGAAGAGGAATGGTTTCTAGGGTCTGGGTCCTAGCCTCGGCTCTGCACCACTTTGCTGTGTGTCCTTGGCCAGTCACTGTACTTTTCTGGGCCTCAGTTTTCTCACTGGTCAAGTGAGGACAGTCAAAGAAGTGATGGATGAAATTGCAAAACCATCTTCTCATGTAGGTGCTCAATGTACATTGGCTCTTCTTAATTTTCTTAAGAGGTTCTGAGGCCCAGACTCTTGGCTTCCAAAGGTAAGTTATCATGATTAGCTTTGCTTTGCTGACAGGGTCTGGAGGCCTAGGGAAAAGGCCTGCTCAAGGTCACCTTGCTGGTTGGAATCTGTACTTAAAGGGACTTTGAGTTCTGATGCAAGGATCCGGGAGGACATTCTGAGCTTGAGCCTTCCACAGCCTCCTGGAGAGGGTAACAGGAGCTGCTGGCCTCAGTGGGCAACCTGTCACCTGGGATATGGGGACAAATCCACACGCGATCAGAGAAGCTGATCAAATGGAGGTGGTCTTTGGCAGAGGTTCCTTGAAACCTGAGGGTTCTGCAACAATCCTATCTGATAAAGAAGGAACATGCTAATTGACCTCACACTGTTGCAAAGATGGCGGTACCCACAGCCAATAAGGAGGGAATATGCTAATTGACTGCCACGCCCTCAAAGAAGGCGGCACCCACAGCCATGAGATGGCAGTGCCCATTCCCCTCAGCCCCATCGGGGCGGCAGGCACAGGGCAAGGCCAGGCCCGCCCCTGGCCTTGCCGCACACCTGCCTCCGGAGTCCCCCAGTCCCCTCATCCCCCCCAGCCGCCCAGGGCCAGCCCGAGGCACAGACAAGCCTCAGATGGCGGCTGCCCAGCTGCCCAGCTGCCCAGGGCCACCCGAGGCTCAGGTAACCAGGGCTGGCTGAGGCTTGCGCTGCCGGTGGTGGCAGCAGCAGAAGTGTGATGGGGGTGTCGCCTTCCCCTGATACCTGGGTTGCCTCCTGCCCCTGAGGGCTCCCAGACTATGAGAGGAGGCAGGCCGGGCTGAGGGACGCCCCTCCAGTGCATGACTTTTCATGCACCGGGCCTCTAGTGATTGAAGAACTGGAATGGAGGATGACAAAAGGGAGGACACAGGGATGAGACTCCCTCCCTCACTATGTCGGCTCCGCTCTGATCAGTTTCCCATAGTAGGTCCATCAGTGTAACCCAAATACTAGTAAATGCTGTGGCCCAGGCTCCACACTCAGCCCATTCAGAGACCCCAGGGCACCTGTTAGTAAGGGAGCCACTCTCCCTCCTTCCCCTGACTCCCCAATTTCCTCAGACCCCACAGCTGTTAAAACATTGACCAGACTCCAAAATGATCTTTCCAGCTCATGCTGTTCCCCACCCGTCTCTGTCCTCCCACATTTCTCAGCTTTTTATTGTTTATCTCGACTTACCCTCTGGCTAAATCCCCTCCAACCTGTCCCCCTGCTCTTTGGATCTGGAGTGCATGGGCTCAAATCAAGAATTTACCACTTCCCGGCTGGGTGACCTTCAGCAAATTTCCTAACCTTTCTGTGTCTCAATTCTCTCATTTGTGAAATGAAGATGATAGAATGTACCTATTGATTTGTTATGAGTATTGAACATTTAAATCAATTTGTATTTATAAGGTGCTTAGAAGAGTGTCTGGGATGAAGCAAGTCCCGATTAATTGCTTGCTGTTATTATGAATATTCATTATAACAAATGTAAGTCACACAAGAAAGATTTTGTTTGAAGAAAGGAGTCTGCTGTTTTTTAAAAACGTGTTTTAAGCCCCTGATAACTCACAGAGGAACTGAGACCCAGAGGAGGGTGAAGAATTGTTTGAGCTCTCATGGCCAGTCAACGGCAGGGCCAGGCTCAGGCAGGACTCACAGTCCAGTGGTCTTTCCCCAGCCCCAGTGCCTTCTATTAGCTGTCACTTTGCCCAGCTGTAGGACCTGGTGTCTAGACCCATCGGCCCCTGACCCAAGCGTTCACTGAGTCCTTCCACAGGGTTTGGTAAAGTTCCAGTCACCTTTAGGCGTAAGGCCACTGCCTTCTTGTGTTCCTCCCTTTCGTCTGCACTTGACCTCATCTAACCAGGGAAAGGAGCCCAGCCTCGGGCCCTTTCCAGCATCCTGGGAGTCCGGGATACAGGCCAGCCAGGCCAGCCCAGCCTTGCTCTCTTCCGAAGGACTGTTGCTTGCCATGCATTCCTGATAAAGGGCTGGGCCACCGTGACCACGTATGCGTTTCCTAAGGCTGCTGTAACAACACACACACATGTATCATATTGCAGTTCTGGAGGGCAGGAGTCCAAAATGGGTTTTACAGGGCTAAAAGCAAAGTGTTGTAAAGGCTGCATTCTTCTTACGGAGGCTCTAGGGCAGAACCCATTTCCAGCTCTTAGGGGCGCTCGCATTCTTTGGCTTGTGGCTGCATTACTCTAACTTCTGCTTCTGTCCCCACCTCTCCTTCTCTGACCCTCTTGCCTCTCTCTTATAAGAACCCTTGTGATTACATTGAGCCCCCTGGATAATCCAGGATAATCTCTGAATTGTAAAATCCTTAATTTAATCACATCTGCAAAGTTCCTTTTGCCACGTCAGTAATATGTGCAGGTCCCAGAGATGAAGATTTGGACATTTTTTTTAGCCCAGTGAGATCCATTTTAGTCTCCAGAACTGTAAAGTAATAAATTTGTGCTGTTTTAAGCTAGTGTGTGATATTTATTATGGCAGCAATACAAGTTATGACTGGGTGTGGGGCAGGCAGGTCACACATCAACCATCAGAGATGCTTGCAATTTGTTGAGGAGAAGGTCCTGCCTTGTCTATATAGTCAGGCCTCCCAACACCTGCTTCTAGAAGTTGGGATCCGTCCACGCATCCAACAAACATTTATTGCGCATCCACTCTGCTGTGGCTGCTGCTCACTGGCTGTGTGACCT
>NW_005871083.1:1855263-1876333 GCF_000147115.1 Myotis lucifugus | reverse complement strand
CAAGATGCATGAAGTGCAAGATGCAGAACAGATCACACCGAATGAGCTGGTTTGTGTAAAAATAGACGGGAGGTATGTGTGTGTGTGTGTGTGGGGGGGGGGGCAGTGCATAAAATATTCATTTCTGGAAAATGTGTAAAAAACTAGACACTGTGGTTGCCTCTGGGGAGGAAAACTGAGGAGTTTGGGAAGGGGTAAGTGGGAGAGGGAAATTTCCTTTTCTCTATCATTTTATATTGTTTAATTTAAAAAAACTGGGGCATGTATTGATTCAAAACTTTTTTTAAATTTAAATTAAAAGGCATCCTGGTGCCAGTGCAGAGGGGGAGCCAGCCTTGAAGGGAGAGATGATTTATCAGGCCTGGCTGAAGGTGATATGGGCGTGAAGAAGGTAGTGGTTTGCGGGGTGCTGGGGAGGATGGGAATGAAGCCGAATAGACAGAAGGAATCACACGGAAGGTGCTAGACCAGCGGTTCTCAACCTGTGGGTCGTGACCCCTTTGGCAGTCGAATGACCCTTTCACAGGGGTCGCCTAAGACCATCCTGCATATCAGATATTTACATTACCATTCATAACAGTAGCAACATTACGGTTATGAAGTAGGAATGAAAATAGTTTTATGGTTCGGTTACAACATGAGGAACTGTATTTAAAGGGCCAGAAGGTTGAGAACCACTGTGCTAGACAAACAGCATTGGTGGACCCTGCCCTGCCTTTAGTGTTTTAGACTTAACCACATCCCTTCAGGGAGATTTGGTTAGCGGCCAAGGACACAGACTCCACGGGAGTGACCTGACCATAGTCCTTGGGCCCCTGGGATTATTTAACATGAACTCATTGGGGAAACCGAGGCAGCTCAGTAATTTTTTATTATGGATTGAAAGTAAAAGCACACTTGGATCCCTTACCACCGAGAGTCTCAAAGTCAAGGTGCCTCCAGGAGCCAGGCAGATGATGCAAGATATACTGGTGGGGGTTGTGGCAAAATGGGGAACCCAAACCCCTGACTCACAAAGGTGGAATGTGGGGCCAATGTTGTGGCCTCTTTACATTTTGAAAAAAGAGCTGTGCTCCTGATTTTAGGCTAAATCTCTCAAATTCTAAACGTTGCCAGCTAACTCAGAAATTTATAAAGCACCATAGGGCTGAACATGTGCATATTTGATGACCCAGCAATTCCGCTCCTAGGTGTATACCCACGAGAAATGTGCATACGTATGCACCAGAAGGCACAGTTAGAAGGCTGGCCATAGCACTGTTTCCTAACAGCCACATATTGGAAAGGTAAACAAATTGTGTATATTCACACAATGGAATATTATTCAGCAGTGAGAATACATACACTACAACCATTGGCAACATAGAAGAATCTCATAGTCATGTTGAGTGAAAGAAGCCAGATATAAAAGGGCAGATGGGTGATTCCATTGATGTACAATTCAAAAGCAGGCAAAACTAATCTATAGAGATAAAAGGCAGGAAAACGATGATTTTGGAGGATGCACAGTGAGTTCTGGGGGCTGGTTGTGTTGTCTGATTTATTTCAAGTGGAGGCTGACTACCCAGTGTGTTGAATTTGTGGAAGTGACATGTGCTTTAGTATGTATGTTGTATTTAAAACTTTCAAGTGGGTTTTTATTGTTTTGTTTTAAACAGTGAATGCCATGGAGGTCCAAATAAGATGTATCAGAGGTCCGGATTCAGTCTGGGGCTCCCAGTTATGATCAAGTTAACCCAGTGAATGGCTTTGAAGTGGCCAGGCTTTCAAAGCTGCTCCAGTCTGGAGCCTCCATTTTTTATTTTTATTTTTTTTTTATTTTTTTGTGTCAGATACCACTGAAGCCTGAAGTTACACTCAGCGCTGTGTCTCTACCTGGTCCGTGGCCCCCTCTTTCCTCCCTCACTCCCTCTTGGAAGCCCGAGGACAGAGGCAGGTCAGAGGTGAAGGTTTGCCCTACCATCTCCCATTTCCTTTCTAGCTTCCTTTTCTGGGGGAGAGAGATGGTTGGATCACTTACAGGTGCTTCAGCTTTTGGATAAAAAATACGCTCAAGATGTAATTATCCCCAGTGAAAGAGGCAAGTCCTTCTGAAAGCGAGTCCGTTCCTCGGGGCAGCTCGCAGAGGCTGTGAGCTGTCAGGGACGCCGCCGCTGCAAAGGGGTGCCTTGTGTGTGAACGTCTGGCAGCTGAGCTCTGGAAGCGGAGTCTCCTTGGAGGAGGGATCACCTTCCAAGGAGACCAGCATTTTATATGCTGATGGGGGATGACAGAGTGGAACACACACTAGGGTCTCAGCTGCCCCCACCCCCAAGGTGCTTGTGGCTTTTTAGTCTGACTTTTAAAAAAATATATTTTTATTGAAACATCAATCGGCTGCCTCCTGCATGCCCCCTACTGGGGATCGAGCCCCGAAACCCTTGACTGAGAATCAACCCAGCAACCTTTTGGTGCAGGAGACGATGCTCAGCCAACCGAGCCACACCAGCCAGAGCTATCATACACTTTTTTAAACAAGAAGAAAAATGACAAGATTAATAAGATGAATATCTCCATTCACTGCCTAGCTCATAATTACCAGCATTTTGTCATATTGACTTTATACATGAATATACATATTTTTTCTGAAACATATCAGTAAACTGCAGACACTGACAATTCTTCAGCAAGGACACCCAGGAAAATAAATATAATTCTCTACATAACCACAAAACCATTATCACATATAATGCAATTAACAACAATTCCCTAATATCCTCCAATACCCAGCCCATAATAAAAATTTTCCTGTCTCCAAAATGTCTTTTCAAATTGTTTTTCAAAAAACCAAGGTCAAAATAAGGACCACATAGGACATTTGGTGACTAATGTTTCTTTACTCTCCAACAGCCCTCTGCCCGCTCCCAGCACCTTCTCTCCCCACCTCCACTCCATGGCATTGACTTTTAAAGCGGTCAGGGCAGCTGTCTTACAGACCATCCTCCTTCTAGATTTATCCCGTTGCACCCAGGCCCCCTCTCTCCCCTCTAGTTCTAGAAATTAAGTCTAAAGTATTGAATACACTCAATTAAAAAAGTCTGGACAAGGTTGCTTCTTAGTGGGGATGCTGGGAGCTCACGATGCTTGGTGGTCCTCAGGGTAGGACACTGAGATGCATGCTGGGTTATGGTGGCAACAGCAGATGTGTCGTGTTAAACATGGGTGAGGAACCTTTTTTCTGCCAAGGGCCATTTGGATATTTATAACATCACTCGAGGGCCATACAAAATTATCAACTTAGAAACTAGCCTGCCAAATTTGGTCAACCATTTAATTAAAGATCAACCAAAGGACTTGTATGCATGCATATAAGCCTAACCAATGGACACAGACAACAGGGGGTGAGGGCATGAGTGGGGGGGGGGGGGTTGGGAGGGAAATGGGGGGATGAGGACACATATGTAATACCTTAATCAATAAAGAAATAAAAAAAACATTTAATTAACTCACCCCTAATGCCTTGGCAGGTTCAGACGAAATGATTTCTCGGGCCTTACACAGCTCCTCGGGCTGGACGTTCCCCATTACTTCCCAATTAGCAAGTATGAGTAGGAGTTTGAGCAGCGAGAAGCGGACAAAGGCATTGGGGACTAAGAGGAGTGCAGGGGTGAGAGCTGACGTGTCCAGGCTGGGGCACATCTGGTCAGTTGGGGAAGGCTATGGTGACCCCAAGATTTCTGGCTCATGTGGCAGAGCAGAAAGAGGGCAGTAGCCTAAATGGAAAGCAAGGGAGGAGGAGAGGTTTGGGGAAGAGGGTGTCACCCGCGGCAGGTATTTGGGAATCTGAGTCTGGAGCCCAGAGAAGAGCTCACGCATGAGTCTCTTTATTATTTTTCACTGAATTTAATGGGGTGACGCTGGTTCCTATAATTATGTAGGTTTCAGGTGTACCGTCTGTCCTTGCAATGCCACGCTGCTGCCCTGACTAACAGGCCTGCCCGGGAGTTATTTATATTCAGTTCTCTAAGGAGTTGTGCTTTTGTGCGATTCATTTGACTCTTCATTAGGGCCCGGATTCTGAAGTGAGCATGTTGCCTTGCAAATTCGTGGCTGGTGCAGACGAATAGAATGTCTGGTAGGAAAGACATGGTATAGTTTTGCTGCCCTGCAGAGCGCTCACCAGGTTTGTGCCTCCCCCAGCAATCCTACCCGGCTCCCTTTGGTGCCTGTAAACACGGGGTCCTCAGGGCTTCTCAGACCAGCTTCCCCATCCTGTCGGCTCCCTCATTAGGGAGCACACAGTAGGTTTTCACTTGTGTTCATCCCATATTGGAAGCAAGGCCTTTTGTAAAACTTTGAAAATTGTATTTTGATGCCTAATCCCAGCTAAACATGCCCCCTAGAGACCCAGGCAGAAAAGTCAGTGGTACTGTCGATATCTTTGGGGGATTTCTTGTTTCAAGATTCATGTGGTGTCTCAGATACAAGCAGAGACATCCCTGAGCTCAGCTCAAAGCCTGTTAAGGTCAGTTTCCATTCCCAGGAACCAAATTCTGTTCCAGGAATCTGTTGCTATGAAACAAACCATCCCGAACTTAGTGGCATAAGGTCATGACCACTTATTATGAATGGAAAAAAAGAAGACTCGTGGACTCTGTGGGACAGGAATTTGAGCAGCGCACAGCGAGGAGCGTGTGTGGCCGCTCCGTGACGTCTGGGGTCTCTGCTGGAAGACCAGAAGCTGGCGTGGCTCAGACATCTGGGGCTGGAGGGGCCACTTCCAAGATGCTCTCTTCAGTCACTGTCCGGCACCTTGGCAGGGATGGTGGGAGGCTGGGCTCAATGGGCCAGTTGGCCAGAGCGCCTCTAGCTGGCCCCTCCAGCATGGTGGCCTGAGCAGGTGGGTGGACTTATAACAGTGGCCACGTGGGAGCTGGGTGGTCCTTTATGACTCAGCCTCAGAAGCCACATGGCGTCCCTTCTGCTGCCCCCTGTTGGTCAGAGCAGTCAGAGGCCTGCCTGTGATACTCAAAGCGGGGAGACACAGCCCCACCTCTCAGGGGGAAGGGTGTCAGAGAGTTTGGGGTCACGTTAAAGCTGCGACTGCTCCTTTGCCATTCCCATCCTCTTTGGCCATTTCTGATGATTTATAACAACCCACATCTTTTTTAAAAAAATATATTTTTATTGATTTCAGAGAGGAAGGGAGAGGGTGAGAGAGACAGAAACATCAATGATGAGAGAGAATCATCGATTGGCTGCCTCCTGCACGCCCCCCACTGGGGATCAAGCCCACAGCCCGAGCATGTGCCCTTGACTGGAATCGGACCTGGGACCCTCCAGTCCACAGGCCAACACTCTATCCACTGAGCCAAACCAGCTAGGGCAACAGCCCATATCTTATAAACCATGAGGCTTTGTCAGAACCAGGGGAAGAGCAGACCTTCAAATCCAATCTTTGCCTCCAGTTCCAACTGTCATCTTTGGGATTTTCATCCAGTCATCATATCTTCTTTTTCTTGGTTCCTCCAGTCTTGGGGGTGGAGCTTCCAATAGGGTATGCCCAGGGAATAAACACAACAGGAAATATGCCTGTTGACATGAGAGAATGTTCATGCTGTATTTGGTCAGCGAAGAAAGCTAAGGAAAAGCAGCAGGGAGGAATATCTGTGAAGGGGCTACGGGGTTGCCTCTGAATGGAAGGTTTAAGCCCTGAGTTCTATTTTGTTGTTGTATGTATGTCTTTTTTCTCTTTTATATACAAAGCTCAGGTATCATGTGGAGATTAAGCTTGGAGGCTCTGGAGTCAGCAGAAATGTCAGTTCTTTCAGTGTCTGGCTTTGTAACCTTGGGCAAATAACTTGGCCTCTCTGAAACTCAGTTTCCTCATCTGTAAAATGGGCTAATAATAGGCCAATAGTTCCTACCTCAAAAATAGGATTGTTGTAAGGATTCAATAAAACAATGCGTGTAAGACACTTAGCATAGTATTCAGCATAAAGCAAGCAGTCAAGGTTAGGGATTAGTCTTAGTGTTATTATTAATAACGTTAAAAAATTATTGTTTCTAATATTCTGATAATAGCATCGTGTGTGTGTGTGTGTGTGTGTGTGTGTATGTGTGTGTGTGTGTGAGAGAGAGAGAGAGATCAGGAATATAAACCCAGTTTTATTGCTAGAAAAATCTCATAATTTGCTTTCACACCTTTTAAAAGCTGTTTGTTCCAGATATGTTCTGCCTTTATGAAAGTTTTGAAAATCTAGGGCAGTGATTTCCTTAGAGGGGAGCGAGAAGGTCGCCAGGAAAGTGTGCTGTCCTATAGATCTTCAGTCTTCTAGTGTAAGCATTTAATCAGGCAAGACTGAGAAGCGAAAAGCAATAGAATAATTGACCTGATTTTTTTTTTTTTAATGCAGAAGCTTCGTCCTCTGCTGGAACTCAAAAACATTCGTTCTCCTAAAAGAAAATGTGTGACTTGTTTTGCTGTCAGCAGAACTTTTGTTTTTGGCGCTCAACACCTTTCTAGCTAAAAAATAGGAAGGACAGACAGGACTGTCCGCTGTGTATTTAGAGCAACTCGGACGAGGGGACAGTGGAGAAGGGGGCGATGGTCTTGTCATCGCAGCCAGAGTGGAAGCCCAGGAGCTGGCAGCGCTGTGTCGTGGGAGCAGGGCTGCCCTGGGCTGAGGTGGGCTCCAGTCTCACTGGGCTGCAGGGTGTCAGGTGGGGCAGAGCGGGAAGTTTGTCAGTTATGCTCCTGACATAAAGGCTGGCGTGGAATGGGCAGACAGGAAGCATTGGGCGGATGGATAAATAGGGGAATTGTATGGAATGGGAGACACTTTCCTGACCTCCGATCTCCTGGGGACTGTGCTGGAAGCTATGACCAGAACCCCAAGGAAAGGACACAATGTGTTCGTTTTTCTGCATTCGATGAAGGGCTTACTGGGCAATGACCAGACTATTTATCAATGACTTACCATCTCTCACTTGGGGTTATAGAACATAAGATTTGCTTTTTTCCAAATAATTTCCCTCATTTTCTAAATCTTCTACAGTGAACATGTGTTGTTTTCATTTATTTGTATGAAATGTATGTCTATGTAAAAAGATTCCAAATGCGCACTCTCCTCAACACAGAATCGCCGTTTCCATCTTGTCGTGCATATTGTTCAACATCTTTCATAGTAAATGCTGAGGGTTTGCCGTATTCTTTTCATCATGACCTCTGTTAGCCCTCCCGACAACTGAGATGGGGGCTCTTATATTGTCTCCCCACCCCTTCCTATTTTTGCAGATGAGGAAACAGAAGCTCAGAGAGGTTAATCAACTTGTCCAAGGTCACACAGCAGTGAGGGAAGGGTGTGGGTCAAACACCTGAGTCCATGCCTCAAACACTCTCCTGTACCTCTTTGTAAATATAATGTAACAAAATTAATTTGAAAATATATTTCTGTGATCTATACGGTGAATTTAGTTTTCTTTTTTTTTAATGAGCAAAGGTGCAGAGGACCTAATGACTTCTGTTTCCTGTGGCTGAAAAGATGGCAGAAGTGAGGCCACTGGCCCAGAGGGGCCTTCTGAAACCTGCTGGGAATCAGGCTTTTAAAAAAACAAAAAAAAAACAAAAAGAGGGCAAGATTCTTTTGTTTTGTTTTGTTCGTTAACCCTTACCCAAGGGGACCTGGGCTTTTATGGTCACCATGGAAAACACAGGCCTGGTGGATCAAAAGGGTCCCCGTGCAGAATATATGCTAAGTATGGAAATAAACGTATCGTGGGCTTTGGGGCAGGGATGGCCTTCCCTCCCTGGCACACCAGGCTGCCCTTTGTCACCGTGAGGCCCATGTCAGAGTAACGCCCCAGGCCCTCCTTTGCCCATGTTTGCCGTATCAGTCCTGGTGCACTTGGTGGCCCCTAGAACAAAGCACATGTCACAGAGTGCCCTTGGGCAGGGCTCTCTCTGTAGCAACGCAAGTGGTGAAGAAAGCATAGAAACCTCTAGCGAGGTGTGCATGCCGCCCGCTCGGCCACGACCCTGCTGGCCTGGCTGAGTTCTGCTCCCACTGCTCAAGTGTGAGAGGAGGCTAAAAGGCACGTCCTTAAGCCTCAGACCCCAGTGCCCAGCCTGCCCTGCCTTTGTCATTAGGAACTTCTTTTCAGAGGGTCACAGTCATGTTGATACCTACGGGCTCTATTCTTCAAGCTGTGAGGACAGAATCTAATTTCTCTGTAGCCGGAGTTTAATTGCTTTCTGTTGTACTGCCTTACTCTGACTGCAGGTGTAGAGGTCTTTGAAGATTAAAATATGAAAAGAAATTAATTATTTAAAGAAAGGCATTTGAACTTGAGACAGAATAAATGTAGATTAAAATCCAGGAGGTCCCAATTGTTAGGTACTGGTGGCATGGTCTTCATTCTAGGAAAGGCTGATAGCAAAGCCTAACACGTTCTAACTTACAAACACGCACCATGTGTTTCATGCTTACTTGATTGGGCAGGTCTCTGATACGGGTGTATCACCAGGGGTGGGCAAACTTTTTGACTCGAGGGCCACAATGGGTTCTTAAACTGGACCGGAGGGCCGGAACAAAAGCATGGATGGAGTGTTTGTGTGAACTAATATAAATTCAAAGTAAACATCATTACATAAAAGGGTACGGTCTTTTTTTTTTTTTTTAGTTTTATTCATTTCAAACGGGCCGGATCCGGCCCGCGGTTTGCCCACGGCTGCGTCTAATCTCACAGATAAGGACACCAAGGCCCAGAGAGGTTGAGTGCCTAGCCCAGGGACACACAGCTTCAAAAAAAAACAGCAGAAATGAGCCCAAGTTCAAAGTCTATGACTTTTAAGTCCACTATTCCTCTGGGTCTGGTTCGATAGAATTGATATATTTGTTCATGTAGAAAGAGTTCCATGAGGCTCTCTGTGACTCTGGTTTGTTCTATTAACAATGTCATGATTTGAGGCTGAGAAACAACCATTTGCAAATGTATTTAGAAAGAAAAATAAGTCCCATTGTGTCAATGGGGGTACTTAAGCTAACAGAAATTACACAGAAGATTCACTATTGCTTTGGGCAGCGTGCGGGCTGTTTGTTATTGAATCCATTGATGATGACAGCACTATAACGAGGCAATTGAATGGGTTTCCACAGCCTGATTCTGATCCTTGTGTATGCGGAGAAGCCAGATTTCCATTTGAGGGCGATATCATCAAGCCTGATTGTCTTCCCAGCTCACAGTTATTAAACGCCTGGGGTTGATGTAATTTTAGAGGATGAGATGGTAAGTGTCGCTTAATGGAGTAGAGTTCGCAATTGTGGTTAAGCACAGGGTAATTGGATAGACCCAGCTCAGCCTCCTCCAAGCGGAGTGACTTTCGGCTTAACGTCTCTCTTCTTGCTCCGTCACCTTGTCTTCCCAGCGGGAAAAGAGTAGTGTCTCCAACATAGCAGTGTGGTTGGTATGGTCTGCTGGGTGCCTCCCGGGTTCCTAACAAGCAATCAGTAAAGCATCCACTGTACCATTTTAACCACTTTAAGTGTACAGCTTTGTAGCACTAAGTACATTAACATCATTGCGCTACCATCACCCTCATCCATTTCCAGACTTTTTTCACTTGTAAAATGGAAACTCTGTCCCCATTAAATAACTTCTCATTTTCCCCTCCTCCCAGCCCCTGGTAATCGGCATTCCATTTTCTGTCTCTATGAATTTGATTAGTCGAAGTATCTCATGTGAGTGGACTCATACAGTATTTGTCTTTTCGTGACTGACTTACTTCACTTAGCACCATGCCCTCAAGTTTTATTTGTGTTGCAGCACGTGTTCGAATTTCCTTCCTTTTTAAGGCTGAATATCAGTCTATCGTGTGTATAGACCACATTGTACTTATCCATTCATTCATCAATGGACAGTCGGATTGCTTCTACCTTTGAGGCTATTGTAAATATGCTACTATGAACACGGGTGTGTAAATATCAGTTTGTGTTCTTGCTTTTAGTTCTCTTGGTATATACCCAGAGGTGGAATTGCTGGGACATATGGTAATTCTATTTTGAATTTTTGAGGAATATCCATACTGTTTTCCATAGCAGCTTCAACATTTTTACATTATTTCTAGCAATGCACAAGGTTCCAATTTTTCTGATTGGTCCCATCTTCACCAATACTTGTTACTTTCTGTTTTTTGCTTTTGTAATGCGTGTAATGGGGTGTTTTTTAGGACTCAAATAAGGCGAAGAGGGAGATAACATGAGGGACGTGGGATATATGAAGGAGTCCTTGAGAGGAAGCAGTGTAAGCCACTCCGTCACACACAGCTGCACTGTCCAATAAATGCAACTAAAATTCCACTTCCTCTATTGCACCAGCGCATTACAAGTGCTCAGTAGCCACATGTCGTGGCAGGTGGCTGCCATATTGAACAGTGCAGATCTAGAACATTCCATCATGACAAAGGGTTGCATAAGACAATGCTGCTTTGGAGTTTACAAAATGCATGCACACAAATATATCTCACTTTGATATCTGAGACTCCAAAATTGGCCCTAGAGGCCTAGAGGGCACAGTGAATTGACTTGTCATTCAGCCTCTGGGTGGCAGAATTCAAAGCAGAGTCCCCCAGATTCCTGGGCCAGTGTCCCATCCCATGTTCCCTTCCTCTCACCACAGGTACATATGGAACATGAAGGGCAGGTGGTGGGTGGGGGTGAATGGTGGGAATTAATTATAAAGGGTTCCAGCTCACAGCATTTCCCAGAATTCCCTTTAAAGATGAGTCGTGTGTTTATTTCCTGTGCGCTCTGCTAATATTTCTTGCCTAGTGGTTTATTAAAAGTAACGGGCCAGATGCTCAAGGGTTATCTCGCCCTCGTTGCCTGGTGGCTGACAGCCTTTGGCTTTAATCAAGTTCCTGACTGCAGCAGGCCCAGGAGCTTCCATGACCTCCTATAGCCAATTCTCTCTTCTTCCACAATAATACAGTATAATGTCAGCTGGGCACATGGCCACTCAGAATAAAGACTCCATTTCCCAGCCTCTCTTGCAGCTAGCTGTGGCCATGTGACCAAGCTCCAGCCAAGGGATGTTAGTGGATGGTCATCTATTTTAAGAGATGACTGGCAGGCATTGCCCTCTGCCTTCCCTTTCTTCCTTATCCCTTCCTTCATATTGTTGTCTGCAGCTGCCTCTGGGAACCCTGAGCACAAGGTCAAATGTTAGGGATGAAGGTGTGGAGCAGAGCCACCATGTAGCTCTGATCTGCTAATGTTTGGCTTTTTATGTGAAAGTAAACCAAGCTGCTGTCTAATTTAAGTCACTGTTATTTGGGGTCATTGTTACTTGCGGGCAAACCCAAGCCTAGCTGATAAGCCAGGTGCTGACAGCGGCTAACTCTATGCCAGGCCCTCTCTATAAACCATTGACCCTCAGAACAACCTTCATCAATTAGGGGTTCTCAACTGGGAATGATTTTGCCTCCCAAGGGATATAGGCAATGTCTGGAGACATTTTTGATGGTCCTGACCAAGGGGAGGGCGTGTGTGTGTGTGTGTGTGTGTGTGTGTTACTGATATCTAGTAGGTCAAGGCCAGGGATGCTGCTAAACATCCTACAAAGCACAGGACAGCCTCCACAACAAAAATTATCTGAGTCCAAATGTCAGTAGTAATGAGGTTGCAAAGCTGGTTTTTGTTTTGTTTTGTTACAAATAAGAAAATTGAAGTCAAAGGGCATGCCACTTGCCTGAGGTGACACAGCGTATAAGTGGCAGTCTGGACTCAGACCCAGGCGGTCTCAGTACGGAGGTGGGGGTTGGTGCGCACTTGAGACGAGGCATGGGAGGCATCCAACATGCCCCCCAAACACCCTGCAGTTTCCCACCTCGTCTCCAGGAGTCCAGCAGCTCCTGGCTCTGCCTCTCACCATAAGAGTGACCTTGAGACTGGTCTCCTCCCCGTTGGGCGCCCCAGTTTCTTCCACTGTACGAATGGGGGGTGATAAAGCCCACATGCCTGTGGTGAGCCCAGCGCGGCACAGCACTGACCCGTCAGGGTCCCAGAGGAGCCTGCTGTCCAGATTGAACCCGTTAGTTGCCGAACATGAGGAATGGCAGGGAGAGATCATGGAGGCTGGGAGGCTGGGTGGGGGACCCTTGGAGGGGCTGTGGGGGAGGGACTGTATGCTCATTGGTATGGAAAGACTTCAATGCGTCAACAAGCTGCATGGCCGTTCTGGTAGACATCGGCCACCTTTCAGCTTGAGTAGATGTAGAGATTGCTCAGGTCTGGAGGGAACTGGGCCTCCTTCGGAAGAAGGACGCTGAAGCGCTAGTCTCCTATAACTTCCAAGTTATCCCACCCACTTTTATCCAAGTAAGTTTAAAGAAATTAAAACACACCCACCGTTCAGATGAAAGGCTAAAGGTGGGAGGTGATGCCTAATGAGATCCACTAAGACCAGGAGCTTTGCCATAGCTCTCATCTAACTCCCACAGCTGTCCTGGGGCATAGGGGGGGTGGGGGGAGGAGGCTTGTCATTTGCCCCCATTTTACAGATGAGGAAACGAAGCCCCAGAGAGACTTGGTACCGCTTTCAGGGCCCTGCCTCCCCATTTGCACTCTCTGGCTGGGTCCCTGTGCCGCACCAACACGGCCAAGGGTGAACCTGAGTGGGGGTGGCTGAAAGGCTTAGAAAAGACAGACAAGAGAATGAAAGCTGGGTCTCGGTGGGACGCTGCTTCTCTGAGAGACAGCGACAACACCCGCAAGCCGTGCCTTTATTTTATAGCAGAGTTCCACGAGGCAATGTAAGGGTGTGGTCAAGATGTTTACAACATTCTCATGGGTTTCAATCCTACTCAATTACATGCACCTGAACTCTATCAAGCCCACATCGCTCAGGCACGTGGGGCCACGTGTTCGGACCATAGGTTCAAGCTTACAACTAGAGCTGTTGGCTATAATTATGCTGGGAGGGCCCTGCCCTCCAAGCTGGGACTTGCACGTGGCCATGAGAGGACTGTGCCCTCTCATCAGTCCAAGGCTTGAACCTGTCCAAACACTGTAGCCGCTCCCCACAGGTCCCTAAGGCAGCGCTAGCCCCAGGTCTTTGTGCCCCTCCTCCACACTCCCTGCCAGGGCTGAGCTGCCTCTGGATTAGGGAGGTGCTGATGATTTGATATCTCAACCTAAGGATTTAATTGATCCCCCAGCTCAGTTGGAAAAATTTCCTCCCTCTAATAGCTGTTTTATCTTTCAGCCCCTGGCACCACTGGAATTATACTTAGGTCTCCTCAGAGGCCTCAAAAGAGAGAGAATTAAAAAAAAAAAAAAGTCAAGACATCAGGACCAGGATGCGTTTCCTTCCTGACCATTTGGAAGGCAATCGCTTGTTATAGCCTCAAATCACCAGCTTTCACCTGGAGACGGGCAGGTGTCCTCTGAGGCCACTGGAAATGAACCATGAGGCACCCAGAAGCTTAATCTTCTCAATGGTCATAAACTGGGTTTATGGGATATTACACCCTCCAGCCTCCTATTTCTCCTCTCAGGCCATCGGGCCCCTCAGTGAAAATGGTGCCCTGGGACAATTCACGCCTCCACAGCGTGGTTAATGGAGCATGAGACCATTTCACAGCTTAACGAGAAGAAAGCTAGCCTTGGCAGGACACCGCCAGCGTGGCACAGGGCTTCGTGAGTTTCAGAAGCTCACAGGGTGAAAGCTATTTTATTTTTTATTTTTAATATAAACCACTTTCATAAAATAAAAGACTTTTTTACGTTTTGCTTTTAATATGAAATATAATTTTTAAAACTTGACCTTCGTAAAACTGGAAAACCACAGTCGAAACAACATGATTCAAAGACAGTTTCAAGAGGGAGCGCATTCATACAGCTGTTCCGTAACCGGTGTGGCATCACAGAGCCCAGCCATCTGAACGCAGCTTCTCAGGGTTTGGACAAACACAGTAGGCCTTGACATTTCCTGGGTTGATGTTACAACTTAGCCATGTGAATTCCAGGAGAAGAAACCGTCAGGGCTAACCAAATGGTCCTCTTTCACAGTCGATGTTTACCAATGCGAAGGGCTTTGGTGAAAGGGGAGGGGCCCAGGGAGATAGGTCTGATCAGAAACAAGATCAGCTGCAGTGATAACTCACGTCCACTG
Source organism: Myotis lucifugus (assembly GCF_000147115.1). Taxonomy (NCBI): domain Eukaryota; kingdom Metazoa; phylum Chordata; class Mammalia; order Chiroptera; family Vespertilionidae; genus Myotis; species Myotis lucifugus. Next base: position 1,862,182 of record NW_005871083.1, on the reverse strand, counting down.
AGCACTCCGAGGCCAGCCTCCTGCTTCCCAGGCCTTATTTCCCCTGATCCTCCCCACAACCCAAAGTGAGAGGTCCTATTGTTGCCCCATTTTACAGATGAGGACATTGAGGTTTGGAGGGTCCAACTACTTGCCCACGAATATGCACTCTGCCATGACATTGCTCTGCGACCTTCCTAAGTGGAGTTCCTATATGGCTATAAAACACAGTGGCCAGATTTGGACTTTGACTGCTCCCAGGTAGAATATAGCTGCAGGCGTGTTTTCAGTTGGCCCTTGCAGTGCTGTCTACCCACCAACCCTTGTCACAAGCTCCAGACTAGGCTCTACCTTTGAGAGGTGAAGAAAGGATTTGGGATTTTATTCTGAGGGTAGCAGAGGCCCACAGGGGCAGAGGGCTGCTAGAACCAGGTTCATGCTCAACTGAGCTCTGGCTGGCCAGGGTGGGGGTGAGTGGAAGGAGCAAGGATGGGGATGGGGCAGTGAATATAAGGGCCTTTTGCCTCATTCCTGGTAGTAAGAAAGGGTGGTAGAGGGGCCTGGGAGGCTTGATGCTGCAGGAGCAGGAGCTCTTGACACTTGGCATTTGATGAGGTGTGAAGGCTGAGGGAGATGGCACCTCCTGGATTCCTCCCAGGTCTCTGGTCTGGTGATGGGGTGGATCCTTTAAGGACATGGATGACATAGAAGGGCCAGCTTCGGGAAGGATGTGATGATGGCTCCAGTTTTGAGGATACTGTCTCTGAGGGAACAGTGGAACTTCCATGCCGTGACAACTGAGCTTCAAGAGTGAGGGACAGTCCCTAAATGGAGAGAAGGTATAAGAGTGTGCTAGGGCTAGAGAACTGCATGTGTGGAGGCCTGGAGGCCTGGGGGAGCAGGATCTGTTCTTAGAATAGGGAGGAACTTCATATGATGGCAACACAGGGCGTTTACGTGACAGAGGAAGGATGAGAAATGAGGCTGCTGAGTTAGTTGGGGGCCTGGATGGGAAGGAGTTTGAGTGGCCTGGAATTTGCACCTTTTCTGTGAGCCACAATTGCTCCCTGAGGGTTTTAAATGGATAAATGATGTGAGCAAGTCTTTTTTTTAGAGGAAGACCAGGGCACTGAGCGACCCCACTGGTGGTGGGAGACATTAATGCTAACGTTTTGACCTGGGATTACCAAGCCTGTGATAAAGCCGCTAAGTCAATATCAGGGTGTGGGGAGCCGACATCAGGTGGGGAGTTCATTAAATATAGATATTTGATGGTGAGTTAAGAAGATTATGGGGTCTGGTTCCCAGGATTAGAGGCACAAACAGCCTGTTGATTTCTGTCACTTGGCAACAAAAGTCCTCGTCAGAAAGATGTAGAGCAGCCAGGCCCCTTCAAACACAGATGGTTAACTAATGGCCCTTCCTCCACCTTCAAACCTTTCTCCAGATGGGAAGGGTTTAACATCAGCAATGTCTATCCAGCTTAACCTGGGAGCCACCCCTTGAGCATTCTTACATCTGCCCTTCCTCCCTTCCATCTACTAATTCTCCACTCACCCATCCATTCATCTTCTGTCTTTCCTTCCATCTCCATCCTCCCATCCACCCTCCTCCCATCCACCCTCCTCGCATCCACCCTCCTTCCATCCATCTATTCTTCCATCCATCCATCCATCCATCCATCCATCCATCCTTCCATCCAACCGTAAACATTTGAATACCTGTGTATTGCAGGTTCTGTCTTAGCACTTGGGGAGACATCATTGCATAAGATAGGAAAGGTCTCTTCTCTCATGCAGGTGACCTTCTTGAGCAGGAGACAGGCAATAATGTAAATAAGAAAATATGAGTGGTAGGTGCCGCAGAGAGAATTAAAATAGGGCCATGGGAGTGGCCGGGTGGCTGCTTTAGCTAGAGTAATTGGAACGCCTCTCTCTCTGAGGAAGTGACATTTTGAGCTGAAACATAAATGATAAGGGGACAGACATGCAAACATTTTTTTTTGTTTGTTTTTTTGCATTGAAAGAAGAGCATTCTAGGTGGAGGGAATAACAAGTGAAAAAGGTTTTGTACAGAAATGAGTTTGGTGTGTTTGAGGGGCAGCAAGACCAGTAGGGCTGGGAAGAGGGAGGGAGGCAGAGAGCAGTGGGTAAGGAGCTGGAGGAGGGTGGAGCCAGGACTGAGGGTCTTGTAAGTCAAGGTAAGAAATACACAGAGTGAGTACCAGTGGGGGAAAGTGACGTGCTCTGACTATATGAGTGTCTCCAAGCCCACCTCGTCCCCAGCCCCGTCTTTTCTTCCTCAGTGGTGTATTATTTTCCTATTGTTGCTGTAACAAATTACACAAATGTAGCAGCTTAAAACAACATGAATTTATTATCTTACAGTTCTGGAGGTCATAAACCTGAGAAGGGTCTCACTGGGCTAAAATCAGGGTGTCAGCTGGGCTGGGTTCCTTTCGGAGGCTCTAGTGGAGAATCTGTTTGTCTTTTTGGGTTTCTAGCAGTCACCCACATTCTTTGGTTCATGCCCCTTCCTCCACCTTCAAAACCAGCAGTAGAGTCAATCTCTCTCTCTCTCTCTCTCTCTCTCTCTCTCTCTCTCTCTCTCCTTCTCTCTCTCTCTCCTTTTACTGTCACATCTCCGAACTCTGACCCTCCTGCCTTTCTCTTATAAGGATGCTTATGATGACATTGGGTCACCCAGGTAATCCAGAATAACCTTCCTTTCTCAAGATCTTTAACTGAATTGCACCTGCAAAGTCCCTTTTGCCATGTAAGGGACATATCCACAGGTTCCGGGGATCAGGGTGTGGACAACTTTGGGGGCCATTATTCTGCCGACCACAGTTGGACTCCCATCCCGGTCCTCCCTGCCTTCTGCCACCAGGTTCTGGTCCATTCTCCACGGAGTTATCAGGATTGCTTTTCTGGGAAGTAGAATTGATCAACTCCTGGCTTAAATTCCTCCAAGAGCTTCCTCTTGACCCCCGGATCAAGTCCCAGCTCTTTAGCACATGCCTGAGCCCAAAGTTCAAGTCCAGGAAAAGCGATGGAAACCCCTGAGCCTTGGTTTCTGTAGTAGGTGCTCTGCCAGCCAGACCCCCTCCACTTAAAGGACTTAGTCTCTCAGCTACTCGGAGTGTTGCTGGCAGCACACGGCGCTGAGCCACCAGCCCTCTGGGAAACTTTGGCTGAGGTTATGAGTTAATGTGTGTCCTCCGCCCCCGCCCCCCCCCCCCCCCCCCCCCGTGCCAAAAAACCATGTTGAAGTTCTGACTCCCAGTACCTGTGAATGTGGCCTTACTTGACAATTGGGTTGTTGCAGGTGTAATTAGTTACGATGAGGTCATACTGGAGTTGGTTGGGCCCCTGATCGTATATAATTAGTGTCCTCGAAGGGAAGAGAGACCCACAGGGAGAAGGCCACGTGAAGACAGAGGCAGAGACTGGAGTGATGTGTCCATAAGCCTACGAACACCAAGGATGGCCATTTATTACCGGAGACTGAGAGAGGCATGGAGCCAACTCTCCCTCAGAATCCTCAGAAGGAACCCACCCTGCTGGCACCTTGATTACAGAATTCTGGCCTCCAAAACTATGAGAAAATGAAATAGCCTATAGCCCATGGCTGGCCAATGGGGAGGGCATCCCCTTGCCCTAACCCAGGACACATCCTGAGCTCCTTGAGGTTGGCTGAGGCCTTGGTAGAGACTGCGTCCCTGCCAACACCCCCTCCGCCAGCCCTGCCTTCTACCTCCCCCTTCCACGGGAGCGGTTCCTACTGACACACCTCGGGCTGCAGAGCTCCATCAGCCTCGGCTTCCCAGAGCCTGACCCAGAACTGCTTCTTTCTAGGGGGCTTTCCCAGTCTCTGTTTTTTCATTTGCAAAATGTAACTAATGGCCCTAACTGGTTTGGCTCAGTGGATAGAGCATCGGCCTGTGAACTCAAGGGTCCCAGGTTCGATTCCGGTCAAGGGCACATACCCAGTAGGGAGTGTGCAGGAGGCAGCTGATCGATGTTTCTCTCTCATCGATGTTTCTAACTCTCTATCCCTCTCCCTTCCTCTCTGTAAAAAATCAATGAAATATATATTTTTAAAAATGGAACTAATGCAGGAGCTGGCCTCACAGAGTCATCGGCTGTGAGGGTTAAATGAGACACTATAAGGTTAAACACCCTTTACTCCATCAGTGGTCTGTGAATAGCAGAGTGCCAGGTAAATGCTCCTGTAATTCTTGACTCGCTCCTGCCCAGCCCCCCTCCCACCCCAGACCAGAATTGCCTCATGGTCAGCAACCATGTCTTCTTGTATTCATTCATTAGTTTATTATTTCATTCTATCCCACCTCCTCCCATTCATTTGTTATATCTCATTCGCTCGTTCCGTTCCATTCCATTTGCTCATTCTAGTTAATGCATTCTATTCTACCATCCCGTTCATTTATTCATTCATACCAGTCCACTTTGCTTTACTTATTCATCCCATTCGGTGTCATCTCATTCACTCCCTGTATTGCACTTGTTCAGATGTTTATTCCAGCCCATCTTCTTATTGAATTATTTTCAGCTCTTACTGTTTGCCGGTGGTGTGCCAGGCACTGGTCCTCAAACTGGGTTGCTGTGGGGTTGCATCCTTGGCATTTAGAGCAGAAGGTGGCACCTGGCCCACCCGTTCTGGTGTGTGTGCAGGTATACATATGTGTGCATGTGTGTGGGTAGGTGACGTTGCTCTCCCAGGACCAGGAGTCATGCTGGCCTTCCCCCACTCGTTCTTGCTTTCTGCCATGTCAGGGGCAGCCGAGTGTTGATGAGGCAGGAGACTGGGTAAGATGGCCAGCCCACAAGGGGATCTGATTCTAGACCTTGACCTACCTAGAGCTGAATAAATGTGAATAACCGAACAGCCTCAGAACAAAGAATTTTGCAAAATCTTAGAAAACAGTTTTTGTAGGTTAAGCAGTTCTACTGCAATCCCTTTTCAATACCAAAGAGTTGCTTTATTATTTCATATACATAACGTATGTCATTTGTATAAAAATGGAACCCCTAGGAGAGAAAAGGGGGGGGGAATTCATGATGCTGCTCCCAGAGAAAATCAATATTGATATATTAGTGTGTATTCTCCCACACTTTTCTACGCACATAGACATAAAATACACATTTTTTGCAAAAATTGACATATGCTACACATTTGGCTGTAGACTTTATTTCTTAGCAATATGTTACGAACATTTGCCCCAAGTCAGTAGAGTTATACACCGTTTCAATAGGGGCAGGGTATGCCGGTGCCCACGTCTATCTGACTCTTCAATCAATTCCTTGCACTTGGACATGTGTGCCCTCCCCCGTGTCTTGTTATACGCGATGGGGGGATGGGCCTCCTTGGCAGTTCATCTTTCCCTGGAGTCGTCTTTGTTGTTACTTTGCTTAACAAATCAAATCAGATTAAAGCCAGACCAGCTGTAATCAAATTAGGACAAATTTCATTTTAATAAAGTAGCAAATGAGCAAAGCCATCTAGCTTGAAAGTAGACAGTTACTCTTCCTTGAGTTAATGAACTTCTTTCCTCAGCAGCAGCTGGCAACTTCCAGCAGGGGGCCTCATGAGCCAGCCCTACATCCGCCCTTGACATCGGGCACTGCCTTCACAATGAATGGTCCTTCCAGTCCCCACTGGATATTCCCTGGGGCCCTAGTGATCAGTGTCCGTTGGCAACTTCAATTCAAATAAATCTCCCCCCTTTCCTCCCTTCTTCCCACCCTCCTCCTCTTTCTTTACCTGCCCTTTGATATGGCGGGAAGTGAGGCTCAGAGAGTTTAATCACTTGTGCCCCGGGGGACATTTCTGGGATTTGAACCCAGGGACATCTTCTGAGTAATATGTGATCACGTAGACAAACTAGAAACTATAGATGAGTAAACATGAAATTCACCCTAATTCTACCATCCAGAGAAAGCAACCATGGACATTTGTGATGGGAGATCCAAGGATTTAAATGTGGTCTGTTATTCATCTGGGCTTGGAGCCTGCTTCCTGCCCATTGAGTGTGTCACCGGTTGTCCTGTCTGGTGTAGCTGGGTGCCCCCTAACACCACAACTCTCCAGCCCACCCTCTATCTGTTTGCATTTAATTAATATGCTTTCCAGGGCTTTGCTATTTTGGTGGAAAGAAAAGGGACAAGAGTCTCTGGGAGGAAGAGTCACTCCCAGAGGACAAAGGCCTGAGTTGCCTGGGAAGGCAAGGAGGGACCAGCCTGGTGTGTGGTCCCTTTGAGCCTCAAACCTAGCTTCCTCTCTAAGAGAACCCTGAATTAGATAAGAGCGTGGAGTTTGCACAGCACTGGACTAGGTTTCATAACAGAGTGTCCTGGTGGATATTGCACACAGTGTAGTTAAGAAACTGTTTCTTGTTTCTTATGTGATTCTTGCAACCAGTCAAGACAGTGTTCACCCCAGGGCCTTTGCACCTGCTATGCCCCCTGCCTAGAATATGCCTGACCTTCTCTCTCTGCACAAGCGATTCCTTTTCATCACTCCAGGCTTGACTAGGGTGTCATGTAGTCAGAGGGGACTTCCCTGTCCACCACCCTACACCACTCATTCTCACTGCTCACCACCGTTTTACTTTCTTCATATACCACTACTTTGGGATTGTCTTGTTCATTCATTCATTTCTTGTTTGTGGTGGGGCATTCCCCTCTCCCCCATTAGAATGCAAGCTCTCCACATTACAGGCCTAGGATAATGCCTGGCATGTAGTAGTAGGTGCTCAGTAAATACCTGCTCGCAAATGAATAGAAGACTTTCTGCCATCACTTTGGGTTCTACCAGCTTTTGATCTGGTTAGAGGAGGGAAAGAGGAGGAAGGGAAGGGAGAACATGCAGAAGTTACCTTGCGCCTGCAAGTGTGTGTGTGTGTGACGGCGTGGGGGGG
>NW_005871083.1:1849699-1855163 GCF_000147115.1 Myotis lucifugus | reverse complement strand
GCTGCGGGAAGTGGGTGTTTGCGATGACTACTTGTCTGGTCCTGGGCCTGTCTGCCCCTAGATCACCCTCCTCTCCCATTCTGCAAGACATTACCAAGGGACTGACTCCCGCAGACAGCATGTTCCCAGCTCTTGGTGACCCCGGATCCTGAACCTGAAAAACAGCAGCCTCTCTCTGTGTCCCCACCACCTTGGGGCTGGGGCAGCTGCTTCTTGCTGTTATGAGCCTCTGGGTCACCTCATGGTCCCTTGCCGGGTTTCGAAGCCTTTCTGTAGCCTGTCTCACCAGATCCCTGCTTTAATCCCCTCTGTTTTAAATATCCATCATTGTTTCCATGGTCCCTTCTGATACAAATCCTATGCCTTTGTAATAAGAAACATAAATAAACGTTAGAGAAGTATTTGGGGGCTGATGCTTGAGGGATAGATGAAGAGGAGAGTAGGCCAGGGGCCTGGGCAGCGGGCTGTCGCCTTCCTGACCCGCCCACCAGGGCTGTGGCCTGCGTGCCCAGCAGACAGAGATCACTCTCTGCCTTTGTGTGCCCGCACCCTGTGATTGACGGCGGGACAGCTTGTGTTTGCCAAGTGATGGGTTTCTGTGCACTGGGCACTGCACAGGGAGGCCAAGGACTCTCTCTCTCCCTCTTTTGTCAACTCTTGCCAAGGGAAAGTGTTCTTGGAGGGCCTGCCGGGAAGGGCAGCCAGGAGCTCAGAGTGCCCTGCTGTCCCCGTGGACCACAGTGGCTGCTGGCATCGCTGTCCGCCAGGAAGGAAGAAGGAAGGGCTCCAGTGGGATTATCCTGCGGGTTGACAAGGCTTTCCCCACCGTCCAGTGGAACCCAGGCAGGCTCCCCGTCTCTCTGGGGTGGGCTCTTGGGCCTGGGGGCTGCCTGCTCTTAGGCGATGACAGATGTTTGCAGAGAATGGTGGCTCAGCTCAGCTGAGGCAACCCCCCTGCCAGGCAGCACCATCATACCCTACCCTCCCGGCCCCCCCGCACCCACACGCCGGGAAGCAGGCTGGCCAAGTGCCACCGCAGACCTGGGTTCACATCCCAGTCCGGCCAATTGGGATCAGGCCAGTGTCTTCACCTCTCGGCCTCAGTTTGCTCTTCCGCTAAGTGGAGTCATTGCAGTAGCTGCCTCAAAGGGCTGGTCTGAGGGTTCAGGAGAGACCTCTGTAAAATGCCTGTGCCAAGTGTGGGTCTAGCGGGTGCTCAGGAAATGTGAGTCTCCCCACCATCTTTCCCCTTTGGCCTCTGGTTTCATAGACGTTCGCTTGCCAGGCTGGACGAGCTTGTGGTGTGTAGGCAGGATGTGGTTGGAGGTCCGTAACAAAAAGCTCCAGCTTGTGGCTTAACCCTAAGGGAGATGCGTTGTCCTGTGTATCAAGAAGCCCAGAGATCGGATGGCTCTCACTCAGCAATGTCACCAAGGACTCGGGTTTGATTTTCCACGCTGCCATTTCACTGGTGGCCTCACTCCCCTGCTGACTCTCTTCACGGTGGCAAATGGCTGCTGCCGACCCTGGCATCCCATCCTGATGCTCAGAGGAACCATCACTTCCCAGCCTGTCTCTCAGGAGTGAGGACCACTTTCCCAGAAGCACCTCACCTGACCTCCCCTCACGCTTCACTGGTTCAGATCAGATGACAGACCCATTTTTGAACCAATCACCAGTGAGGAGGGGGCGGGATACATGATTGGCTTGTCAATCACTGGGTGGCTAGAGCTGTGGGGGAATCAGCCACCCTCATCACTCTGATGGCTCTTTGAAATCCTGTTCCCACCACCCTTTGCTCCAATCTTCCCCTCTCCTCTGGATGCAGTGAGAGCCTTCCTTCTCCCCCTCCAGACTCTAGTCCAGCAGGGATTGGGGGCAGTCAGTGGCCCTGCCCAGAAAGTTCTGCCCACCACCCCTCCCCCTGGCTTGTTGGGCTTCTTCTCATCTCTGAGTTTAGTTGTCACCCCCTGGTCACACTCTCTCTAAAAGGGGTTCTCTTCCAACATGAATAAAAAAAGAAAAGAAAAGAAAATGAAAGAAGTGAAAGAATTCAGACACATGTGAAATGCCAGGATGGGCAAATCCATAGAGACAAAAAGTAGAGGCGAGGTGTCGGGGGCACAAGAGGAGAAGGGAATGGAGAGGGATTGACAGTGAGTATGGGGTTTCCTTTGGGGATGATGAAAATGTTCTGGAACTCGACAGAGGTGGTGCCCGCACAGCACTGTGAACGTACTAAATGCCACTGAACTGGACATTTTCAAATGGTTAATTTTATGTGAATTTTAGCTCAATAAAAATAAAGTAGAAAAAAATTAAAGGTGGGGAGAAACAGACTTGAGTTTTGACCGCCAAGACGCCTGCTTAGCTGCTTCTTTTGGCAGTTGCTGGGCCCTCAGACCTCTCCGTCATTCCTCCCTGCCTCTGAGGTCCAGATGATGCCTCGCAGTCAACCTCACGGGGGTCAGTGTCAGGCAATCGAGGGAGATGCTGACGAGGGCTCCACAAAGCCCCATGGGGAAAACCATCTAAGACGTCATTTGCCTAGCATGTCATTTAAAAAACACACAAACAGCCCGGCTGGCGTGGCTCAGTGGTTGAGCGTCGACCTATGAACCAGGAGGTCACGGTTGGATTCCCAGTCAGGGCACGTGCCTGGGGTGGCGGGCTCGACCCCCAGTGGGGGATGTGCGGGAGGCAGCTGATCAATGATTCTCTCTCATCATTGATGTTTCTCTTTCTCCCTCTACCTTCCTCTCTGAAATCAATAAAAAATATATTTTTAAAACAAGTAAATAAATAAAAATAAAAAGCACACATACAAAAACAAACCTCCGACTCCAGAAAAGTTGGGTGTGAGAACATTCCCCTCCGCTGATGTCTGCCTGGGAGGTGAGCTGGCGATTTCACAATCTTTCCCCAGAGGAATGTCTTCACGTTGCAGGGGAGTAAGCGTTTCCCACACTCCTCGTCGCGTGTTTTCCTGGAACACCGGGATCACAGAAGGCCCTGTGATGGTGGGGTGGGGGGTGACGGGGTCCTGGGCCTGGCACAGGTTCCATACACAGTGGGACCTGGTCAACATGGGAGAGAGATCCCCTTTTTCACAAAGGGGATGTTTGGGGCCTGGGGGGGGGGGGGGGCGGGGGTAGACAGACCAAAAGAAAAAAAAAGGTAAATTGTGCTAAATGCTGTCACCAAAGTCTGAGAACATGATTATGTTTTTGAGGTTCATCTGTGCTGTGGCGTGAAGTAGTTTTCATTCCCTTTGATAGCTAATTCTATGACACGGCTCTATAAGAATCTGCTGCTTCATTTTTCCACATCCTCGCAATTAAAATGGTTAATTTTATGTTCTGTTTCTTCATTTTCTTTCTTTTTTAAAATTCTAGCCATGTGAGCACGTGGAAGGTGCGCTCTCTGTGGTTTTAATCTGCATTTCCCTAACAACCATGATGTGGAGCGTCGTCTCACATTGTTGGCTTCTGTATGTCGTCCTGGGAGAAATGCCTACTCAAGTCCTTTGCTCATTTTTAAAATGGGTTCTTTGTCTTTTTGCTGTCGAGGTGCAGGAATTCTCTATATATTCTGCTCTTTACTCTTCATGCCTCTATGTCAGTGGTTCTCAACCTTCTGGCTCTTCAAACACAGTTCCTCATGTTGTGACCCAACCATAAAATTATTTTCGTTGCTACTTCATAGCTGTAATGTTGCTACTGTTATGAATCGTAATGTAAATATCTGATATGCAGGATGGTCTTAGGCGACCCCTGTGAAAGGGTCGTTCGACTGCCAAAGGGGTCGCGACCCACAGGTTGAGAACCGCTGCTCTGTGTGGCTATAATGCAAACTGAAAATGCGGCCAGAAACTTTGAGCTGCTCTGTACCCAAGTCCCCCTACGGTTTCATTTGCCCCATCTGCGTATCGCCTGCTCTGTTTGAATGACAGTCTCTCCAATGACAACACGTGCAGCACTGGGTTGTTCGGGTGACGTTGGCGACGCTGAGGATAAGTCACACTTGCCCAGTGTGAGCGCAGTAACCCCGCGAACAAGGGGCTGCTGTGGTCCCCGCTTTGCCGAGGAACAGCAGAGGCCGTGGGAAGACAGGGTAAAGGGGAATGGACCTGGGACTCCCAAGCCCCTGACCTCGGGTTCACGCTTCCTGGCGGAGTTTATTACAGTCTGGTGTGTTTTTTGTGACGTTAAACATTCAGAAAAGGGCATGGGACAGAGACGGGCAGTTTAACAATAACTGTCAGCCAACACCCCGACTCCTCCCTGTTTTACTGCGGGAGCCCAGCTTCCTGGCCTCAGTGCAGGACTCTCAACGGCAGGGGGCGGTTTTGCCCCCTCAGGAGCGGACATTTGGAAATGTCTGGCAATTTTGGTCATCACACTGGTGAGGTAGGAGTGTGGGATAATACTTCAGGCATCTATTGGGTAGACACTACGGATGCTGCTAAACGTCCTACCGTTCACAGGGCAGCCCCATGACAGAGGGTGATCCAGCCCCAGATATCCAGGGGCCGGAGGGAAGACGTGGGTACAGCGTGCTGGCAGAAAGGAGCCGGGGGGGGGGTCCCCAGTGCCTAGGACGCTGTCTAGCACAGGTGTGGCCGTGGGATGACAACACCACAGGGGCAGGTGCTGCTGCAGGTGCTCCCATCGGTTCAACCAGGTCAGGGGACTTGGTGCCCGGCAGCAGGTGACTCAAGGACCACTAGCTGGCATTAGGAAGGTCTAGCAAAGTCATCGGGGGCAGGAGCTGTGGTGGGGGTGCGGGAGCAGCCAGTTAGCCACACAACCAATGTCCCTGAGCTCCTGTTATGTTTCAGGTGCCTGGTAGGTGAGAAAGAAAACACAGAATCAACAGACACAGTCCTGCCCTTAGAATGCTTTCCTCATTGGGAGAGGCAGGCACTGTAAGAAAGGAGTGTCGCTCCCACCGTAGGTTGCAGGTTGCGTGTGTCCTATAAGTGGAGTCCCTGGGGCCACGAAGGCCTGACCTCAGGGCACGGAGTTGGTCTGGAGGACAGGGAACATTCCTGGGAGGGAAAGGCTGCTATGCAAAGTGCTGAGGTCCCAGAAAACCTCAGTGTACTGTTCTTGGATTCCCAAAGAAATAACCCACAGGACTGGCTGTGAACGCCACGGGTTTGTAGGACTTACACGCGCACCGGTGGGGGCCAACCGGTGAAGGTGAACCGCTAAGTCCCATCGGGCCAGCGGAGGGCCGCACCGGGGTGGCTGGCTGGTGCTATTGTTTCGCTGCCACCCAGACGTTCCAAACACAAGGTTTTATAGAGAACAGAAAACGGAGAAACAGGGCGTGCAGGGGGAGGGGGACGTGGGGAAGCTCTGTGAGGTCAAAATGCTGTTTTCTTGACTGAGGAGCTGGCCAGCCTCCCAAGGCCTCACGGTCTGCTTAGTGATGGCCGTCAGTATATTTCCACAGGGTG
>NW_005871083.1:1847684-1849599 GCF_000147115.1 Myotis lucifugus | reverse complement strand
TCCATTTACCATACAGGGGCTGACTGTTTTGCTGAGAGTTAAGATGTGAGGAAGCCTTAACAGGTTCACTCAGAAAACAGGGAAGAGTGTCTGGGAGAGGGAACAGCATATGCAAAGGCCCCATGGAGAAGGGTGCATGGTGAGTATGTACACGGGCAGGCGGGTCCAGCATGCTGCCCCAGGGAGAGTGAGAGGGAGCTGGAGGGACGTGAGGCCAGGAGAGGGGTTGTGGGGGAAGGGGTCAGGAGAGAGGCCAAATTTGTCAGGGCTCGTTAGAATCAGCTGGGAACTTTGGCAACAACCACAGTGTAACGTCATTGATCTGACTTCTGATTCATTTCATCTGAGCATTGGTCCTGGCACCGGTGTTGCTGAAAGTCCTGCAGGCAATGCTAACAGTGCAGCCCAGTTGACTAAAGCTGGGCTGACCTGCAAGGCCTGTAGGTTGCACATTTTTACCTTTGTCTCAACAGGACCAAGTAAGGTTATCAGCTTCGGAGGTGGAACCGGGAGGGGTTTCACAATCAGATTTGCTGTGGGAGAAAAAACAAAAATGAGTGGCCTAGTTGCAAACCCTACTTTGGAGGTGGGTCCGAATCCTGGAGAGAAAAAACAAGAGAAGCCCATTTAAGTCCTGGCCCAGCTGCTGTCTGCTGACAGGGTGGGGCCTCAGCTGGGAGAAGAGCCACGTAACCTTCAAACCTGACCTTTCCAACCTGGAGGTCAGTCACGTTGGTCAGAGCTGAGATGTCAGTTTCCCAGGCATTTGGCCTGGACTGGTCAGGGCAGGAGCAGGCCTGCAGGCTCACTGGGGTTGTAACTGGGAATCAGAGAGAGAAGCTGGGAGTTCCCTGGCTGGGAGGACATCAACTATGAGTTAAGGGAGAGCCGGACACTGTGGAGGGAGGTCAGTGATTGGATGGCGGGGTGAATCGAGGTCAGAGTCTGGCTTTCCAAGAACAAGGCGACCCGGGGACATCTGTTTTCATTCACGGCCTGAGCAGAGCTGGGCTGTGGTTCTTAAGGCTGATTGTGCAACACGAGGGCCTTTCCCACCAGCCTTCCCTGCTCCTCCAGAGGACACAGGGAGGAGGGAACTGCACCTCCCATGTGCCCAGAAGGCTTATCTGTCCATTTAGTCAATACCTCCCGCCCAGCTTATTGGCTCAGAGAGTGCAAAGGCTTGCCTGAAGTCACACAGCAGTACTGGACCCAGAGCTGTCTTCTCCCACAGGCACAGCAGGCACAGTGCCCAGGACCCACAAGACTTGTAGGAGCTCCGGAAAGTGTTTTTATTTCTCTTAAAATAAGAAGGAAAAACATAATTCAGCTTGTTTTATCACCAGAAAGGAGACTTGGCCCTTAGCGGGTCTGCCTAGGGCCTGTGGTGGTGTGTGGGTTCTTAACTTCATGCAGGAAAAATTTCACAATGCAAGTCCGGGCGATTTGAGAGTACGGTTATTAGAGCGTAACAAGGAAGTGGACTGTGGAACAAGGAAGGGCTTAGGATAGAACAGTGGTCGGCAAACTGCGGCTCGCGAGCCATATGCGGCTCTTTGGCCCCTTGAGTGTGGCTCTTCCACAAAATACTGACTTCTGCGCATGGGGCCACGAAGTTTCAATCACACTGTACGTGCGCGCCCGCCCAGGAAATTTTGTGGAAGAGCCACACTCAAGGGGGCCAAAGAGCCGCGGTATGTTTTTGGGCGGGTTTCTGGAACCCGGGGCAAACACAAAACGATTAAAGGATCTTGCCCTCCTCTTTGTTGACTCCCCTGAGGGAACCTGGAGAGCCCTCCCAAAATCGTAACATAAAGCTTTCTGTAAAGAAAAGACAAAACAACCTCCCCTCCTCTTAGGGGACGGAACACCACCCCGTATTTTGCCCTTGGACTCGCGTGGGTTTACGTTTTAA
>NW_005871083.1:1826290-1847584 GCF_000147115.1 Myotis lucifugus | reverse complement strand
ATAGAGTGATGGGCCATAGCAGGGACTTTCTAGGCAGGGTGTGTTCTGCCCCAGCTTAGACTAGGCCAGTGGTCGGCAAACTGCGGCTCGCGAGCCACATGCGGCTCTTTGGCCCCGAGTGTGGCTCTTCCACAAAATACCGACTTCTGCGCATGGGCCACGAAGTTTTAATCACACTGTACATGCGCGCCCGCACGTGGTATTTTGTGGAAGAGCCACACTCAAGGGGCCAAAGAGCCGTGTGTGGCTCTCGAGCCGACCACTGGGAAGCAACAGGAGAGAGCCTGGGCAGGGCTGCTTGGGCTCACTGAGAAATAAAAGTACAGTAACAGAAGTGAGCCAAGGAGGAGGAAAGTCAGAGAAAAGGGGGCCTTGGAGACAGGGGCAGGGGTCAGCCTGCTGCCCAGCGCTCCCCTGGTTGCAAGTCTTGTGGGGCCCTCGGAGCTTAGGAGATGCATGCCTGTGGGGGCAGAAGAGGGGGCGGGAAAGGCTCAGGCTGCTCCCTGGAGGAGATGGAGCACAGGTCCTCTGTTTCCTTTTGGTGAGGGGTTTTAAAGGCTGGGAACTTGGGGGAAATTTCAATAGAATATTCCTCAGGTGTCCGGGCGTGTCCTTTCAGGGTCCTGGGCTCCACTGACTGTCAGTGCCAGGGCAGGGGTAATGCCAGTAAGTTGCCATTTGGTTTTGCTGCTTTTCTGAGCCTGGAGCTGAAATACAACTGAGGCCTCGATGACATGTCTAGGGAGGAAAGGTCAGGAGGTCCAAGCCTCATGAGCAGAGATATGCGAGGGGAGGAAAGGCCACCCTGCGGGGCAGGTCCAGCACCAGTTTTGTCCATTGCTAGGCACCGGGGCTTCCCGCCCTGGAGACCCTCTGTATGTGGCTGTAAATTGTTCAGCCGTCTGTCTCAGTTTCCTCATTCCACTTGCCGAGGAATTTTCCTGGCTTCTTACTATTCTGCCTCAGTCTTACTTTTTTAAGAATTGATTTCAGAGAGGAAGGGAGAGGGAGAGAGAAAAACATCAATGATGAGAAAGAATCATTGATTGGCTGCCTCCTATTAGGGATCGAGCCCACAACCAGGGCATGTGCCCTGACCAGGAATCGAACCGTGACCGCCTGGTTCAGCAGTAGATGCTCAACCACTGAACCACACTGGCCAGGCTTAATTTTGTCTTTTTATCAATGAACTATAATCAATCATTTAAAAATATTGTGTAATATTTTGTAATGGAGGAAGGAGTCCAGGCCGGCAAAAGTGCCGAGGGCCTGTAAAAAGAAGTGGCTCGGTTTGGATGGTGGTGCTACCAAGCCACTTGAGTAAGACCCATATCTAGGGTTAGCAGACCTGCCTCCCTCACACTCCCCCACAGCGGGTGTTCCATCCTGGTCTGTCGGAATCTAAAACCCATTCTCTTTTCAGCCTGGTCCTTCAGTTTTCAGGTCTGCACCTCCCCAGGGAGACCTCTGTTGGCCCTCCTGACTAGGTCCACTCCCCCCTTATATGTCCTTGTTGGAACTCAGCTGCCCTGTGGACTCATGGTGTGATGACTTTGAGCACAGGTTCTGAAAGCCGAGGTCTGGGTTTGAATCCCAGCTCTGCCAATTATCAGCTCTGCAGTTGGGCAGGTTGTTCATCTCTCTGACCCTCAGTTTCCCTGAAATAGAGTAATAAGAGTATCTACCTAACAGAGTTGTGATAGGTTAGATAATTGAATATTTTTCAAGCACTCAAAACTGTGCCTGGCACCGAAAAAGTGCCATCTAAATATTTATTAAACACATTTGAAGCCCCATCAGTGCAGAGGCTGGGCCTGGTTTTGCTCTCTCTGGTATCTCCAGGCCTTGCTCATAGTAGGCATTCAAATGTTGGAATGAACGAATAAATGAGTGTACTCTGGTCCTCCTTCATTTGTCTGTATGTTTCTTTCTGCTGGAAGTCATTCACCCCTTTAGTGTGAAGTATCCTGCCCCTTTCCTAGAGCACCATGGGAGAAAATGATTCGCCTTCCTGGGGAAGGAGCATAAAGCCTTAGCGATCCAGTGAGCCTTAGCGATCAGGTGGGGAGTTTTATCAGGAGTGGAGGGGCAGGCTTTACTCTCAGGACCTGTAACTGAGCCACATCCTCTGCGCCATGGAGTGAAGCCCTAAGCATTGTGCCCTTTACGTTTTTCAAGGAGACATTTCCTCCCCAATTCAGAGGGCGAGACCCTTGGGCAGGCAGCAGCTGTCAGACCCAGCAGGCAGGCCTCACCAGCAGGCCCCCCAGGGCAGAGGAGATGAAAGGCCTCGCCAGCCCAAGGCTTTCCCAGAGGAAACCCTGCCCACAGACCTGCAGGAAGCCACATTCACGGGAGGCCAGCCCACTAAGCTTGGGATCAAGCCCAGGTCACCAGAGCTCAGATAAATGGGGCCTCTGCTACTGGGAACATGTAGTTCTGAGGCCTGGCAGGAACCTGGGAGGAGCTGCTGGCCCTGAAGTTTGGCCCTGAAATCGTGCTGGGCCCCAGGCTGGGGCTGCTCATTCGGCCCCTGCTGGGAACCCAGGCTGGCTGTCTGACCCGATCCCACTGGTCCCTGATCAGAGGAAAGTGGCTGCGTTCCCCGGTAAATTGGTAAATTTGTTCCGGGGAGTCCTGGGGTGTTAATATCTCCTCTCAGAGCTTTTTCATTTTCCACATAAAACCTGTAGTGCTGCCGTGTTCCTGGAGAAGTCACCCTTGCTGTCCTCAGAACTTGGAAGGCTCATTTTTATAAGTTAATGTTTGCAAGAAATTAACTGATGGGTCACTGCTTGGCACCTGGGTCCGTGTGGTCCAAATACTGCTGCAGAACTGACATCTCAATTGAAGAACATTTATTGGGCACCTACTGTATTCCACGCCCTGTGCCATGCACTGAGGAAAGCCAGTGCATCTAGTCAGTGATTACAAGTGTTGATGCGGGCCAGGCCCTGTGGAAGGCACAGCGGTGCAGGCAATAAGGCACAGATACTTGACCTTGTAGAGCCAACCCCCCACTCCGGTGTGCATGAGCTTCCTACTGCCACTGTAACACATGACCACACACTAGTGCCCAGTGAAAGAACTGAGAGGCAGCGGCCGAAGAGGATGTCCCAGTATCGCAGACAGAAGCTGAGCGGGGACCTGGCCCAGGTGCATCTAAGTCTGGAGCTTGGGTCCCTTCCACTTCCCCGGGTGGCGTGTCATGGTGGTCAGACGGGGCTGGGGTTGAGCCCCAACTCTGCTATCTGCCTGACCTCAGGCAAGTATTAGATCGCTGCCTCCCATCTGTGACTCGGGCATCAAAACAGTACCTGTCTTGGGGTTGCTGTGAACAGGGGATGGAATACAAGGCTTGTGAAATATTGATCCCTGTATAGAACACACACTCGCTGACATGACGGCACACTGGGGATGTATGTGGAACGCTTCACACGCAGTTTCACTGAATTCTCCCAAGAAACACGCGGTCACTGTTCACATGCCCACATCGGAGAGGAGGACACCCGGCTTCAAGGGCCTGAGTCATCAGCCAGCCCCCGTTCAGCAATGTCTTCCAAAGAAGCTTCTCTGGGCAGACAGAGTTTGTCAGCCCAGCTCAAAATTTGGATGAGGTAGCAGCTGGAATCCCCACCCGTCCTACTGGGCTGCTTTCTCTGTGTGCCCGCCCCCACCCGCCCCAGCCTCTGGCCTCGGAGCCAGCACACCACCTCTGGGAGAGACCGCCCCAGACGGCAAGGCAAGGAAGTGCTCATATTCCAGAGTGACAGCGCCACTCCCAGCCACGTCTCCAAGCAAGTCGGAGGGCGGGGAGGGGGGGGAGGGGGGAATGTGCCTCCTCCTGCTGCTGGCTAGCTGACCACTGCCATCTGAACTGCCTGGTTGGAGTCTCTGGGGCCAGATGTTACAGGGCAAGCTAAAAATAACCAGGCGGCGGGCCACCCCTGGGGGGTGGGGCTGGGGGTGGGGGCATGTGCTGGGCGTGGACAAATGATCGGAGGGGGAGCTAAGAGAGTCTGGCAGACCATGCACACTTCTGCTCCCCATTCAACGGACCCACCTGGCAAGGGGGCCCTCTTCTCTGAACATCTGGGAAGAAACCCCTCCACCAGCTGCAGGATGGGCAGCAGCAGAAGGAAGGTCATCTGGGTCCTGTGCTCATTGCTGCTGCTCCTTGAAGCCAGTTCTGCCAAGAACATTTGGAAACGGGCATTGCATGCGAGGCTGGCTGAGAAACCCCACGTAAGTGCCTGGATGGGGAGACTGGGAGGAGATGGGCCATCCCCAGACGCTGTTGGTTCTGTAAGCGCTCCCCCAAACACAGGCGGGGCAGGTGTCTTTCTTCATCAAAGTCGGGCGGTGGGCAGATGGAACTCACGTCTTCAAAAGGCTCCTTGCCTGGCAGCAAAGACGCAAAGAGAACATCAAAAGTGTGCAAGGGGCCTGTGATGTGCTTTTGCCTAATGAGTATACTTTCTCCTGACAAGCAGCACCGGGGTCCAAGGACTTAAAGCTGAGCGCTGTCTCTCAGCAATCAATAACCAAAGTTGTATGCAATGTACACATGCGTTCATGCAGTTATTCACTCATTCAGTAAACGTTTACTGGAAACTGCTCTGGGCCAGGCACTGTGGGGGGTCCAGTGGGTACAAGGCGGCAATACCAGCTCCCACCCTTCAGGGCAGCATAGGCAAGTGGGGGAGGCAGTCAGGTGACAGGTGGTGGCAGAACAAAGGGATGGCATGGCATAACAAGTGACAAGAAGCATGTGCCCTGGGGCCAGGTGTCTGGGTTTGAACTCAGGCTCTGCTGCGCACCAGCTGTGTGACGTCAGGCAAATTGTTTGGCCTCTCTGAGCACCAATGATCTCATCTGCTCATTTGAAAAAGACAGAATGATACGTTTCTTTCAACAAACCTGTTTGCTCACCACTGTTTACCAGGCACTGTCCTTGGCTGTGGGGATACAGACATCAGATCCCTGTCTTCAGGAATCCACGTTAGGAGAGGCAGAGAATAAGTGAGAAATAAAAGGAAAACATAGTGAGTTTGGTGACAAGTGCCGAGGGGAGATACAAAGCAGGAGGGGGACTAGGAGAGAGGGGGGGAGGGGGGAGGAAGGTGCGGTTTTAGATCCTCCCCACCCTGAAGCACAGAAGCATAGAAACGTCAAGGAGATAACACCAGCATATGTGTGAGCATCAAATAACTCAATATGCATAAAGTGCTTATGTAGCACATAGCGAGTGGTCAGTGCATGTGGGTGACATTTAATTAAATAATGGTGAAATCAGTTGATGCTTGCCTTCCCAGGTGGAATATAGGTTCCTCAGGGTACAGTCTAATTCTGTCTCATTTAGTATAGTTCCTGATGCCTTGCCAGGTGGCTGTCATTAAGTTGGTGCCCAATACATTCTTGTGGGAGATTATGGGCAAATGCAACGGAAGCACAGGAGAACTTATGCAGCTCTGCCTCAGGAGAGTCAGGGAGAATTTTCCAGGGTTGAGGGCATTCAGTCTGGGGCTTTGAAGGATGAATAGGAGTTTGCCAGGTAGAGACATGGGAGAAAGGCTGTTTAATGAACCTAGGTACTATGGGGTGTACTAAACTATATTGAGGCTAATCTCAGCCTCCAGGGCTTACATTCTATAGGCCATGCAGGAGGTCACTGGGAGTGAAAAAAAGTAGTAGTGGCTGAAATGATGGTAGGTGTTTGGAAGAAGAAAAGCTAGTGTGAGATGGTATAGTCACAGAAGGCTTCCTGGAGGAGGTGAGACCCTGGCCACATCTTGAAGAATTATTAAGAATTTGAAGAGCCTGGCTGGTGTGGCTCAATGGTTGAGCATTGACCTATGAACCAGGAGGTCATGATTCGATTCCTGGTCAGGCACGTGCCCAAGTTGCGAGCTCAATTCCCAATGTGGAGCATGCAGGAGGCAGCCAATCAATGATTCTCTCTCATCAATGATGTTTCTATCTCTCCCTTTCTCCAGTCCTCTCTGAAATCAATAAAAATATATTTCTTTAAAAAAGAATTTGGAGAAAGGAAAAACAAAAAAGTCGAGAAAGGCCATTCCTGGAAGAAGAGTCAATGTGGGCTGAGGGTTGGGGGCAGACCTGGTGTCTCAGAGCCCTGAGGGGGAGTCCTTCCTATGGGAGAGGGCTGTGTGTGGAAGGAGGGAGAGGGACCCTCGGGTTTCACGGCTCCATGCTCTTTGCTGGCCTAAAGGATGATTGCATCCTCCTAGGTATTAGCACTTGGTACCACAGAGAGATTTCTGATGCATCACCTGGTCTTAGCTCCACCTAGTTGAGGGGTGTCCTAGGAGCAGACATCTCACGGGGAGGAATGGCGAGTCTGGGGGTGTTGAGGATGATGTACTCAGGGGATGGGGTAGCCTCTTTAAAAACACAGGCCTGGCCCTGGCCAGATGGTTCAGTTGGCTGGAGCATCATCCTGTACACCAAAAGGTTGCGGGTTCGATTCCCAATCAGGGCACCTAGGCTGCGGGTTTGATCCCTGGTTGGGGTGTATACGAGAGGCAACCAATTGATGTTTCTCTCTTACATCGACTCTCTCTCTCTCTCTCTCTCCCCTCCCTTTCTGTCTCTCTAAAAATCAATTTAAAAAACCCCCACACAGGCCTGGGTGGGCCTCAGAAACTGAGTCAGTTGCTTCTAGTCATCATTTGTCAGGAGCAAGCACTGAAGTGTGCCCCTCGCTGGGCTGGAAGGCTCCCTGGTGAGCACCAGCACCAGCACCAGCACCAGGTGAGCACCAGCACCCTCCCTGGCGCCCAGTGCTGAGGCAGGAGAGGTTAGAACAAGAACTGCCTCAGAGCAAGCCCCTGGGGAACGACAGCCTGTTGACTTGTGGCTCAGAGGATAGGGAGGCTGGAAAGGGTCCAGGCCCAGGAATTCATCTCAGCAGCATCTCTAACAAGCTGTGCAGCCTTGGGCTACTCACTGCCCCTCTCTGAGCCTCAGGCTGTTGCCTGGGAAATGAAGGCAGAGGACCAGATGGCTTCCAGGCCCCTTTTCATTCTGATTCTAACTCCCAAGCAAATGTTCATTAAGGAAGTTAAAGGTCCTAGGAAGCAGACCCCACACACTCAGAGACAGGACTTTCCCATGTGGCCCCCCGCTGCTCCCACCCCAAGCTCAGTCAGACCTTCAGCCCTGAGGGCAAGTCAAGGTGGGGCAAGGCCAGGGTCCAGCAGCATGCTGAAGCCAGGTTGGACCCACTTGGAGAGTCAAACAGAGCCCTTACTAAAGATTAAATCATGTGATTTAAATTGTAAAAAGGAAGGAAGCCCTCATTAGAAATGGATCACTTCCTACGTATTCCACTACCTCTCACTACTCCCTCTGCTCTCAAGATTGCTTATGTCGATGGTATCCGTATGGCGGAAACAGTAGATATTGAGGAACTATTGCTTCTCCTCATTCAGCACCCTCCGTAGGTGGCTAGAAACCTGCCTCGCTGGAGTCTCAGCCCATGGACACCAGCAAAGGCTGCACCTGAGAGCTGGTTGTTGACGCTGACCAACCGTCGGCCGTCTGCCCCCTGCCGCAGGCAGGCACCCTCTCTCACCTTCTAAAGCCCTGTCCCTCGGCAGAGTGGGCAACGGGCCCGAGGAATTTCCTGAACACTGTGTACGTTACAGCCCGGGACTCAGTGCCAGAAGGGACGGCATGCCTTCTATTCCCACAGGACCCCTCGGGAGGCCGGTCAGGAGGAGGCTTCTCCTCGCTGGGCCTCAGTTCCCTCCTCTGCAGCACTGGAGCGCCTGCTGTGCAGTCCAACGAGAAGACGACGGAGAGCCTTGAGCTCCGTGCCTGGCAACGAGCCACCCTTTCCACATCTGCACTATTCAAAACAAAACAAAAACGCAGAACCAAATGTTTATGAGGCTAGATAAGACAGTGGAATGTTTGTAAGTAGCCTAGTGGCCTTTTCTGGGAGCTCGGGGTCAGTCGTGGGGAGCTGGTGTTTGGGGCTTCTTTCCTGGCATGTAATGAACCTCATAAGAACAGTTCTTTCCTGACCATTTCCTATGCGTCAGGCCAAGCACTGGCCATGCATTAACTTGCAGGATTCTCTCAATGCATCTACCAGGTGGGGCCCATTGCCCCTGCCATGTCAGCCTGCGGA
Source organism: Myotis lucifugus (assembly GCF_000147115.1). Taxonomy (NCBI): domain Eukaryota; kingdom Metazoa; phylum Chordata; class Mammalia; order Chiroptera; family Vespertilionidae; genus Myotis; species Myotis lucifugus. The sequence goes on along the minus strand of NW_005871083.1, from coordinate 1,839,426 downwards.
CCCGCTGGTCCGATGATCCCAGCATGTGGCTGTGCTGTGGGTCTGTTTTGCCCCTAAGCTCCCATCCAGGGCAGTGGCAAGTAGCTGTGCAGTGCGCACCCTGCCCAGTGGAGGGGATCGCGAGGGGCTGCAGCAGCCAGGAGCAAGGGGGACCGCTTTGTTATGCATCCTGCTCCCAGGGCGCCCTTTGCGCTTGTCCACCCGGAGCTGCAAAGCGGTTTAGGGTGGGTGGTCACGTCCTAGGCGGGCGTCTTCCCTGAACTGGGGCTGTCGATTGCCTTTTTGCATCCACAATAACAGCCTTTGGTATTGAGCACAAAAGCCCTGCAGGACCTGGCAGCCCGCACGTGTCCCTCAGGCTCCCCGAGCTGGTCCTTCTCTCCCTTGTGACTCGGTTTAGTTTTCATGCACCGCTTTGGCAGATGACCAAGAAAAGCAATTAGTTTGCTTCATCTGTGATGTTTTGCTTGGTGTTTGACACTTGTCCTGGAGCCGAGGCACATGAAGGCAAGAACAGCATCATCGGGTTCAGCTCAGCTCTCCCTGTTCCCAGCCCCGTGCCTGGCACGTCGTTGGCCTGGGAACTATGACGTTACCATTAAAGGAATGAATAAATTACGTGAAAACCTTCCAGAACAGGATAGAAGGGATGGAAAGTTCTAAAAGACGTCCAGGTGCACAGCAGGGCTCAGCGGGCACCAAAGGGATTGGTCGAGTTTGCAGCCTTGCTCTCAGCTGCATAGCTGGGCTTGTCCCTGGTGTGAGGTTAGTTTTGGGTCACCTCTCCCAGGAAGTCCCTGTAGCCGTGCACCAAACCCTGCTCTCAGAGCCCAGTGCTGAGGTCCCAGGGCATCCAGAAATGGCATTCGCCAGTGCACACAGAACCCTATGTCCTCTGTTCTAGGGAGAGGCATATTTTTAGATCTTTGACGTCCAAATTCCTAAGGAAGAGTGAATAATGCTTAGAGGAACATTGGCTTTCTTCCTGTACCACACAAACGAGTCCTGGGGTGCACTTTTATTGGCCCGGACCGTTAAGTTGCCGGAACATTCCAAAGAAAGGGAAGCTCTTGCGAATGGAATGGATGGGGTGGGGACTCGGGTAAATTGGGAGGGGTCTGGAGATTGGATTCTTTCTCCTTAAATGGAAATGGCTTCAAATTTTTTCCTGATTACAAAAATGATGTTTATTGTAAAGAAATACAGACAGACTGTCCTAAATAAGTAAAAATAATTTAAACTCTTCCTCTGACATAAGCCCTGTTGACATTTTAGGGTGTGTTTGCCTAGACTTTAATGAAGCCGTTATACTCCACACACACATTTTTTTTTCTTAATAGGATTTTACCCGTATTGTCTTTTAGAGATTTTCATTAGGATAAGATTCACATAACCATTTTAAAATGAATAATTCACTGGCATTGAGGACATTCGTGATATTGTGCAGCCACCACCTCTATCTAGAGCCAAGACATTTCCATCACCCCAAAAGGAGACCCCAGGCCCGTTAAGCCGTCACTCCCCACGCCCCTGGCAACCACCTACAGTGGGACCTTGACTTACGAGTGTCCCAACTAACGAGTGTTTTGAGATACCAGCTGTCTCTCGGCTGATTTTTTGCATTGAGTTGATAGAGTAATTTGAGTTAACGAGCTCCTTAATGAGCTCAGTCTCGGAATGAACTAAACTCGTAAGTCAAGGCCCCACTGTATCTGCTTTCTTGTGGCGAGCCGGCACGGCCATGGCATACTCAGCCCCTGGGTGCCTCATGTGCTGAGCCAGCTCAGCCTGGTTCAGTGACCCTGAGAGGGGGCGGTGAAGGATTAAGAAAAGACAGACAAGAGAAGAAAGCTGTGTCTGGGTAGGACACTGATCCGGGATGGAGAGACAGTGCCATGGACTATGAGCCGTGTCTTTATTTTATAGACAGATCCACGAGGCAAAGTAAGGGCGTGCTCAAGATGTTTACAACATTCTCGTGGGTTTCGATCCTACTCAACTACATGTACCTGAACTCTATCAAGCCCACATCACTCAGGCACGTGGGGCCACGTGTTCGGACCATAGGTTCAAGCTTACAACTAGAGCTGTTGGCTATAATTGTGCTGGGAGGGCCCTGCCCTCCAAGCTGGGACTTGCACGTGGCCATGAGAGGACTGTGCCCTCTCATCAGTCCAAGGCTTGAACCTGTCCAAACACTGTAGCCGCTCTCCACACTTTCCATCTCTCTGCATTTGTCTGTCTGAGACACTTCATATAAAGGGAATCATGTAGTGCATGGAATTGTGTCTGGCTTATTCTTATTGTTTTGTACCTTGTGTTTGTCATTGAACATAGATGGTGCGTGTGTTAATATGGTAGATCTGTGTCCCCTTTTCAAAGGCTTCTATGGTGTTCCGAGGTCCAGATGTGCCATTATCTATTTATCCAGCCTCCTTTGCTGGACATCCGGGAATCAGACTTAGACTAGCAGAATTGGGCTTCCTACCAACGCAGCCAGAACTGACATTTCCCGAATCTACTTGCCTAATAGCAGCAGAATGGCTTTGCACAACTACAGAGGCCTCCAAGGCTATCTCCCCAGGGAGGGGAAAGTGGCCACCAGGCCATTGACCTAATGAGAGTCATTCATATCCGAGGAAGGCAGGCAGTACTGGAAGCGCCCACTGGAAATGTGTGTCCAGCAGCTGCTTGATAATAGACCTGCTGTCCAGCCCCTTAGCGGGAATGGAAATAACAGATCAAGATCCCAGGTTCCTCTGGGGTTTTCATGAAGGATGTTGTCAGCCATTTGTCCGGAGGGGTTTGACCTGCCATTATTTTATTCAGACTCAGTGGCAGTGGAGGGGTGGGCGGGCTGGGGCTGCAGAGAGTGTAGGTGCCTGGGACACAGGTGGGAACAAAACCAAGTCCTGTATAAGGGGAGCAAAACAAGAAACTGAGGAGTCTGTCAAACACAGTGCTCCCATGGTGACCAGGGGTTTGGAGCTGCTTAAAGGCCAGGGCCAGACGGGTATCTTGGGTGAGAGGCCCGGCCCAGGCAAAGGCCCAGCTGTGGACTGGGCTTATCGTGTGCCAGGGGCCTCACGGAGGCCAGGGCACTGGACAGGAATGAGCAAGGGCAGAGTGGTGGGAGGGAGGACAGAGACATGGAAGGGTTGGGGGCAGCTCAGGTCTGATCTTTAGGCCAAGGACTTTGGCCTTTAGCCCTTCGACACCCACCCTCCCCTGTGGGCTGGGAAGCCATTGAAAGGTGATCTATTTATTTCTTTGATAAAAAGTCCATTCTTTCTCAGAACTCCAGGAGACATCCTTTGTTTAGGACCGTCTTTGAGTATCACCTTGCAGAACATGAAATATTTTCCCAAGCATCTCATCCTTTAATCTGGGCCCCTTGGGGAAATCAGTCCTTTATCGCCCACCGCCATCTGTCGTCTCCAAGGCACCATCTAAATAACTCGGGGAGATTTGACTTCTAAGGCGCTTATCTCTTTTGTTCTCTCCAAATTCTGTGAAACGTTTGAACTTTCCTCTGAGAGCAGTGGCACATCTAAAATTGATCTCTCCACACCCCTTCTGTTGAGGGTGCCATTAGGGGAGTACTTGCCTGGGAGGCATAGAAGGTGGGTGAAAAATATTTCTTATTTCCAGTTTCCGTTAAATTTCATAAATGGGGCTTGATATAAAAACAGGCTACGTGGAAAAACCAACCGGCTCCTCCAGACCAGGCATGGGCATTCCCATCACCCTCGGAAGGAGGCCGGGGCCGTTGTCACATTCGATTAGGATTTAAAAGGCGGGACCCCGACATGAGTCCAATGTCGTTAATTCTGAAGAAAATGACTTAAGAGCTAATGGTGTAGGATTATGCCCGCTGCTTGCAGCTTGGAAATTATTCACAATGGCACTGGGAATTCGGGGGCCTGGGCTGAGCAGGGCACAGTGAAAAGGCTGAACCAGGAGACAGAAGTTCCATGCTCTCATCTTCCCTTTGTTTGGGGGAAGAACCACCAATCTCCTGAAGCCTTCCATTCCTTACCTGCACATGTTGGCTTTGTGCTCATTTTTACTTTTCACAAATTTGATAACCTATATTAGGAAGAAAAGATGAATTCTCTGGGTGAAGCTGGGGTGGGGACCAGAGACCCACCCTGTCCAGGCTCTTTGGAGAGCGGGGGTGGCGGTGAGGGGTCCTGGGAGGAAGTTTGAAAAACACAAGACCTTGTAATTACACCCATTCCAAAATGTGCCTGCTGGGGACCTATTCTCGGTGGCCTGACGCCCTCTACAGGACATTAGGAGTAGCGCATGGACTTTGCCGCCACCGCAATAGTTGTGTGGGAAGGATGTTTAGGTATCCTTGACCTGTCTTTTTAGTTGAGATCAGATGGCATATGCCATTTTGTATCTTGCCTTCTTTATTTTACTAACATATCATAAGTGTTTTTCCTGTCATTAAACATTCTTCGTAGGTACTTCTAAATGTTTGTTTTCTTTAAATTGAAAAATATAACGTGCATGACAAAACTCTTTTGCACTAGCTATATACATAATAAAATAGTGAGCAATGAGGAGAAATCTCTCTTGGCTTCAGAACCTAATTCTTCTCTCCAAAGGCAATGCTTGCTAACAGTTTCTTGTGTATTCTTGTATATCCTTCCAAAAAAATATTCCAGGCCTATCTATGTATATAAAAAGCTAATATGCAAAGTGTCCCCTCAGGAGTTCGACCGGGAGACCGGGAGTTTGTTTGCTCTCTATGATGTGTGCTGACCACCAGGGGGCGGCACAGAACCAAGGAAGGCCTTGGCCGGCAGCTGGAAGGCCCCGGTCGACCCTGATCATGGGCCAGGCCTAGGAACCCTACCTGTGCACAAATTTCATGCAACGGGCCTCTAGTACAAATATATACATATTACATGTGTGCATATGTATATTTGAAAACATAATTAGGTGCATAGCAAACAAACTGTTCTTTACCTTAATTTCTTCATGAACCATAATGTCTTGGTGATCGTTCATAAGCAGGTTAGAGGTAGGTTTTGACGGCTACATACTACTCCAGTCTGCAGACAGGCATTATTTACTTGGACAGTACAAGGGGTGGGATTTTGAAATATGTGTGCAGGGGAACGAGTGGATTTATAAATAGGAATTTAGATGACAGGAGTAGTTTTGGATAGGCCAGGGGGCAGGGCAAGCCAGCGTGTTTCTTCTCAATGAACCTGTTCTATATCTAACTGTGTGTGCATGTGTGTGTGTGTGTGTGTGTGTGTGTGTGTGTATGTATAAGATCTGTCCTCCACACACCCCACTTTCAAATCCAGAAGCAGGACAGTGTTCCTGGTATGGATGGGGTCAGAGAGGCCCAGGGTGAATTGCCTGGTGTGACAAACTCCCCCAACCTCCCCTCTAGCATGCTTCTTTTATTAGCCACGTGCCTGCATGTCCTATATGTTAGGTACTGTGTCTCATTGACTTTTATTGAAATATAATACCAAAAGGCCCAAAGAATCGTGTGGCCTACTCCACAAATCTGCACCAAGCGAACCAGCAAGAAGCAAGGGCCAGCCTCCAGGGACCCTAGTGCTCTCCTAGTCACCAATCACGAGTGGCCACTGTCCTAACTTCTCTCACCAGACAACAGTTTTGCCTCTTTTTGAACTAAAATATAAACAGATTTGTGTTCTCTTGTGAGCTGGCTTTTTAAAAAATTAATATTATGTTTGTGAGATTTACCCAAGTTGTATGAATTTATCCATTCTATGTATGAATTGTAAATTCTTAAAGCCCCATGTGGATTATAAGGTATATATGAATATATAGAAATATATGTGTATGTACATACATATGCATGTTTTTATATATACATATAGACACACATATATACCCTGTTATATATAGACTAGAGGCCCAATGCATGAAATTCGTGCTAGGGGCTCGGCCCTCGCAGCTGCGGTGGCTTGTCTCAGACCTCACAGCCCCAGCTTCATCCAGAAGGACACGGTAAGGTCGTTCGGCTGTCCGGTCTAATTAGCATATTATGCTTTTATTGTTATAAATGTATAAAGTGTATGTGATGTATATGTGTGTATATATTAGGATCGATGCTTAACATACAAACTGCTCACATTCGTTTGTCCTTTTGGCTGCTGATGGGCTTGCCCTCATCTCAGTTGGGGGCTCTTACAAAGAGAAACATCTGTTAATCCTCAGAGCAACCCGCCCAGGCTGCTTCTGCTGTGTTTACACAAAGACTCCAGCTCAGAGAGGCCCAGCGACTTGCCCGCGGCGCACGGCTCCAAGCAGCCCTGGGCACCATTGACACTGCCCTCTCCCCGCAGGCCGAGGAAGTGGACGGCCCCTGGCAGCCCAGCGCGGACCGCTGCCCGCCGCCCCCGCGCTCGCTGCCCCCTGGAGCCTGCGAGGTGGAGCCCTGCCAAGCCGACTCCGAGTGCCCGCAGCGCCAGAGCTGCTGCTACAACGGCTGCGCCTACGCCTGCCTGGAGGCCATGCCGCCCCCTCCTGGTAGGCGCTCCAGGGCTGGGGAAATGAGGCGGCGGGTGGACTAGGGAGGAGGAGGGGGACCCAGGTGAACTGTCCTGCCCTGCCCTGCGCAGAGGTCTGGGCTGGGAGGAACGCAGGTGGGCGGGCCCATCTGTGAAACGGGAAGATTGCGGCTCAGGGAGCCAGCTCCAAGCTGCCCTCAGGGAGCTCCAGCCCAGGAAACGCGCGCTCCAGGGGAAATGACCCCTCCTGTGAGGATGGGGGAGATTTCTCATTAGGATACTGAACCACAGTCCCTGGGCCACCGCCTGCCGGAGCCTTATGTGCCCATAGGTGGCAAGGGGGCATCCAGTTCTCCACGGACCCACCAGGTCCTTTCACTCACGATGCCTGGCCCTGGGGGATTTGAGACGGAGATCTGGGACTTCAGTCGTCCAGGTGGGGTGTGCCCACAGAGGCAGGGGTGCAGACTCCCGGGATTCACGGGTTAGCTGGGGGCCTCCTTAGACCTCCCCTCTCCCCAAACACACGTAGAACGGGACTGAAATGAGAAAGTGCAGCTTATGGCACAAGCCTGATCATTGGGAAGCGCTCGGGCCCCAACAGGGCTAGGAGCAGGTCCTCCATAACATGTATAATCTTAAGGAGAATCCCTTTGGGAGAAACAGTTCTCAGAGATTCATCTTTGAAAGGAAGGAGTTTCAGATTCCTTCTGGGCAGAAGGTTTAGGACAGGATGGGAGGGAGCCTGTGGGGAACACTGAGGGGGGTGGGGGTGGACAGCTACCTCCCTCTGGATGAAGAAAAAGTGTCCCTAATTGGTTACGGAGGCAGTAAAGTCTCCACTCTCAGTTCTGCTTGGACTGCACCTGAGGGTTCCATGGGCTTTAATAACTGAAAGTGGCTCAGCGTTAGCCCCAACCTCTCCTCCCAAGGCCAAAGCAAGAGCGACCACAGTTTTGTTTTGTTTTTTCCTTTGGAGTGAAATCACAGCCCTTAAAGATGCTCATAATCACAGTCTCCAGAGCGTTTGAGCACTGCCTCCTGTTCAGAGACTGGGCAGGCACTCAGGACCAGGAGGCTCCTACAAGGCCCTTTATAAGTGAGACGACCTGGCGCCCCCTCCTGGTGGAAGAAGCACATAAGGTGCTTCCCTCCAGGTGTGCAAGTAAAAAAAGGTGCCCCTTCCCTTGGATGGCGACAGGGCACAGGGATTCCAGCCTCACTGCCGTCCAGGCCAGCTGCTTCTAGCAGTGCAAAGCCGTACAGCTGTCCCTGACATTCCTGGCGGCGTTCACATACCTCATCTCGCTTTATGCTCACACAGTCCCAGGAGGTGCAGAGACTGTTGTCAGCCCTATTTTACAGTCGAAGACATTGAAGCTCAGAGGAGCCGAGCCACCTGCAGAGGTCATACAGCGGACAGAGCTAGAGTTTCAGCCAGTCTTCTGTGGGGTGTCCACTGCCTTAGGCCCCGAGGGCAGGGCTGTGGGGCCCCTGCTTCAGTACCTGGGCCCATATACAGGGCCCCTCACTGCCTGAAACATCCCAATCCCAGACACCCACACGGCTCACTTCCTCCTCTCCTTGTCCAGAGGTGGCCACTTTCTCGGGGAGATTCCCCTCTCTATATAGCAACCTCTCCTCCAGCCATCCCTTACCCTCCTTACCCGCTTCAGTTTTCTTTATAGTCCACCCTGAATATTGTGTTTTGTTTGTGTGTTCATTGCCTGTTTCCCCCACTTGAAGATCAGCCCCACAAGGAGAATTTGGTCTATTTTATTCACTGCTATATCCCTACCATCTGGGCCTCGAAAAGTTATTCAATGAATCAATGATTCATAAAATAATAAAATGACTAGTTTTCACTGGCCAGCAGAAAGAGACATTAGTTAGTCATAATAACAATGGGAATGCTATTTAACACAAGGTTTCTCACCCTTGGCACTCTTGGGGGTTAGATAATTCTACTCGAGGTTGTGTTGGGGGGCTGACCTGGGCATTGTAGGATATGGAGCAGCATTCCTGGCCTCTATCCATTAGGTGCCAATACTACCCCCACTCCACATTGTGACAACCAAAAATATCTCCAGACTTTGCTAAATGTTCCGTGGAGAACAAAATTGCTTCGAACTGAGAACCATGATCTAACAGGAGCAGATGACTTGCAGTGCACCAGGCCCTATTCTAAGCAGCTTACACACTTCATTGCATTCCCCCAGGGGTGGAGAGACTATTTTCAAAAGGGAATCTTGAGATAAGGGCTGGGGTACAGGGAGTTTATGTAGCAGGTAACCCCAGGGAGTTCCAGTGAAGGAGCAGAGGTGAGCCTGTGGGCCTCCGGGCCTTTAGGAGTCTGCAAATGGATGGCAGGCCTTAACCAAGTTTCAGTTTTCCAAAAAGTATAGCAAAATGTGTACACTTCCCTGCTGCTCAGAAACCTTTGACCAATGCAGAGGAGCATACAAATAGTAAGTATTGATATATTTCCTATTGGTAAAAGATGGCATTGAAAACATTTTCTATTGTGTGGTGGGGAGCAGAAGGGAAAAACCAGAAGATTAGAAATAGTGGCTGTGGAATGTCGTCATGCCACCCCTCTTGTTTGGAAATTGCAAATTATTGGTTTGTTCCCCCTGCTGTTTCAATTTCCACGCTGTGAGGTGATCCAGCATTTTTACCAATACCCATCTATGTACTTTCAAAGGCGCTAGACAGCACATGAACCTCTTTAATTTTGTCATATTTCTGACTCAGACTAAAGCAGAGGTCAAAAGCAAGTGTAATCTCAGACCAATTTCATTTGATCTCCAAAGTGCTTTAAAATTTTTTAATTACTAGTTGCCAAACATTTAAAAACCAGAAGATTTATTAGTTAGATTTACAGCTTAAAACAAAAATCAGCTCCAGAAACACTGGGAATGGCTGGCCGAAGCTGACCAACAGCTGACCTACTGAGGCAGAAACACTCTCTAGTTTGCCATCTCTGTTTGTCTGACCGAGCCTGATTTTCTCCTTTATATTATCTACCTGCCTCCGGGAGGTATTTGGGCTTTCAACCCCTGCTTTGGAATTTTGAAGACCTTCCAGTCTACTACGTGGGTCACTCTTCTGGTTAAAAATGTACCGGTTATAGAACAAGCTGTGCTGCTGTAACAAAAAGACCCATAAACTCAGGGGCCCAACCTATGAGGCCTTTACTTCTCCCTCAGTTCATAGGCCAGAGGTAGACAGATGGTTCATGGCAGCCAGGTGGCTCTGATCCACAGTCATCCAAGGACCCAGGTTCCCTCCATCTTGTTGCTCCACAAGATCAAAGTGGCTCCCAGCCTGTGGGAAGAGGGAGAGAGAGACAAAGGGGAGAAAACAGGCATTGATACAAGAGCAAGACCAGAAGTTACTAGTACATCATCACTTCTGCTCACATTCCATTGGCCAGAACTCAGTCACACGGCCACACCTAGTTGCAAGAGAGTCTGGGATATGTAGTCTCCAGCTTGGCCACACAGTGGCCAGCCAAAACTCAAAGTTCTGTTACTCAAAGGAAAGGGCAAGTGTATGCTGGAGAACCACCATTGTTTCTCCCCCAGAGGCGGGGGCATTTCTCAGCTGCCTGAGGAGGGCCTCAATTTAACCATGTATTACTTTGTTAGTTGTAGATTGGCTGGTCGAGCCGAAACCTCGATGGCTTGGTGGCAACGGCTGGCTCCTGGATGGCCCTGAGGAGGTGTTACAAGGTACCGACAGGATCAAGCCCAGACCTGACGTCATAGCCAGGATCCCCCTTCTCAAGCCACCAGAATACTGATAACAGAGGCTGCCGGCCCCCAAATACTCAGACCTCTTGGAGCCTCCCCCACCCCAACACAGAGGGGGCGGGTGGGGCTTGGCCAGGCTCTCACATCCCCAGGACAGTATAGAGTTTGACTCTCCCTGGGAATGGGGCCTCCTTCCTGGTGGAGAATGGAGAGGGAGGGTGCTTGGGGCTGGTTTACAGATCCCTAAAATCCCAATAAGGGGCTTGCTGCCTCCTGATGATGGGTGGAGAGCAGTTTCCAAAAAGAACCATGTGCAGGCCCAGGGCCTAGAGAACTGTAGGGTTCAAGGGTGTACCTTCACGTATGTCATGTGCGTGTGATTCTGCACACTTCTGTGTGTGTCACTGTGTCCATGAGAGTATACAGCTGTGAAAGAAACTGGGTGTGTATGTCTGAATATTTGTGCATCTGTGTTTATGTAAATGTGTGTAACTATAAGTGTGAATGTGTGTGTGCGCACAGGATTTGTGTGCATGTGAACATGCGTGTGGGTGGCTGTATGTGTAGTGTATATATGTGTGTTAGGACTTGTGGGGGTGGTGAAAATGTGTGTGTGATGTGTGAGTGTGTGTGTATGTTTCAGGATTTTTGTGTGTGAATATGTGTGTACACGTGTGACTATAAGCATGAGCATATGTGTTTCAGAGTGTGTGAGTGAACATGTGTTTGCACAGCACTATGCATCTGAGGGCGTGTTTGGGATCACGTGACTTTGAACTGCTCCCTGTGTGTGTATGTGTGCATATGTGTACACGTGCACACATGACACTGTGAGTGAGACCCAAGGCTCAGCCTGGAACCTGGGGGCACAGTCGAGAGGTGGCCCCTCTGGATAACGTGTTCACTGCGCTCACTGCCTCCTGGAGGGGCCGCCGCTGAGGCCCTGGCATGTGTCCTTCCCACAGCAGAGACCTGCAGCACCACAGAGGACGGGGCGGAGCCACTCCTCTGTCCCTCAGGCTACGAGTGCCACATCCTGAGCCCGGGGGACATGGCCAAGGACATCCCCAACCGCGGGCAGTGCATCAAGCAGGGCCCAGCAGGTGAGTGTGGGTGCCCCAGCCCCGCCCCCACCTCACCTTCCTATAACCCCCACATGTCGGAGCCTGGCTAAGGGCTCTTTCTGTCCTACCACCCTGATCCTCCTTTCAAATCTTCCATCCTTTCCCCCGCGCCAGCCCTGCCGCCTCCTGCCTGGGTGACCTTGGGGTCGAGTGCTTCAGTCTCTGAGCCTCGGGTTCCTTGTCTGTAAAATGGGGCCACTTCATGCTATTATGAGGGTTCATTTAAATCCTACATAAAAGCCTCAGTAAACGTCTGATATTTTATATCCATCCGTGTATCTATGTTTTGAATTATCTGAGAACCCTTAATTTCTGCTAGTATTATTCAATGTGGCTTAATGAGTCTGTCTTTGGGGAGGAAGGCAGTAAATAAAGCAGTGAGGAGTATGAATAGCATCACTTTAGTTTGCATAATTTTCCCAAGAGTGGAAGGACTGGATGGTGGTACCTAAAACCCACGTGTGCCTCACGCAAGACGTAAGGTCGAGAGGTTTGGTGTGGATTTGCAAGAAATGTGTGGCAAGCGAAGAATCTGGAACTTCAGGGAGATGTAGGGCAGCTTATCAAAGGTGAGCTCATTGGAGCTTCAAGTCCACATACTCCAGGCCCACGTCCCCACTTCTGCCCTCTGAGTCAAGATCAAGGATAATTACAGTGACCCTACTGGCCAAAAAAACACATCAGAGTGCATGGTCAGCCAGAGCTTTCCCCCCTGCCATTTGAGAAATTTATTTCTCTCAAGTGTTTCAAGAAAGACAATACACATTCAATCAATTGCACATTTAGCATCATTATAATTGCAAATAGAAAATTATGAGACATTAGAACTGTTTTGAGAATCCTGATCACTGGAATTCTGAGCTTTGAGACCAATTGAACCGATGAGGCATAATTGTGATTTCTCCAACATTCCACTTGCTCTTTGGGTTACTGGCAGGTTCTGCAGCCAGACAGCCTGGGATTCCAGTGGCCACCGGCCCCTCACTGCTGTGTGTCCCAAATAGTAGAACCTTCCCAGGCCCCATTTTCCCTATCTGTAAAGTGGGCTTTAAGAGTTAAGCGGCCATGCCTCTTGCTTCAAAGCACAGAACAGCATCTGTAGACGCCAAAATCAAACCTTAGGAAGATGAGGCATGCGGCCCACCAAACGCAAAACCCCGAGGGCAGGCCAGCCGGCAGGAACACGCTGGCGTACGAGAGAAGCAGCCTTTATCAAGAGGAGCTGCGGGGTGAGTCAGGAGTCCTTTGGACTGTAATGTCATTTTTCATAACTGGAAAGGACTGGAACGACTCCACCTCTATCATCCCCTGATCTTGCTCATTTAGTTATGTGAAAGCCACTTCACGGCCACAGATAAGCAGAGAGACCGATGAAGTGATGCCTGCTGTTGATGGAGTGCCTCAGAGACACTGCCTTTACGCTTTATCGCCAGCCTGCAGGAGGAGTATAACCAGAAGGCAGCGTCAGGTATGCTTAGAGTGCAGGCTCAGAGCCACTGAAATGGGTCTGAACCCTACAGCTTTCTTCCCTGGTGACCTTGGGCAGGAACCTAACATTTCCTAGCCTCAGTTTTTCCATCTGTAAAAGGAGCTAGTGATGGTCATGATGGTAATTGCTTCGTGGGGTAGTGACAGGCTAGAACGAGAGAGCACCTGAAAGGCCCTTAGAGCAGCGCCTGACACATAGTAGGTCTTCAAGGAATGTATGCCCGCTATCTCTCGTCTACGGAAACGGGAGGACAAGTCCA
>NW_005871083.1:1771256-1825830 GCF_000147115.1 Myotis lucifugus | reverse complement strand
TGATCAATAGGTCTCAAGGGGAGTGGGACGATGTTGAAGCTGATGTTTCAAGGAAGTAGCCATGTAGTTTATATTTTTTTTAACTACATATATTTGATAACAGAAAGTGAGTTGTATTAGTCTTTGGGACCCCTTGGCAGTGGTTGGCCAGCGCTCCATGAGCAGGCATGACCAGCCAGCACTCATTCCGAGGAGAGGGAGGAGCAGAAAGGTTTCAGAGATCCTCGGGCCCTGATAAAGGTCCTAGAGCCTGGGTTATTGCCGATAAGCTATTCACCCCAGCATGCGGGTTGCCCACGCATGCCCTTGTTGCCTGTACAATAGCTGTCACTGCTGGTCCCTAACACCCAGATGGTGACCCCAACTCAAAACGAGACAAAATGTCCAGCTAGGCATAAGGAAATTTTTTAATTGAGATATAAGCTATATATATAAAGAACCAGGGGCAGTCACATCCGAAATAACCGAATGGACGCACTAACAGGCTGAACGGGGTCACAAGGCCGGCAGGGGGGTTAGTGAGGGACACCCAAACGTCTGAGCACCAGGTTGTGTGGTGCGACCTGGCCAGCAGGAGGGCAGTTGGGGTGACTAGGCCGGCAGGGGGGCCAGTGAGGGGCGACCAGGCTGGCAGGGGGAGCAGTTGGGGGCAACCAGGCTGGTGGGGGGCAGTTCGGGGTGACCAGGTTGGCAGGGGGGAGACAGTTGGGGGTGACCAGGCAGGTGAGCAGTTAGGAGCCAGTGGTCCTGGATTGTGAAAGGGATGTCTGACTGCCGGTTTAGGCCCAGGATTGGGCCTAAACCAGCAGTCGGACATTTCCTGAGGGGTCCCGGATTGGAGAAGGTGCAGGCTGGGCTGAGGGGATCCCACCCCCCCCCCACCCCATGCACGAATTTCATGCACTGGGCCTCTAGTTGACATATAACATGGTATGAGTTTCAGGTGCATAAATGTGATCTGTTTGTGTTGCAGCTGTCAGACATGGCTGAGCTGCTGCAGGGGAGACGTGAGCTGCCCAATATTGGCATTGGCGTGTGAAATATAGTGTTCTGACCAGATGTCCACTCTCCCCCAAATGTTTTCCTGCTGTGGGGGCTGAGGGAAGAGGTGGGGTTAATGGCACTCAACAGGGAGAAGCCATTTGAGACATAGGAAATTGCCAAAAGTTGACCACTTTTTAACACACAAAAATGGCAGTTTCATATGGTTCCTCCTAATATTTGCATATATGTGTTGTAAATGAAATTATTTCTTTTCATCCTCACAATAACTGAAGAGGTCGTGATTTTATGCCCATTTCCAGGCGAGAAAACTGAGGCTCAGAGAGGATTGGTGAAGCAGTTAAGTGAAGATTCATTCTCGAGTTACTTTGTCATTTGCAGTAATGACATTTGAATCTCTTTTGAAAGGACTAAAACAATACCATTTACTCCCCATGTGAACATATTTTGTAATGATACTTGCTAAACAATATGCTGAAATTTTGCTTCCAGTTCATCACTGGGCTCAGGACCCCTTTATACTAAAAAAATAATAAGGATCCCCCAGAGCACTTCTCTGTGTGACTGTGATATTTCCCATATGAGAAACTAAAGCTGGGACACTAAAAATATTTATGTATTAATTCATTAAAATAACAATGATAAATTCATTATGTAGTAAACAGAAGTAACTTTTTTTAAAAAAAATTAACATTTTTTTCAACAGAAAAAAACACCAGTGAGAGGAATGGTATGGTTCTACATTTTTACAATTCTGTATATGAAGTAAGAGGGCTGGATTCTCACATCTGCTTCTGCATTGGATCAGCGGCAATACCAAAGCCATGCAGCCTCTGGCTGAGTCTGAGAGTGCACAGTAGAATGAGAATGAAAAACACAAGCAATTCTTTAGAATTAGCATGAAAGTAGTTTGGGCCGTATGAAATTCCTGAAAGGCGTTTAACCCTCTCACTTGTTTTCCAGAAGAGCCACTCCGAAGACAGACAGCTCACAAAAAATATCCAGGTAAGAGAAGAAACCATTTTTGCTTTACAGAGTCCTAAAAAGGACAATGATCATTCTTGGGTGGAGAAGAAAAATAAAGGCCCAGGGACTCTCAGGAGAACTATAGTGTGAAGCTGCTGAGACGGGAAGTGGCCAGACCCTCCCCAGGTGCTTTTATGCCATCAGATGACACTCTGGGGTTGAGGGGGCGGGATGCCGAGATATGTCTGTTCTGAAAGTCTCTCCAACCGGGGCAGTCCTCCAGGGGCATCTGACATGGACGGGAGCCACTTCAGGCTGCAGGCTGGAGGTGGAGGAGCCGCTAGACTGGTGACTGAGAGGGACTGGGGCAGAAGCTCAGGGATGTCTCATAGAAGACAAAATAGAAGCTAGGATTGGTAAACAACTTAAAAGGCCTGTTGTCTGATGGGGGAGGGGGTGTGGAGGAGGTATGAGTTGAGAGGCATTCATAGCAAATGTGGTTTCGTGGTAAACATCGAACATCAGAACCTGGGATTGGAGAGACTTTCATTCACAGAATTGGAACATGTGGCTAACACCATCATTCCATTCAATTATCCATTGCTCCATCCATCCAATAATTCAATCATCTATCCATTCATCATCCATTTAATAATTTATTCAATCATGCACCCATCTATCTTTATCCATCCACCCATCTTTTCATCCAATAATTGATTTAATCATTCCACGCATCTATCATATCATGATTAAGCATTTATCAAGCATTCTCTGCTTATTCATTCTTTATTCTATTCTTCGTTTTGTGCTGGAAGTTGGGTTACATCTGTGAACATGGCAGACCAGTCCCTGCCATGATGCAGCGAATGTCAAACAGGAAATTCAAACAATAAGCCAAGTGGGTTTTCAGTAACAGCAAGTGTGAAAATCTTGAGGTTGGAAGCAACTAAGCCATCAGTGCAGCTGGAGTGTCTAAGTGAGGGGGAGAGTGGCAGCAGATGAGGCCAGAATTGCGGGCAGGGCCAGGACCCACAGGTGGTGGGGCCTGGCGAGGGAAGGGGAGAGACTGCAGGGGGGGACCGTGTACCTCGTTTGTGGGAAAAGGGGAGACAGGACCAGGCTGATGTACTTGGACTTCACTTAGCAGTGAGTGGTGAGCCTTTGAGCAGGAGTCGACATGCCTGTTCCGACAGAGCCCTGTTCTTCTTGCAGAGGGTGACACCAAGAACGTGGCGGAACATGGGAAAGGACGGCAGAGGCACGTTCAATAAAGCAGTGACGGGGTGAGTGGGGGTCGATGGCAGGAAGGGGGGGTTGTGCAGCCAGGTATCCGAGGTGGCTTCCACCACAAAGCGGACCGGTGGGAGGGTGAGAGTGGGGCTTCCCCTGCGGGTAGAATTTTAAACCCCCTTATAATTTCAAAGCGAACAGATGAGAACTTTTCGTGTTGTTAGAGTGGGCGTTTCTATACCCTCTAGACCAGCGGTTCTCAACCTGTGGGTCGCGACCCCTTTGGGGGTCGAACGACCCTTTCACAGGGGTCGCCTAAGACCATCGGAAAACACATATATAATTACATATTGTTTTTGTGATTAATTACTATGCTTTAATTATGTTCAATTTGTAACAATGAAAATACATCCTGCATATCAGAGATATTTACATTACGATTCATAACAGTAGCAAAATTACAGTTATGAAGTAGCAACGAAAATAATTTTATGGTTGGGGGTCACCACAACATGAGGAACTGTATTAAAGGGTCGCGGCATTAGGAAGGTTGAGAACCACTGCTCTAGACCTATATCCAAAGACTCAACTAGGTTGTAACTTACCTTTCCATCCCCTTTCCAGTCCTTTGCCTTAATGCATCCGTGAACAGGCAGACAAGTCCTCCATTGTCCCATGACATCTGTCCCTCCCTCTGTCGCACGATTCTTTCGAGGGCCAGCTCTCTGATAGGCAGGTACCAGGCACTCAGATGCTCAACAGCCACGCACGGCACCTGCAGTGGGCTGGGAGCTGTGGGGGTGATGTAGTGAAGAGAGCAGAGTTCCTGCTGTCATGGGGTGTACATCTCCTACGTCCTTTAGTAGGAGACTAAACAAGTCAACAAGCAAGTCAGCAAGAAAGTGACAGGCTGCAATGAGGAGTGTGAAGGAAGCAGACAGGCGATGTGGTGCAGAGTAGCCGAGCCTGGGCTGGGAGCTGCTTCAGACGGGGTCAGGGGTCAGGGAAAGCTGGGGGAGGAGCTGAGCCAAGACTTGAGATGAGGAGGTGCTGGTAGGAAGACCTGGAGAACGGGCACCCAGGCAAAAAGAACCGGAAGAAGAAACGTCCTGATGCGGGAAAGATCTTGGCTTAGAGCAGCGATTTACAACCTTTTTCATCTCAGGGCACACATACACTAATCACTAAAATTCCGTGGCACACCAAAAATATATTATATTTTTGCCGATCTGACAAAGAAAAACACACACCAGGTATAATTTTGATTCATTCACACCTGATGGTTATTGTTGTGTTGGCTGTAGTCATTTAAAAAAATATATATGTTTTACTGATTTTTAGAGAGAAAGGAAGGGAGAGGGAGAGATAGAAGCATTGATGAGAGGGAATCATTGATCGGCTGCCTCCTGCACAGCCCCCACTGGGGATCGAGCCCACAACCCGGGCATGTGCCCTGATCAGGAATCGAACTGGCGACCTCTTGGTTCATAGGTCAGTGCTCAACCACTGAGCCACACCGGCTGGGCTGTAGTCATTTTTTAATTTGATAATCTAAGGGAAAAGTGGTCAGGGCCTGTACCTAAACAGTTAGGTATTGCATGTTTTAAAGATTCTTCTGGCCTCCAGAGTGTCACAGCACCGTGGTTAGAAATCGCTGGCTTAGAGGAGCCACAGGGAAGCACCAGGTGGGAACAGAATGGTGCTGGGGAGGCCGGCCCCGGGGGAGGTTATGGTTAGGCACAGGCTCTGCTCTCAGGTACAGGTGAACAAGGGTTATGGGATCCCAGCAACTGGAGGGGTCTTAGCGGCTAAAACCGAAATACCCGCCATCCCCTGTGAAAGCTCAATGTCGACACATGGCCAACGAAAGCCCTTGGAAGCGGGCGGTTCCCCAGGATGTCCTTGAACGGCATCAGGTTTCAGATTCCAGAACGTTCAGGTGTGAGACCTCCTGGGACATCTGGAGCCAGTGGGGACTGACGCAGCAGGTCTATTACCTGCTGATGACAGGAACAGTCCTTGCAGCGGGTCTGACCCACCGCGGACTGTGAGCCTTAAACGTGCACCTGCCGGGGGCCCGGGGAGAACAACAGACCGTGAGAGGCAGCTTGGATGGCTTTTAGGAGCCAACAGACGTGGCTTTACGTTCTTGCTCTGCTACCACATGACCTAGGCAATGACTTGAACTCTCCAGCCTCAGTTTCCTCATCTATAAAATGGGAACGATGGGAGGGAGGCGTTAGGAACTAAGTAAGGTGGCACCTGCAGGGACGTCACCGTGAGTTAAGAATTTAGTCTCAGCAGAGACTGGCACCTGCCTGGTGTCCGGTGGGGAAGGAGGGAGAGGATGACACAGATTGGTGGCCCACGTATTGCCTAAGCAATGGCTCATGTTCCTTTCTTCTTGGCTTCCCTTTCAGCTGATTTGAAAGAACGTTCCTCACTTTCTGCTAAGCCTTGGACACAGTGGTATAAGAATGCTTTGACCCTCAGAGGTCGTGCCCAGCTCAGCAGAGCATAACCCCAGAGGTACCGAGAGACAGGACACCCGGCTCTCACCCCCAGTGCCCTCCCTGGCTGGGTGACGGTGGGGGCCGCTGACCAGCGCCACGTCCTGTTCTGTCATCTTGGAAATGCAGCTCCACAGATGCTACCGGGGAAGCAGGCACTGCCCTGTGAGCAGGTGCGAAGCTCCTTCCTAAGTCAGAGTTCCGTGTCGTGTAATTTCCAGCCTTAGCCCAGGTCTGACTCTGGTGGGCACGCACCCAGCCCTCCAGAGTCTCAGAATATAGCCCCGTTCTCCAAGTACATTCGCTCATCATAAAATGAAGATGAACTTACCTATTCATGTGTGATTCATAGCTTACCCACCGGATGGTCTTAAATCGGACCAGGGCTGAAGCCACTGGCTCCGGGGGGTGAGGGGGTGGGTGTGTGTTGCTGGGGAGTCAGCTCAGCCCTGCTTTCCGGCCACATGTGGGCTGTTTTAATTGAGATCCCTCTGAATTGGATCCTGGGAGGAGGATTTGGTGAAAGTGACATATTATGGAAGTTTCTGGGCAAAACAGGCGGCAGGTGGAGAAGTGGGACAGGAGGGAAGAAGGTCAGAGGAGGTGAGGTGTCAAGGTGCTGCAGGGGGTAACTCTGGTGCCAACCCTGGGGGTCCTAGAGGCAGCCTGAGTCCCACCAGGCCAGCTCTGGGGCAGGAACCCATGTGGTCACTCAGAGGCCCTGCGCTTGGTATAATGAATTCTTAGCGATGGTTGAGCCAGAGGCCTACATGTTCATTCTGCAAGCGAGCCGTGGAATCTGCCCCTCGGGGAAAGGGGTGCTGAGTATGTATCAGGCTCCCAGCACCTCCATGATGGGGCAGGGCTGTCAATTCCAGGGGCAGCCCCCCTCCTGTGCACACAGGGGCCCACAGGGGCATGGGCAGAGCCCGGAGGGCATCTGTTACATAATTCAAATCTCGATGGTGTCTGCACAAAAAAATGGACACATATGCTCATAGGTTTGTGGGGGAACTGATTCAATTCAGCCCATAACCTGCTTCAAAAACAGATTGTGGAGATTGGTATTAATGAATTGTTTGGCAGGCTTCAACTTTTTAATTCCAAATGTGGAGGCAACACCTGAGTACCCATATTTTAAAAACAAGCCACTGTCCTGTCCCCTGCCCCCCTGCACGTCCCCACCCACGCACACAATACACATTCTCTTAGAAAATAGTCCAGGTCCCGCTTAAAGTGGAGATCGATGGCCTTGGTGTGTGTGTCATTTCTGAGCATCCGTGCATTTAAAGAATTCTTACTGTTTTCGTGTGTAGAACACGAGTGAGAAACAGCCGAGTGACTCGTGTAAACGGTGCATGAAGTGGGCATCCGTCACACTGCCTGGGAGGTCTGGACCTTCACGTTGATGGAAAAGAAGGACAACTTTGCCCAAGAATGTCCAGTCAGGAGACATTTCAGAGAAAGAGGTTATGTCTGTTCACTCCAGGCACAAGCCTCAGAGTGGAACGTATTCACACACTTCCTGGGGGCAAGCCAGGGGCCACCGCTTGGGTGACCCATGAAATGCCCAGTCTCCCCCATGTCCTGACGGGGCATCTCACTGGTCTGGAAGGGACCTGGGGCTGGGTGGCTGTAGCTCCTGGCAGAGAGAGGGGTCTACAGGAGCAGGGCTCACCGGGGCTGAGGACCGTGGGTCTAAGGGACTGTCCGCTCAGGGCTGGCCACACACGGTGGAAGCAAACAATTACAGCCAGCAGAGACCTGAGTGTCAGAAATCTGAAAGGACTCGCCCAAAGTCACACAGCCAGTAAGTGCCGGGGCCTGGAATCCGGGCCTGTCCTACCCACAGCTCAGACTCCAGAGGCCCAGCTGCTCTGCTAGTTCTGGCCTATCGAGCGCATCCCTCCAGCCCCTGAGGCCCAGAGGGGGGCTGCTCGTGTGTGGTCCCACACAGGGCGCTGGGGACAGGGCTGAGCTCCTCCCCACCTAGGGGCTGCCCATCAGATGGGGCGGAGCGAGCACAGACTGGTCAGTCTGGGTTCCAATCCTGAGCCAGCTGCTTACCATCTCTGACCCTCGGTTTCCTCCTCTGTGAATGGGTGTGGTCAGAGTGGCTGCCTTTCGGAGCTGCTGGGGAGGATTGTGTGAGATGATGGATGGATGGTAAGTACTCGTTGGGCATGGTGATAATTCCTTATTATTATTATCTTGGTGCAAATTACAGGAAGAAAAAACACTTTTTGGGGAGCCATTAATTGTCAAAGTCAGATGATGTCTCATACTCGGATCGTCCACCTGTATTCTTTTCTTTTTAAAAACTAGTTTTAAAAAACATTTTATTTGAAACAATGGAACATTGATGAGACAGGCAAGGAAGCAAACAGGGAGTCCATCCCCCAAGGTGACACCTTGTGCAACCACAGGACAGCATCACACCCGGAAGCTGGCACCGGTACCGTCACAGAGCGTGTTCGGTTTCCTGGGTCCCGCAGAGGGAGCTGAGGGGTGGAGCAATTCTCCAAGGCCACCCAGCGTGGAGCTGGCAGAGCAGGCCACTGGCACGCCAGGCCCCATCTCCCATTGTCTCGTGAACTGCAGGAGGCCGGTCCCACTGCTCCCAATCCCCAGTCTGGAGTTTTCTTTCTTGCCACACAAGACTTCCCATATTGAAGAGACAAAAGAAGCCGCGGCCACCACCTCTGAGGCTGTCTGAGGACTGTGTCCCAGCCGTAGGGGGCGGGGGCCCAGCCTTTGAGAAGGCGTAGTCCCCCCTAACAGGGCCCGGGAGCAGGGACACCAGGAAGAGGGGAAATAGTGGACAGGCCCCTGGGCTGCTTTGGCCCTGCCTCGGAGACAAAGGGCTTCTCTGAGGCCACTGAAAAGTGACTGGCCCCCCAGGCACTTGGCTAAAGGCAGGGCCTGCCTGGGGCCTCCCCCACGGAAGCAGCTTTTCTATAGGAAGGAACAATGACACAGCCTCTCTGTTCCTTGGGTAAAGGGACAATTGCAGTCTTTCCTGGGGCCATTTTCATCTGAGCTGCCAGGATTAACTAACTGCCTGATCCCAAGTCTTTTTCTAGGACATTCCCACACAGGTCAGCAAGGTAGTCTAAAGGGAAAGGGCGAAGATGAAAGTGCAGGATAAATCCTATCTTATAAACCCAGGGATGGTCCCTTGCTTCCACCGGGGAGGAGGTGAATAGGCCCTGGGTGGGAGGTGCCCAGCCCCCAAACAGACTCCTCCCTGCAGGCACCTGTCTGCCTGAAGTTCCACCCTCCTGTGTCAGCTGGGTGAGTGTTGAGGCTGCTGGACTGTGGACTCCTTTCCCCTGGAAGCACTGCTGTCGTCTAAGCCACAAAGATACCTGCTTTCCAGAGGAGACACACGGTGTGTGGGCCAACACAGGCACCCTGGGAAGTGCTAGGGTAAAGCCATTCATGGGCCCTGGGCACCTAGTCAGGGTGAGAAGTCAGGGAGGGCTTCTCAGGGGAGGCGCTGTCTGAGCTAAGTTTCTGAGCGTGGGTTTCCCAGTGGCTGCCATACAAATGACCATAACCTGGGTGGTTTAAAACAACAGGAACAAACTTACTCTCCCACAGCTCTGGAGGCCAGAGGTCCAAAATCAAGGTGTCACCAGGGTTAGCTCCTTCTGAGGGCTCTGGGGGAGAATCTGTCCGTGCCTCTGTCCCAGCTCCCGGGTGGCTACCAGCAACCCATGGCATTGCTTGGTTTGTAGATGCATCACTCCAATTTCCACCACCATCTTCCCACGGCCTTTCCCTCTGTGTCTGTGTTCCAAATCCCCCTCTCCTTGCTTTCATAAGGACACTTATAGTTGGTTTTAGGGCCCATCCTAAATCCAGGATGATCTCACCTCAAGATCCTTAACTGAGACACATCTGCAAAGACCCAACTTCCAAATAAGGTCACACTCACAGGTTCTGGGCTCTGAGATTTAGGATGTGGACATACCCTTTGGGAGACACAAATCAACCCACAACAGGGAGCCAGTTAGCTAAGTTAGATGGTGTGAGAAGAGGAAGGGCATCCCAGGCAGAGGGCACAGTATGTGCAGAGGCACAGACCAGAGAAGTTCAAGGAACTACATGCAAGTAGGTGAGCATGGCTGGACGAAGGGGCCACTCTGGGAGGAGGGACATAAAGGGTAGAAAGTTAAGCAGGTGCCAGCCAACTCACATCTTGAGTTTGAACTTGACCCTAAAACCAATCTGGAAACACTGAAGAGTTTACCTGGGTTGTTATCTAGTTCTCCCCACATCCCTGAGAGGCCAGTATTGTGATCCAGATCAAGACTCTCAGGCTCAGAGAGGTAACTCTTTGCCCAAGAGCAGACCATTAGGAAAATGGCAGAGGCAGGATTTGAACTCAGGCCACTTCTAACTTCTTAGTGGACAGATGAATGCAGCAGGGTTTTGTGTGCCTGAGGAAAATAGGAAATGGTATATCTAGGAAGGAGGGAGGGGACATCCTTGGAATCTTGCTGAGACCATGTGCCAGCTCACTGCCCCATCTGAGTATGGCTCCCTAATGCTGGGCCTGGGAGTCCCAGTTGGTGCTCTGAGAACCACCTCCAAAGTTGATTGGTCCAGAAACGGACACCTGCCTCAAGCTAGGCCAATCAGAATCCCCGCTCCCCCAGGAATGTGCTACCGAGTCTTTTTGACTTGAGAAATTAATGTGATAGGGGACTAGGACACCCTTCAAATCCTGCTCTGACTCTTATTTCAAATGTGTGGTTTCAGGCAGTTTCTTGAAACCTCAATGCTTCGGTTTCCTTCTCTGGAATTTGGAATGATGAAAACAGCTACCATAGCTACCGTGGGATGACATGAAATCCTGTTGGTGAAGCCTTGTGCCTAAGCTGCAAGGGTGGGGAACGTTCGGCCCGAGGGCTGTATAAGGCCCGAAAAATCATTTGGTCTGGGGTGAGTTAATTAAATGTTTGACCAAAGATAGCAGGCTAATTTTTAAATTGGTAATTTTGTATGGCCCGTGAATGATGTTATAAACATCCAAATGGCCCTGGCAGGAAAACGGTTCCCCACGCCTGGTAAGGCCTGGCACACAGGAAGTGCTGGGCAGACATTAGCAGGCTCTGCTGGTTGAATGAACAGAAGTGATGGACTCAAACTGTGTGGAGGCTACTTCCTGCTGTGTATCTGAAGGAGGAGGAGGGAAAGGAGGAGGAGGAGAGGAGGAGAAAGAGTGAGAGGAAGAAAGAAAGGGTGGGGGAGAAAGAGAGAGAGAGAGAGAGAGAGAGAGAGAGAGAGAGAGAGAGAGAGAGAAGCCACTGGGGCTCTTGACAGCCTTCCAGGACTTGCTTCCAATTGATAAGAGACTTGGCTGCCCTCCTTATACTGAAGTTCAAGGAAACAACTTCATGGTCCCCAGTCGCCAGCGCCCCTGACTTCGGCTTAGGCAAACATAAAGGAGTTTCTGTTAGCTGTAATCAAAACCAAGCAAAAAACACCTTGATTGGGACAGTTTGGCAACCACCTTTGAACTGGATGCCAGGGTTCCTGCCCCAGACTTGATTACCAGGTAAACAGACGCCCAACAGGTCCAAGCCACAGTGCGTGGCGTCCAGCGGATCCTCAGCCGCCATCCTGCCCATGACTGCCCGGAGGCCTCATGCTCAGGGCACACGCATGACCTACCTGCTCCACATTCCACACCAACCCTCCTGCTGCCAGACAGGCAGGCTCCTGGCTGGTTCCACTCTCAACCCAGGAACCCGTTGGGCAGGTGCCTGGAGATGAGTGAGTCGCCTGCCCATTAGGCGCTGCCCTGGCCAGGCCTGGGCTGGAGAATGCGGAGAGCAGAATAAATGGCAGCAATTACAAGTTCATGAGTTATGTGCCAGGTGGGTGCTACAGGTCTAACCCCACTGTCCCCTCAACAATGGAAAGACGCCATCATCTGCTCAATAGCAGAAAGAACTGAGGCTCAAATAGTGCAACTTCTGGCTCATGTTCATGTAGTTACTAGGTGAGGGAGCCAGAGCTTTCTTATCTACACAAAATAAACAAGGTTGATTATTAACACTTGCAAATATAAACTAGGTATAGGAAGTGGTGTCATCTTTTTGGACTCATTAGCCAGCGACCGTTGTTTCATTTATACCCTCAACTTGTTGCAAGGGGAGAGGCTGGCATACTTTAAAGTAAGTCCCAGACATGACATACATCACCTGTGATTGCTTCAGAATGCATCTCTGCCAGAGGAGGCTTAATATTTTTTTAACGCGATGGTAAGTTATCACAGGACCACCTGGATGAGAAGAATCACGTTGGAACCACCACACTGTGTCCTGGGAGGGAGCCAAGATCCAAGTCCTATTCTTCCAGGGTGGGCAGTGGTTCCCAAAGTGGGGTCCCCGGACCAGCAGCATCAGTATCAGCACCACTGTTAACACTTATTAGAAATGCCGGTTCCCTGGCCCACCCCAGCTCTACTGAATCAGAAACTCGGAGGTTGTGCCCAGCGATCTGTGTTTTAACACCCCTCACCCCCAGGGATTCGGACTGCTATCCTAGAGAAAGACAGTTGGCCTAGGAGTGGTTCCATTCCCTACATTAAGTTGATTTATTTATGCAGGTTCTGGCTCCTTCCCCAAAGGATGCGGAGGACTGGTCTTAAGTGGTACAGACATTAGCAGGCTCTCCTGGCTAGAAGCGCCTAGTCTGGAGCCCCATGGTCAGTGGGTGGGAACTGGCTCCTTCTCTCATGTCCTAGGTGACCCTGAACCAAAGGCTCCTCACCCATGACATGTGCAGGTGATAGCACCTGCCTCCGACGCTGGCCTTAAGGTGGAAACTGGTTAAGGTATACAAAGCGCTCAGAATGCTTCCTGGTACATATCAAGTGTTATGAAAAAACCAGCTCTTCTTACCAAAGCAGGGATGGCAGGGCCAAGCTAGTGGCTTAATCCACAGGACTCCTGAGAGTAAGCTCCAGGACGTCACCAGGGGCCTGATTCTAAAGGGTGGGCCTCCTGAGGGAGAGAGGGAAGGAGATTTGGGGGCTGCTGGGAAGAGCAGGGAGCCCCCCACCCAGACCAGGTGGGGAGGCTGCAAGGCAGTGGCCTGGCAAGAGATGGTGAGGGAGGAGTTTGTGGTAGCCCAGGGCTCCCCAAGTCCCAGAAAGGGGACAAGGGGGCCTCTGAGCTGCAAGAGCTGTGGTGCCTCAGGGAGCCTCAAGGAAGTTTTTGCCCAGCCGGTGTGGCTCAGTGGTTGAGTATTGACCTATGAACCAGGAGGTCACAGTTCGATTCCTGGTCAGGGCACATGCCCGGGTTGCAGGCGCTATCCCCGGTGTGGGGCATGCAGGAGGCAGACGATCAATAATTCTCTCTCATCATTAATGTTTCTATCTCTCCCTCTCCCTTCCTCTCTGAAGTCAATAAAAATATGTTTTAAAGAAAAAGTCCTTGTTCCCTGGGGCCCACAGGGAGAACAAGGGGTGGAGGAGCTGGACACTGGAAGGCCAGGAGGCTGGGGCTGGGCTCTGAGCTAACATCGACGTGACTTGCCCCAGGTTTGCTTGTCGCCAAGGCTGGGGAAACACGAGAACTATAACAGGGAGGTAGAAATCTTGTTTCATTTACCTCCAAGCATGTGAGAGAAGCTCATTGGGTTTACACCTTTGAAAGGACAGAGATGCCAGTCAAATAGCAGATCAGAAGCAAGCTTTGAAGTGGATGACCAGCCATCCAAGTGTAGACATTGTGGAGGTTTGTGGTGTGAACTCACCATGAATTTCATTTAAAAAAACCACTCATATTAGCTAGTGCTACCCCCTATAAAGGCCTAGATCAGTGGTTCTCAACCTTCTGGCCCTTTAAATACAGGTCCTCATGTTGTGACCCAACCGTAAAATTATTTTTGTTGCTATTTCATAACTGTAATGTTGCTACTGTTATGGATCGTAATGTAAATATCGGATATGCAGGATGGTCTTAGGCGACCCCTGTGAAAGGGTCGTTCGACCGCCAAAGGGGTCACGACCCACAGGTTGAGAACCACTGGTCTAGACAAAGAGGTCACTTTTGGAGCCTAATACACAGGTGTGGTCTTAAAATGCCATTTCCCCTTTCTTAAAAATTTAAAAGCAGGGTTTCTTGGAGAAATAGGTGATTCTGATACCGTTGTAATTAACTAGTTATTAATAACAGGAAAGAAGCAAAGGGAAGGCCAGACATTATAGGCATGTTCCCTGCAAAACAGGGGAGGGGGGTGGAGGGAACCACATAGGAAAGACAGATGCCTGCCCAGGAAAGTTGGGGTGACATAGGGAAGACACTTGCCTGTCAATCACACCCAGGGACAGAGATAGTTGGTCAGAATGGACGTGGCCACTGCAAGGGCGCAAAACTCCCAAAACAGAAAAGTTCACTCTCTTGCTCTTCTGTTCTTGGGACTCTTGGGACTCAGTTGCATGCTCTCTTGGTTCTCTTGCACTCACCACTATGGCCCACGGCCAAGCAGACCCCTTACACGATGGACTGAGAGACTCAACGAGCCTGGTGCTGGCTGGACCCACCTCCAACATGGAGTGGAAGCTCTGGGCACTGACTCTGCTTTTCGCTCTCCTGAAACCCCAGCTACATTCTCCTATGAGTGGACGAAGGCAAATGAGACTTTGGAAACCCAGGGGTGTAATTCCATGGAAATAAAGCTTTCGACTATATCTCGTCCTTCCTTGGGGGTCTCCCATGAGGCACGCTCCCCTCCGTTCACAATTCCAGGACGGGACCTGTACAAGATGAGGCCTGAATATTTTATTTTCCTTAATGGCCAGGGCGCTGTCTAAGGAAGACTCCTAGGATGTTGTCCAAAGGGCTCAGAGCAGCTGGAGGAGACTCCACTGGCCAAAGACGTGACAGCAGAGCGTCAGTAAGGATGGCATTGTGAGAAATTGAAACCCATCTATGTTTAAACTCACGAGTTCACAAAAATGGTTTTAAAGCAGTGGGTCTCTTTCAGAGGATGATAAGGAAGCAGTTAGTTATCTTGAAAACTGGTAAAGGGAAGGATCGAGCAGCGATTCCATCTTTCCTGGACCAACTGGTAACAAACTAGATGAGGAAAAGCCATCTCTGTATTCCAACTAATAAGTGAAAAAGAAATGACAGAATTAGAAATCACAATTTGCCATCCCTAGTGAATCAGTGGCTCTGGACACTGAGTGGCCATGGGCACTACCATCACAAAGAGAGACCAGCAGGCATTAGCAGCCTCTGACGGAAGGACACAGGGTTGGGGGGTGGAAATGGGCCTGAGCCCCACCCAGCCTCGGGGCCCACTGTGGGTTTGCAGGGAATTCCAAGGACAGAGAAACATGCAGAAGTGCACTTGGCGCCTGAATCAGCAAAATCCAGGCCGCAGGGAATGCTGCAGGTCTGAGGGCGGGGTTTCTCAACAGATAAAGTGTAAGGGAGGAAATAGATGGATGGTGTGGTCAGCAGAAGAATGGCCCCCAAACTATCCACGTCCCAATCCCCGGAATCTGCGACTGTGTGCCCTGACATGGCAAAAGGGACTTGGTAGATATGACTGAGGTAAGGACCTGGAGGTGGGAGATGACCCTGGATTATCCAGGTGAGCCCAATGTCATCACAAGGTCCTTGTAAGAGAGAGACAGGTGGGCTGGAGGCAGGTGGGTTTTGAAGATGGAGGAAGAGTCCTGACCCCAGGAATGCGGGCGGCTTCTAAGAGCTGGAAAAGAGAGGGGAATGGGTTCTCCCTAGAGCGGTGGTTCTCAACCTTGGCCGCACATTAGAATCACCTGGGAATCTTTTTAAAATCCTGATTTCTGGGCCTCATCTTCCGGAAATTCTATTTCTTTGTTACTAATGTTGTGGCCCCACCCCATAACAAAGCAAACTGCGGCTTGCGAGCCACATGCGGCTCTTTGGCCCCTTGAGTGTGGCCACGAAGTTTCAATCGCACTGTACATGCACGCCTGCACGTGGTATTTTGTGGAAGAGCTACACTCAAGGGGCCGCAGTTTGCTGATCACTGCCTTAGAGCCTCCGAAGGATGCAGCCCTGCGGACACCTTGGCTTGAGTCCAGTAAGACTGTTTCAGACATCTGGCCCCCAGAATTGTCAGAGAATCATGTGGTTTTTTAATTTTTTGAAAAAATTATTGATTTTAGAGAGAGAGGGGGAGGAAGAGAGGCATCAATTTATTTATGAATTCATTGGTTGATTCTTACATGTGTCCTGACAGGGGATCGAACCTGAAACCTGGGTGTATGGGGACGATGCTCCAACCAACTGAGCTGCCTGGCCAGGGCCACTCTGAAGTGAGCAAGTTTATGGTCATCTGTTACAGCAGCCCTAGGGAAATAATACAGATGGGAAACCTGTAGTCTAGAGAACTTTAAGGACACATCAAAGTAACAAGGCAGGCAAGGCAGGACTAGAGCAGCCTGTGAGCTAGCGATGAGCATGGATCATAAACCTCAGGAGAAGGGGCGCATTGGAGGGAGGGGGAGGGGGTGCCAGGGGAAGGTGGCCGTTCCATCTTCGTTCCAGCTGGTGGTTTCAAGAAGCTGTACTTTGTTTTGTGTGGTTCTCTGAGGCTGATTTATTTTGCATTTAACAAGGTGAGAGTAATAACAATTGCAAGGACAGTTCGTGGTGTAGAACAGGGCCTCATTCCTGGCAGCTGTAGAAGATGGAACATTTTCCTCCTGGTCTTGCTGAGGTGTGTTTCGCCAGCAGCACAGGAAATGGCACAGGGAGGACAGAAAGACAGGTCTGCAGAGCTCCTAACTTATGCAAAGGAGCGGGCAGAGCAGACTTACCAACAACCGGAATATGGATGTGAAAGTGCAACATCAACCTCACTGTGGTAACGCTCGGTGTCCCGGCCCCTGACCTCAGCCTTCTCTCCCGCAAAAAGCTGCTTCCTGAGTCCACCTGGCCCCCTGCCGGAGCCTGCCCAGCCCAGACAGGGTGGGCCAAGTAGAAGCGCTGCAGAGCTGACGCCTGGGGAGGGATGGAGGTCGGTGGGTCAACACTCCAGCTGCTTCTCTCCTCAGCAAGACTGAGCTCTGGGTGTCCATCCTGGTAAGGGGCTTCATGCCCCTTTATGGGTTCCCTCCCTTCCTGGCTTCATTCCCCCCTCCCCCTCCACCCGCTGCCAGTTTCCTGTAGTTGCCCATGAAAACCATTTGCATTCAAATCTTTTTTTCAGAGTTTGCTTCTGTGGGACCCCTAAGCAAGACTCTAAGAAAACGTGTAATGAGGCGGAGGCAATGGTTCTAAACGTGGGTTGGAGAGAGTACCTGTGCTAGTTTACCTGCAGCTTCTACCACCCCCCTCGCCCACCCCCCAGCTCCTCACATAATCTCTGGCACATAAAAGGCACTTGATAATGGTGTTGTATGGATAGGTGGGTGGCCGGGGACCATGTCCCACCTCCCCTGAGGGAAGCTGAGAAGGACAGATCTTCTCCCTCCCCCCCCCTGGCTTAGTCTTGGCGAACCTGATGTCCTGCAGAGGCAGGAGAGTAAGAAGCTAGGGAAGTTCCTTGACAAGTGGGATGGGGAAACTGAAGCAGCTCGCTGAACGAACTGGCTGAGTAATTTAGCTTCACCTCATTTAAGCTCGTGTCAGTCCATCCTTAACAGCCATTCTTCTGTTCTCGCTTGTGAGAAGAGAGGCTCAGACAGCGGGGCAGTTTGTGGAGGCCACCCGGAAGTCAGTGGTAGAGTGAGAGCTGGTCCAGAGTGGATCCCCCCCCCCCAGTGTCTATGCCAGTCCTGTCTACTGAAATCCTTCCCAGTGCCCCCAGGTCCTCTTTGCTGCCTGGCTTGGCCCAAAGAGCCATGGAAGCCGGTGAAGCTCTAGGCTCTGATGAACAGTGCTCAGGTCTGGGGCTCACATGTGGGTACCAAAGACCCACCCCCAGCAGGTCCCAGCAATGACAGCCCCCATAGGCAGCACAGCTGCCAGTCCATCTGCAGGCTTTGTAGGGTTTCCAAAAGGGCGCCCATCCTCTGCCATGAGCACCTGCAGGTATGTGATTGGTGCCCCCAGACCCCTGCCCAAGCCCACCTAGCAGCCCTGTGGGCTCCATCCAGGGCTCCATCAGGGCGAGGTCATCCTCAGGTAACCCTCGTGACCACCTGCAAGCTGTGTGTAAGTGTTCCCCTTTCAGAGAGATAAGAGAGGCCCGGGCTGCGGGGGTGAGATACGTGGTTCAAGGTCCCAAAGAAGTGGAGCCTGGGTGCCTGGGCCACATGAGGGCGTGATGCCTGGGCCACCTCTGGGTGTTTCCTCCAGAGCCCAGGCAACAGCACACGTCCTCCTTTCAGCCCAGCCAAGGGCCTCAGATGTTATGCAACTGCTCCTCTCCTAGACAGTGCGCCTCCACCCGTCTCCCCGCCGCCCTCTCTGTTCTGTTTAGATCCGGATGTGTATCAGCTCCCTGCAGACTGACACGTGCTTTGTTGCGCCCCCGCCGGGTCCTGTGCAGAAACATTGCGATACTTGCCACGTGTTTGCTCCTTCTCCACTGGACCAAGAGTTCTTGCAGGGCAGGGACCACGTCCAAGTCCTTTCCCTCTCACATCTAGCGTGGTGAGGCACATAGTAGGTCCCCGACACTGGATGATTAAAGTGGTGAATGACCAAATGGATGGGGTTGAGTCGGCCTTCCTAAAGAGGCCGAGAGCTTCCACAGAGGGGCCTGAGAATCCCCTTGGCCCATCGGCTCTGAGCCTGGCAGCTGGGTGGTCACAACAGGACCTTGAGTGAATGAATGCGTCCCTCTGGGGAGGTAGTGCAGCCTGGTGGGTAGCGGTGCAGGTTCTGGAATCGGACTCCAGGGACACAACTTCTGGCTCTCCCTCTTCTCTTAGCTGTGTGGCTGGGGTCCAGTTACTCAACCACTCTGTGCCTCCAATTCTGTCCTGGGCCGGGTTCTCCAGAAGCTGACCCTGACTCAAGGGCAAAAGCGTCCTTCGTTAAGGATGTCCTTCCAGCAGCAACTAGAACAGTGGTTCTCAACCTTGGCTGCACATTAGAATCACCTGGGAATCTTTTTAAAATCTTGATTTCTGGGCCTCATCCTCCGGAAATTCTGTTTCTTTGTTATGGGGTGAGGCCACAACATTAGTAACAAAGAAACAGAATTTCCAGAGGATGAGGCCCAGAGATCAGGATTTTAAAAAGATTCCCAGGTGATTCTAATGTGCAGCCAAGGTTGAGAACCACTGAACTAGAAGGCAGCGAAGGGAATAGGAGAGGCAGGGCTGTGGTTTCAGGTCAGGTGCCAGCTCGGCCTGGCCAGCAGGGAGCTCTGGAGGGTGCGCTTGACCTGCGTTGTCCCTC
Source organism: Myotis lucifugus (assembly GCF_000147115.1). Classification (NCBI taxonomy): domain Eukaryota; kingdom Metazoa; phylum Chordata; class Mammalia; order Chiroptera; family Vespertilionidae; genus Myotis; species Myotis lucifugus. The sequence goes on along the minus strand of NW_005871083.1, from coordinate 1,806,752 downwards.
CTGGGGCCAGGAGCTGGGCTTCTGCCTTGGGCTTGCCAGTCATGGTCAAGGGAAGTCCTGGGGATGAGAACATGTCCAGGCACTTTGGTCTTGGGCACTGTCAGATCTGGCCTCCAAAGACCCACAGGTGTTGGATTTTAGAAGGGGAGCCCCCCGGTCCCCACAAGAAGAGGTCCCAGGGGACCTGGGCGGAGGACCACATACTTTCCCTCTTCAGTGAAACGGGGGCGCTGACCGTGAACATGCACGTGGCTGAAGTGAGGACAGAAATCTAGTTATGCAGCAGTATTGTGTGCTAGTATTGTTATCACTGTGGCAAGCAACCGCTCTCCTCTCTGCCGGCTCTCAATAAATATTTGTTGAATGAATAGACCAGCTTTCCTACTGGTTTAACTGGGTTCGCAGTTCCCACCCAAGCTGGTTATCAGATGTCTCTTTGTTTCCAGGCTACACGGTACAGATGGCAGGAGACCCCAGCCAGGAGGAAGCTATTACAGCGGCAGCATCTAGTCCCGCCCCCGCCTCCCCCGCCCGCCAGGCCCCCATCTTCCCAGAGGAGCCTGATGTACTTTAAGATAGCCGTTGCCCTGGGCGTGCCTCCCTTCAGTTTCACTGTGGCCAAGACACTCAGTTGCCTCTAGCTATGGCTCTCTTATTCGTTTATCAATTTGCCTACTATGTGCCAGGCACTCTTCTAGGTGTTGGGGATAAAGCAGGAAAGGGGGGGTGACAGTCCAGTAGGGGCTCTGACGGTACCATAAACAAAGGGTGAAGTCAGTGAGTAAAAGCTATGGAGAAAAATTAATCAGGGTAGGGGAATGTAAGGTGGCAGAGAAACACTGTTTCTTTTACTTTTTAAGCTTTTTATTTTGAATACAGTGGGGCCTTGACTTACGAGTTTAATTCGTTCCAAGATGAGCTCGTTAAGGAGCTCATTAACTCAAATTACTCTGTCAACTCAATGCAAAAAATCCGCTGAGAGACAGCTGGTATCTCAAAAAACTTGTTAGTCGGGACACTCGTAAGTCAAGGCCCCACTGTAGTTAATAGATTCACAGAAAGCAACGCAAATTGTACAGAGAGGCCCTGTGCAGCCTTCGCTCAGGTTCCCCCATGGTTCCGTCTGGCATTTCTCGGTGCCTTATCAAAGCCGAGGGGACTGATGGGCACAGTGTGGGTGTGGTTTCTGGCATGTGGTTGCTTGTAGAGATTCATGCCAGCACCACCTCCACCAAGATACAGAACTGTCCCATCACCCATAGATAGCTCTTCTCGCTGCCTTCACAGCACAGCCGCCCTCCTCCCCACACCACCCCTAACCTCTGCCGAGCAATAGTCTGCTCTCTGGCTCTATACTGTTGTCACGTCAAGAACGTCAGTCAGTGGAATCATACAACGTGTGACCTTTTCAGATTTGCTTGTGTTCTTCATCAGATTCTCAAAGTCCCCGCACAGGTGTACACTCTCTCTCCTCCCCTCCCTTTCTTACTCCCCAAAACTTTAGGGTGTGCTTTCAAAAAGGGACATTCCCTTACATAACTAGAGTCCCATGATCAAAACCAGAGAATTCATATTAATGCACGGTGGGACAAAAGTAGGTTTATAGTTGGGAGTCTGCAAAACAGTTTATTCTTGTACTAGAGGCCCAGTGCACGAAATTCATGCACAGGTAGGGTCCCTAGGCCTGGCTGGCAATCAGGACCGATAGGGGCCTTCCTTCCCCCAGCTGTCAGCCGGGACCTTTCTTCATTCCGCGCCACCCCCTGGTGGTCAGCGCACATCATAGCGAGCAGTCAAACTCCCAGTTGGTCGAACTCCCAAGGGGACAATTTGCATATTAGCCTTTTATTATATAGGAGGATTATTTATTAGTTATTGTATTGTTTTCCATACAAACAACTGTAAATCTACTGTTGCCCACCCCTGTATAATACTATTATCTACAGACCTTACCCAAACTCACCAGTTGTCCCACTAATGTTCTTTAGGGCAAAAGATAAAGATATTTTTTCTGGGCCCAGGATCACAGGTTGCATTTAATTGTTATGACTCTTTAGTCTCTTTTAACCTGGAACATTCCTTGATTTCCCTAATGATGACATTTTTGAAGCGCACAGCCTGTTTAGTTCTCAGAAGCCCCCAGGGTGGATGTGCTGCTTCCTGGTGATGAGATCTGTAAGCCCTTTGCCAGGAACACCCAGCAGTGACACTGTTCTTGGCCCATCTCTCTGAGCCACACGGGCTCATTCGCCGCTTCACTGGTCACGGAACGGCCTCCTTGGTTAATGTGGGGTCTGCCACGCTTCTCCAGTGGAAAGCGACCGTTTTCCCTTTGTAATTAATAAGTTCGTGGGACACACGACTATGTTAATAAACTTTCATCTGCTTTATAAAAACAAATTTAACAGAATTTTTTATTGAAGCAAAATTTGCCTACAGAAAAGTACAGCCAGTACAAGTTCCACTCAGTGAACTAGTACAGAGTGTGCGCCCAGCGGGGCGGCACACGGCTGTGCTTTAATCCGTGGGAAGGGAAGGCTTCCCTGGGGAGGGACACTGGCGTCCAGGCCTGGAGGGATGGGGGTTGGGCCCTGCCAGTTGCTGGGGGGAGGACAGTCCGGTGGAGGGGCCGGGGGCTGGACCAAGCTCAGTTGTTTGGCAAACAGCCAAGAGACTGGTGGGGTGGGGCTGGGACGGGAGGAGTGGAGTTGACAGATGGGGCCAGATAACAGGGGACCCGGTGGGCCAGTATGAGGAGTCTGGCTTTATGGCACGGGCTCCCAGTTCCCAGGGTGCAATCCTAGGAAACAAAAGTAGCGGAGGGGGGGAGTGAGACAGGTGAAATAAAGGGTGTGTTCTCCCAGTGATCACCTCTGTGGGCGACTGGATCCTGATCCCTTGGGAGGGTGCTGGGACACGGTGTAGACAGTGCCTCGGGCTATTAACTCCATGTCTGGCCCCTGGCGCCAAAATAAAACCCTTCAAGCAAAAAGCCACAGGAAGCACCCTTCCCTTCGAGGTGAGTGTGGACGGATGGGATGTGTCCAGTGGCGTCAGCTGTGGGAAGCACAGAGGGCTATGAGCTTGCTCATGCTTCATGGAGGATTGACGGCAGGGGGAGCCAGGAGGGTGGGGGAGACCCCCACCTCTTTCTTCCTCGGCTTGAAGGGATTCCAAGCCCCTTCAGAAGACCTCAGCCCCAGAGAGAGGAGTCTGGAAATGGCTTCACCAAACCCGGGAACAGAAAGTCACGCCCCATCCATCAGCTCCCTCCCCGAGAACTAACCCGCCCCTTCAGGCACAAGCCAACCTGGGAGCCTTTGGGCTCCAGCAGCTTTCAGAGAGGGTAACTAGGAACTTTAGTATTTATTATATTAAAAAGCCAGCAGAAATCGTACATTCAGCTTCCTGGTTCACTGAAGTAGTAACTCATTCATTCTCCATTCAACAAATCTGTATTCAGTGCCTCCTTTAAAAGTATATCTCTGTTGAGATAAAATTTACCATGTTTGACCATTTTTGAAGTGTGCAACTCAGAGGGTTTTACTATATTCACGAGGTCCTGCCACCATCCCCTCTAACTCCAGAACATTGTCATTACCTCCCCCCTCTCCCCCCCCAAAAAAATCCATACCTCCAGTTCCCCCCTCCCCCAGGCCCTGGCAACCACTAAGCTGCTTTCTGTCTTTATGGATGTGTCTAGTCTGGACAGTTCATGTGCATGGAATCATACAAATATGTGGCCTTTCGGATCTAGTGACTTTACTTAGGATGATGCTTCCAAGGTCCATCCATGGTTGCAGAATGATCAGCACTTCAGTTTATCCCACCACGTGGATGGGCCACGCCCTGCTTATTCACTGCTGATAGCCATCTGAGCTGTTTGTCTCCAGCACCTTTGTTTAAACTTGTGAATGTAATAAAGGGCCAAGACTTTGTGGAAACCACAGGGATGGTGGGGATCCCTTTGCAGGACATCTCACTCGGTCCAAGGATCAGGAGGGGCCTCTCAGGAGAAGGGACAATTCAGATCAAACCTGACTAGTGAGCAGGACTTATGAGGGAAAAGAGTTTGGGTGAGGGGACCCTACGGAGGAATACAGGAGAGGGGACAGCTCAAGCAAAGGGGGAGGGGAGAGCGCTTGTACTGGGGGTGGGGTGCGGCCTTTGGGAAGAGAAGGGGTTTGGCATGGCTGGAGTGGGCATGTGGGGAGGGAGCTGGGGCCAGGGCTTGGCGGCTCTGGCTTGTTCGAGTCTGGCCTTTCCTCATAGCACTGTTCACTCTACTAGTGTCCTGGGGCTGGGGCAGCAGTGACCACACTGGTTGGCTTAAATCTATTCTCTCCCAGTTCTGGAGGCCAAACGTCTGAAATCAAGGTGTCAGCAGGGCCACCCTCCCTCTGAAGACTCCAGGGGAGGATCCTTCCTTACCTCTCCCAGGTCCTGGTGGCCTCAGGGGTCCTTGGCTTGTGGCCTCATCACTCCAATTTCTGCCTCCATCTTCACATGGCCTTCTCCCTATGTGGGTGTGTGTCCTCTTCCATCTCTTATAAGGACACCAGTCATTGCAATAGGACCCAGCCAGTTAATCTAAGATGATCATCTCAAGATCTTTAATGTAATTATATCTTCAAAGATTGTCCTTCCAAATAAAGTTGCATTCCCAGTTTCTGAGGAGGAGAACGTGAGCATATGCTTTTGGGGGGCCATTGCTCAACCCACTACATTCACTGCCCGGCATTGCACTACACATTGACTTGTCTGCAGCCTGTGGCAGCCACTAGGAAATAAGATACAAGAGTGCAGAATAAAGTCTGTTGCATTCAGGGGTCTGTCTCCAATGCCACAGGGCAGGTGCTTAAGAATATTTGCTGAGGGGCTTACCTCCTTAAACTGCAAATTTTTATCTATGAAATCATTATATTATTCCCTGTGTGCCATTTAAAAACAAACAGAGCCTGGCCGGTGTGGCTCAGTGGTTGAGTCTCGACTTATGAACCAGGAGGTCATAGTTTAATTCCTGGTCAGGGCACATTCCTGGGTTTCAGAGTCCGATCCCCAGTGTGGGGCATGCAGAAGGCAGTCAATCAATGATTCTCTCTCATCATTGATATTTCTATCTCTCTCTCCCTTCCCCTCTGAAATCAATAAAAAATATATTAAAAAATAAAAAAACAAACAGAATTGAGGGTTTATGTAAAAAGACATAACTTCATACTAAGTCCTAAAATTAAAAACATATATGCATGCAAAATATGCCCTTTGTATTATACCCCTTCTTAAAAGGATGCCTTCAAATGCCAACCTTATAATTTGTGAGGTTTGTTATAAATTTCAGGTGTGTCGGGATTGCGTCAGGGCTTCCCAACAGGTGTACTTTGGGAGATGATTTATGGGAAGGGAAAGGACACCATTTTCCTGTAGAGAGTGAATGGGAGTTGGAGAGCATGACCTCATTGCTCAAGGTGCCCAGAGCAGATAATCAAGAAAGACTGCTTTTGGCTGAGTCCCGCCCTTGACTCAGGCCAAGGCCAGGATCCCGCTGAGCTGGAAACCTCAGGAAGTTTCCCAGAAAACTCTCTTGTTTGAGTTGATTCATTCAGCATAGACTCTACAATTCTGCAGTTTGAAGGCAGGAAAAAAAAACTCTTGGAGGAAAAATATCTTGAAGTCAGTGGTGATGACCATGGGATTTAAACAAAGGGACAGAGCTCAGAAGGGATGTTGAAAACAAATATAAATAGCAGGTGTAATTCCGGGGGGAAAGTGGAGAACACACAACAAAAAGACTAACAAATAATAATAATTTGGGTAGTGACATCAAATTACTAAAAATAGAAAAAGAAACACAAGTTAGAAAAAGAAGAAAATCACAAACAAAATTCCTTTAAATCTGTAAAGGGAAATCAAAAGAGATGCTATAAATATTTGCCTCCATTTCTGAAATGCTTTCAGATAGTTCCTGGTAAAAATTTTCAAGGGAATGCTTATCCTGAAATCAAAGTAAAAGATGACAGTAAATTGCATCATATGCCTTAAAAAGCATAGGAATAAAATGTAAATGAGGATGATAGAAGTCAATTTAATGGTAACAACTATAGCAAGGTAGACACAATACATATCTCTTTTATAAGCAAATGATCTCAAATTAAAAACAAATTTCAATAATCTGCTGTTTATGAGAGACGTGGTCAATAAACATTTTTGTCTACCATGCCAGACACCGAGTGGACACACAGTGAGGAAGAGTCCCTGCTCACAGAGCTTACAGTCTGGTGGAAAATGAAACGAGACAGCCAAAAAAAGATCAAGTATAGATCACACAAATTTAAGCCACAGGGAAGAAACAGTGGCAATTTTAACTCTACAAAGTAGAATTTAAGGAATATATTTTAATGGGTTGCAGGTGATATTAAACAGTTACAAGAGTGATAACAAACAGGTAAATCATATGCACTAACCAACAAAGAAGCACAATACAAGAAGCAAAAATTCAGGCAGACAAAAGAAAAAATGGACAGGAAAGCAATTCGACTGGGAAGTGTTAAACTCTTCATTATCTTCCTGTGTCAGATCGAATAGTCCAAAAAAAAAAAAAAGGACATACAATATAACTACAAAGTAAGAATGCATAGCTACAGAACTAATTTACAAAAGAGTGCAGCTTACCAATACCCTTATGAAGAATATACCAACTTTTCTCGTGCCATTGAATACTTACAAAATAGTGCATGCAAACCAGACACAAAGTCTCAGTAAATTAAGAAAACTTAGTAGACATGTGTGCAGGCTACCTTTTCTGATCACAGTGCAACAAGAACAAAAAATTTAAAATAACTTAAGGCTAAGGGTCTTCCAGTCACATAGCGAACGAAACTCTTTAAATGTTTTCTCTGTGGTCCACTCCAGCGGTCGCCAACCTTTCCGACCTCACAGACCACCAGTGGTCTGCGGACCAACGGTTGGCGACCGCTGGTTTGGCGACCGCTGGTCTATTCCGTATTTTTCTCCATTCCAACAGGTCCAGGTGTCTCACAATATCCACTACCCTGGGCATTACCCAACTTGATCCATGAATTCCCACCTGACATCTCTGAGTGGGAGCAGAGGCCATGGTGATGGGATCCAAGAGGCCGGGCTTTCAGGAGAAAAGCGTTTGACCAACATGTCACTCCCTGGAGGTGTGGCACCACCTGAAGAAAGGATACCTGATAGCTCTCTGGGGGAAGCATGAAGTTCTATGCCAACAAGACATTTTTCTTCCCTGGATCCAACACTATCTTAAAATAATCAAATTCAGTTGGAAAGAACCTGAGGAATAACTAAGCCAAGTTCCCATGAATCTTTTATATTAATAATGGAATTTTCCGAGGACCTACTAATGTCAGACCCAACTAGCTACTCTACCTACGCAAACGTTGGCTCAGACCCTTATACACAGGGCTGTGAAGGAGGTTCCGATATCCCCCCTTGGCTCCTGTAGACCCACTCCTCACTCTCCTCCCTTTTTCTTTGGGTTTTTGGTCCAGGAGGCTGCATCCCTGGCTTCCTTTCAGAGCCATTTCCCTCTACTATGTTCTCAGATCCACACAGATACCTCATCCAAGTACTGGTAACTGCTTTCTCCTCTTTCCTTCCAGGCCGTGGATGGTAGCAGTTTTTCACAGCTGCTAACCTTGGGAAATTGCAGAATCCCTCTGGTTTCTCTACGCCCTGCCCACACCTTTGTAAATATCCTGTTTCTCAGACTCTCCCCAGAACACTCAGTTTGAGGGTGCCATCTATTTCTCTTGGGATCGTGACCAGGTAGGTAGTGTCATCCCCATTTTGTGGATGGGTAAACTGAGGTGGAGAGAGGTGAAGAAACTTGCTTAAGGTCACACATCTTAAAGGAACAGGCCTCAGATTTAAATCTGGACAGACTCACACCAGAGTTCTGCTTTTTCTATTATCCTTGGGCCTTTGTTGAAATTGGTGGAGGCAGACAGTACAGTCCTGGCAGGCTCTTTTATTTCTGTAAAGGGGGACGAGTCAGGATAAACACAAAGGGCCACCAGAACTTCCCAGCAGGCTGAATGGGGCTGAGGTGGCCACTCCCTGCAGTTGAGGTAGGTGGCAAATATTTGCTCAAAAGGGGCAGCCCAATGTAAGGACAAATACACATGCCATGTCCTACATTCCTTAAGTAATCCCACTCTATACAGCAGAAAACTGAGGCACAGAGGAGTGGCACAGCCTTCCCCAAAGCCACCTCCCTAAGTGGTGGGTCTTGTTATGGATTCTAGTCCCATAGGAAGCCAAAGCCCTTAACACTTGTTAATACATCTCTTTGGAGGCTGGGCACCATCTACACCAGTGATGGCGAACCTATGACACGCGTGTCAGAGGTGACACGCGAACTCATTTTTTTTGGTTGATTTTTCTTTATTAAATGGCATTTAAATATATAAAATAAATATCAAAAATATAAATCTTTTTCTTACTATGGTTGCAAATATCAAACAATTTCTATATGTGACACGGCACCAGAGTTAAGTTAGGGTTTTTCAAAATGCTGACACGCCGAGCTCAAAAGGTTCGCCATCATGGTCTACACTACACATTCACTCACATACTTTGGGGGGCATTTGAGCCCGGCAGCTTCCCTGGTGATGAGGAGACCACCAGCATACCCTGTGCCAAGCCCCGCCCTTGTCCTGAGCCCTCCCTATGCAACACTGTCCAGGAAATCCTCTCCATTTTACTATGAAGGAGGCACTATCATGGTGACCATTTTACAGATCAGTAAACTAAGGCTCTGAAATTTTAAGAAAACTGCCCGAGATCCCTCCGTCGGCAAGTGCAGAAACCCATTCTGCAGATGAGACTAAAGGCTCAGAGATCCCCCAAGACCACACAGAGCACAGAGGCTGTGGGGGCCTCAAGGCCCTCCGTCGAGGTGAGGTCTTGGCCTTTTTCCACTCCAGACCAGGGAGCCTCTGCTCAGAGAGACCCCGTGGCTGGCCCAGGGGTCACAGCAGCGGTAGGAGTCTCTCTCGGCTCCTGTCCAGTGCTCTCGGCACCTTGGGGTTAACCACTGCCCCCAGGCAATCTCCTGGGCTTGTTAAAGTCCGGCTGCGGGCGCTCCAGACCCAAGGACTCGGGGTCAGAGAACCCGCATTTTAAACAAGCGTTTGCTTGCCCTCTGGCTCCCCGTCCCCTGCTCCAGGTAGATCTCATCTCTGGCAAGTTTGGGAAGCAGCCGGGGTGCTGAGGCGCAGCTGCAGCTCCCGGCCTGCCGGCCACTTCTCTCCTGAAAGTCCCGGGAGCTCGCGGGGCGGGGTCGGGCAGGTGCGCCCAGAGCCGCCCGGTGCGCAGCTCCGCCCCGGGGCGGGGCCTCACCTGCGGCCGCAGGTAGGCGGCTCCCTGGTAACCCGGCCCTGGCCCCGGAGGCTTGGGCGCGCGCAGCCAGCCGCGGCCTCACCGGGGATCCAGGCACGCTCACGGGGGCCGCCGGCGGCGGGACAGGAGGCTGGGCCAGGGGCCTCCGGCCGCTCACCATGGTCAAGACACGCTGCTCCAAGTTCCTGCAGAAACTCGGCTTCCCCGGCGCGGGCCATCAGTACGAGCGGCTGGAGAGGGGCGAGTTGGAAACCTTGGTGAGTTTGGACGACGGGGCGCGGAGCGTGGGACCTGACCCTCCCCCCTCCGCACCCCACGCCCCGAGCCCGTCCGCGTGGTGCGCTCCTCCAGCCCGCCCTCCACCGCCCGGTTCTGGAGAAAAGCGTCTTCAGAGCCACGCCAGCTCGCGTTTCTGCTCCGGCCCAGCGCTCTTGCCACTTAACCCCATTTGGCGGATGCGAAACTGAGCGCGAGGCAGTTAAAGACGTTCCTCCAAGGGCACACGGCTAGGAAACGACCTCGCTAGGAACTTAACCCAGGTTTCTCCGACTCCCAACTCCGGAGAAATGAAATTCCCGGGTCTCCACACCTAGGCTGCTATATGGATTTCAAAAGCTACTTGAATTGGGGGGCGGGGGGGAGGAGTGATGCAAAACCAGCAGCAACAGAAAACTGCGCGCATGTTTTAGCAATCATAGAAATAATGGTGAAAGTCAAGGTAACAGCAGCCAGGCCTCCCAGCTTCGCTCCCCATGTCTCCAGCGCCCTTTTAAAAAACCACTCAGGTTTGTATGTTGACTGCAACCTTCAGGTGACTCTCTAGAATAAACCAACAGGATTCGCAGGGAGGGGAGTGCTTACTAGCTGACACACTGAGACAAAGCTGTCCCCCAAAAGTCCTGCCACTTGGAGGAGCCAGAGGTGACAGTGGCGACCCGTGACTTTACTACTTTCTCCTTAGCTTGTCCTCAGAACTCACAGCGGGATACCAGAGCAGAGGGCCCCGAATTTCTAAGCTTAACCAGTCATTGAAAAGTAAAATCCTGAAATAGTCCCCCGGGGGCGCTCATGAGACTACAACCCTGCCTTTCGACTGGTGAAGGGAAACTTCAAAGTTTACTTTTTAATGAACAGATCAGCTGGAAATACTTGATTTAAAATATTTAATTTCCTCCCAAAGAATGACAATAGTCAAAAAGTTTGGTTGTAGGATTCCTAAATATTGGTGCATTTTCAAGTGGCATTTTATAAATGGACTAGAGGCCCAGTGCTCAAATTCATGCATGGGTGGGGTCCGGCTGCCCCCATCAGGGCGATCAGGCTGCTGGTGGGGCGGGGAAGGGAAGGGGATGCGGGCAGTTGGCTGGCCAGCCCCGCTCCCAATGGGGGGCAGGGGGGCTGTGATCAGGGGCAGGCGGCTGTAGGCCACCTCCCCCCCCCAAGAACTCCCGGTTGCACTCCCAGTTCAGGGGGCAATTTGCATACAGTGGGGCCTTGACTTACGAGTGTCCTGACTAACGAGTTTTTTGAGATACCAGCTGTCTCTCGGCAGATTTTTTGCATTGAGTTGATAGAGTAATTTTATTTAACGAGCTCGGTCTCGGAACGAATTAAACTCATAAGTCAAGGCCCCACTGTATTACGATATTAGCAGGTGAATTCTGGCACTAGGGTGGTGGACCACAGGGCTGTGTAACTAGCAGTTCTCAAATTTATTTTTCTGAAGCACTGTGTGTTAAACATGGATTGGGTAAAGAGTTCCATTATTTCGCCAAAATCCATTTCTCTCCTTATATGCCATGCGATGTGTTTTGTTAAAGAAGTTTGTAGTTTGCTAACATGGTTGCCTTTCTATGTTGTTTTTCTTTCCACTGTTTGATTTTTGCATTGCGCTTGGTATTTTTCAAACACTCCTGCTGTGTATGTACTTGGTTATGATCAGATTTTATGAGCTGTCCAGGTGCCCCGGGTATCATCCAGGTGTGCCAGGCATGGGGATGAAATAGCATGAGTAGAGCTGCTGGGGTGAGCTTCATCTCTGCATCACAGTGGACTTCATTCCCCCCAAATTTTTAAAGGGGCCTCAAGAGGGTGGGACAGGGCTTCAGCCTGCCTGTAGGTGTGGGGGGCAGGGGCTCCCCCTCTGGGCTGTGGACCTGTGCTCTCCGCTGCACCCTGAAGGGGGTGTGGGATGATTGTCAGTGTAGCGTGACCCAGGCAGCCAGCATCAAAGGCAGGCGGAGAAACACAGTGTCAAGGCAAATGGGGAGTGTGATGAGGGAGGGAGGCCAGCCCACCCCAGGGAGGCGACCTGCTTACTGCCAGCTCAGCTCAGCGCCCAAACACCTCCTTTGCTCTCACTTTTATGCCCTCCAATTGGAACTCTTTTTCCTCGCAAGAAATCTGAAAAAAGAAGCAGAGTTTGCTACAGGGATTGTTTCCACAATAGTCCTCACTCTTTTATGAGCACATGTTGTACGCGGCGCGCTGGGCAGTCTCAACCTCCCAACCACTTTGCCCCGTCACCCAGTTATAATAGTGGTTGCTGTTGAGAACTTGCTGCGTTTCCTCCTGGGTCTCTTCAGTTCAAGAGAAGTGTTATTGTAACTGTGAGAGATGGGGATGTCAAGGCTCACAGCGGGGGCCAGGCGCTAACGGTACTTCTCTACAAAACAGAGTTCATGGGGGAGGCTGACAGCCAACAGAGAAACCAAGAGATGTTTCACATGCAGAGGTCCCAGGTGTGATGGAGAATAAAGAACAGAGTGACTGGGTGGGGGACAGGTGGTTGAGACGGGACTAGTATGGAGCCAGAGTTAGAAGCATCAGAGGCAGGAACTAAGCACAGTTCTCATGGCTCCTAGGACACCTCACTCTGGCTGTATTTCCATTGTAATGAAAAGAAAAGTGTATGAGAAACCCCCTTTATTACTGGGAAGAAAGCTTCTCTCTGCTGACCTGATGGTTGGGTAAGGAGAATGCTGGACCAGAAATACCTGCTTCCAGGATGACTCGGTGAAAGTTGTCTTGGACCCTCAGGGCTCCCACCTCTTAACTGAGACTGCCTGGCTCCACCTGCACCGCCTTCCTGTTTGGTGAGCGGATTCATCCTCCTGGGACTCTGCAGGGGGAAGGCTGGGTTCCAGCAGACTCGTGTAATGGCAGGGGGAGGATCGGCTCCCATGCTCACTCCCGTGGTTTCTTGCGGGTCTCTGAGCCTGGCTAGATAGTCCTCTCCCCAGGGCTGCCTCAAAGATGCTTCCCCAAGGATGAATGGTCTAGCCTACTCTCAAGGGGGCAGGATTACTAGGGTGTGAATTCGGGCAGGCTGGGGTGATTGGGGGGTGTCTTAGAGGCTGCCGTGGTAGGAAGAAAGCTACCCAACCATCAGGTCAGCAGAGAGAAGCTTTCTTCTCAGTGGAAAGAAGAAATCGTTTCTTATACGAGATCATTCACATAAAAACCGCGTGCATGGTGTGATCCAGAATTAGTGAGTTTTGTTAGTCTTAAGTTCTATTTATTTAGACTCCTTTAAATTGGATTTTGGTAATGCTCGGGCTGAGAATGTCTGCTTACATGTACAAAATGGCATCTAAGTGTCTCAAAAATGTGTTTGCCGGTTTAGTTGGGGACCAGCAGCCTGTGCACGCCCACTTGGAAGGCCGTCAGTGGGTAACTAGGACTGGCTGGGTCACTGGGAGAGGAGGCGAGCGGCGGGCATTGTGGAAAGAATATGTCTTCACTCGGGCTTGATGATCATCTTGCTGCTCATCGACGGTGGCAGGCAGCTGTGTACAAAGACTGGATTCACACCAAGCCCCACTGGCAATGGGACGGCACCTCTCAGTGGTGCGACATTTGAGGGTTAACTCACGGATGCCTCGAGCACCTGCTGCAGGATGGCGCCACTGGTTTTCTCTCTGAGCCACGGAGAAACTCTCACCCCTTCAGCACGTCATGACGATTGTCCCCCATGCAATTGTGACTGTTCCCCCCAATACCAGCATATTGACATTTGAGTGACAGTTTTGCCTTCATTGAATTATGCTCCTATTAGATTTTTTTTTAATCTACTATTTTTTATGAACCAGGAACTATATATGTATTTTTTTTTCCTCCCTTTCTTTTTCCTTCCTAAACGTGTCATGGTTATTTCATAAACCACAAGGAACACTTGCACAATGTGAAATTCTCCTTCACTCCCCCACGTTGCTCCCACTTTCCTCCTTGGTGTGTGTTGAGGCTGTGGGTACTGTTTGCATCTAATCAGTCTGCAGTAATCAGATGGCTGTTTGCTTGGGCGGTCCTGGCCCCTTTCCTTGCAGTTCCTGAAAGGCTGTGGTAGCAGCACTAGAGCCTGTGACCCCGGCTACCTAGATGTGCATTCTGGTTCTGCCGCTTGCCAGCAGTGAGACCTTGGGCACAGTCCTCAGTCTGCCACGCCCTGGTTTCCCTTCTGTACGTGAGGCCATGACTGCACACACGGCAGAGACCTGTTGTGGAGTGGAATGGTCACGGGAAGCTTTGAGGGCAGCACCTGGCCACAGTATTTATTATTCACACCCAACTCTATGCTTCTTTTTTTTTAAATTCTCACCCAAGGATATTTTCACCACTGATGTTTAGAGAGAGTGGAAGGGAGAGAGGAGGGAGGGAGGGAGACACAGAGAGAGAGAGAGAGAGAGAGAGAGAGAGAGAGAGAGAGTGAGAGAAACATTGATGTGAGAGAGACACATTGACTGATTGCCTTCTGCATGCACCCTGACCAGGACCGGGGATCAAACTTGCAACCGAAGAACATGCCCTTGACCAGGCCGACGCTCTAATCACTTAGCTAACCTATGTTTTTTAAAAAACCTATGTTTTTAAAAATATACATAGGGTAATTCTGTGCACCTGCACCCTCCCCATTTCTGCAGTATATACTAGTACAGTTCAGGAGCAGTTTCTTGCTGTGTAGGCGTTTTTATTTAACCCACCCCTATGGATGGGCATTCAGATGGTTTCCTGCTTTAATGATTAGAACAGTGTTCCAATGGACATCTGTGAAGGCTCCACGTTATTTTGAATCCTTACAAACGTCCCCGCAGAAATCTGAGGCTTCGAGGGTGCAGTGGCCTGTCCAGGGTTGGAACACAGGGCTGCCTGGATTCTGTGCTGGACTTTTCTCTCTCCTGGCCTGGTTTCTCTCTATAAGTTGCTGTTTTCCCCACTGTCATTAGAAAGTATTTTATGGAGAGCCACGTTGAGGTTGTCGGTAGCCTGTTTCTCAGACCTTTAGTTTTAGCATCTGTTGATGATCTTTGCTCGAATCAATTACTCTTACAGTGTCTGCGAAACGGCGTTTTCTAATTCTGTCCTTCCTCCCTCCTTGGTTACTTGGCATTTTGGTATGAGGAAGAGCTTCCCCTTCTACGTATTTGGTCATTTATTTACTCATTCATGTATCATTGTCAAGCCATGGATTCCTGTTTTATTAAGGGTGTAAATTTTGTTAGCATCTCTCATTTTGATGTTCAGATTGTCCCAGGTTTGGCCAACAGGAGCCTCTCCATGGTGACATCTTGAATCTTGGACATTTTTTTTTTCATTCTTTGAGCACATTCCTACTTTCTGGCACAGTAAGAAATTCCAGCCTCGTTTGGTACCTTCCCTGCCCCAGCCCCGGATCAGCCAATTCTCCTAGGATTCTCGGCTCTTTTTACTGGAAGAGTGGCATGGAGAACCAGATCTGGGGCGAGGTGTGCGCATGCTGGTGGGTGTCACTGCTTCTAGGCCCTCTCAGAGGAGGGTGTGTGTGTGTGTGTGTGTGTGTGTGTGTGAATGTGTGAAACCATAGATTTCAATCAATCAATTCCGCAGGGTCAGTGCCAGCTCTCTGTATGTGTAACTCCCTTCACCAACAGTGAGAAGGGCAGCTCCCATTATCCTCAGTATATTTACTTATTGCACAACCTCCCTGAATATAAGAAGTCTCCTCACCTTGCCAACCAATTGTTGGCTCAGGGTCGAACTGGCCACCACCTAGCTTGGCCACCTCCTCACTTGGGCCTTGACTGCACTGCCTGCCTGTAAACAAGATATGTGCTCTGGATGTCACATTTCATCCGATTGTAGCTCTTTGCTGCTGGGGCCACACCACCATTACACACACACACACACACACACACACACACACACACACAGTACTAGATATAATTTCAAGGACTGGGAAACACCTCTGAACCCATCTTGACTGGAGTTGAAGAAGCCCTGCCTCAGCAATCCTCCTTATGGGTCACCTTATTCCCATTTGACAGAGGAGAAAACTGAGGCTCATAGTGTTGCAGAAGACCGGAGAAAAACCAAGCAATGCTTAGAGAACTGGAGTTACACTTTATTATGATTATGATTATGATTATGATTATGATTATTAAGTGCGGGCCCAGAGAAAAATGCCTTTCAAATGCTGGGCAAACAACATGGAGGAAGCTTTCCCTATTTATACTTTTTTCCAGTTCTTTGTCTCCCAAATAAGGGTTTTTCCTGTCCCTTTTGCAAGTTCTTAAAGAGCCCTATGTGCTGGGGCTTTGAGACCTCAACCAAAGGCCTGGCGCCAGCGCTGATAACTTCGTCTGGGGAAGGTTTATGGCCTCTCTGGAATGGGAGTAGTCTTATTTTCCTTGTTATTTAAGTAAGCAAGTGTTTACAGAAGCCAAAATAGCAGGGTTAAAATTTCAAACCACAGTTTTTATATAAGATGGATGCTTCAATAGAAGTTGGGGGACTTGCTGAGGGTCACACAGCTGGTAGCCAGGGGAACTAGAATTAAAGCCGAGATTAGTGAGATGTGGGCCTAGTGATGCTCCCTCCCCCTGGCTTGCTACATTCAGGGGTTCTCCCCTAACATTGAAAGGTGTTGGGCAGGTCCTTTTGAGTTCATTTGTGATGCTCTTGCCCGAGGATCCCGCCTCCTGTTTCCTGTGCTCCGCAGAGAGCCGGCCTCCTCGGGGCTCCTCTGTGCACCGCTTTGCCCACACCGTGCCCTGCCTGGGGCTCTTCTTCCCCCACCTTCCTGAGTTAATCTGCTCACCTGCTCTGTCTTCCCTTTTCTGAGCATTCCTGTACTAGGAAGCCCCCTCCTGCACGGGCTCTGCCCCCACACTTGGTCAGGACTGGGTTTTCCCTCGTTGTAGCATCAATTCTGACTGTGGTGCAGGATTCAAAAAGGTACCAAAGGGTGTCCAGTAGGAGCCTCTCACTGCCTCTGTCTTCCAGCCTGGTGTGAGGTGTGCCTTATAAACAAGCAAATACGCATTCTCCTTTTTGTGTTACATCGGCTAATGTGGTACAATATTGTACATCTTTTTCTTCCCAATCTGTTGCTACTGGTACCACTCCTGGGAAAACTGGTTGGCAGTGTCTACTATAACCCAAGGGGTGGATACCTGTGGCCCAGCGGTTCCACTTCTGGGGATGTGCCCAGGAGAAATGAGGGCTTATATCTGCTCAAAGACTGTTCATAGCAGTGTCGTGTATGATAGGCCACACTAGACTAAGTGCCCAATCACATGCAAATCTATAATAATAAAAGCGTAATACGCTAATTAGACCTGATGTCCTTCCGGACAACCCTCCAGATGAAGCTGAGGCTGTGAGGGAAGCCCTGGTCCCGGGTGCCTGCCAGTGGCCAGAGGGAAGCCAGTGCTGGCAGCCGGGGGAAGGAAGGCCTACTCTTGCACGAATTTCGTGCATCGGGCCTCTAGTAGTAAAATAAATTATGCATATCCATGCAGTGGGATACTTGAAATACTACACAGCAATGAAAGAGAATGAATCAAAGCTATGAAACCATGTTCATGGAACAACACAGATGAATCTCAGTAAATGACATTGATTGAGAGAAGCCAGACATAAGAGTACCTAATGTGATTTTATGTATGTGGGATTCCAAAACAGCAGAACACATCCATGTTGATAGAAGTCCAAACGTTGGTCAGCTTTCGCAGGGTGAAAAGGGCACGAGGGAAACTTCTGGGAGCTGGAGAGGTTCCAGGCTGCATCCTGGTGGGGTTACTCAGGTGCACACGTGCAGAACGGCACCCAGGTACACACCTAAGATTGGCTGTTTTGTCCTATCATCATTATGGCCTGTTAGCTGTAACCTGTTAGTTGGACACGCCTTTATTGTCTAGCTCCTTCCCTTGACGATCCAACTTCTAGAAAGACTTGGGGGCACCTGCTTGGACTCCCACGGCTCTCGAGGGCCCAGGCACTTCCCGCCTGGTGTTTGGCCTGCGAGCCATGGGCTTTTCTGCCCTCCAACGTGGTGGCCTCTTAAGAACAGGACCCTATGGGGTTGGTCTTTAAATGCATCTCCAGCCAGGTATCCTCAGCTTAGCTCTGGCTGCATATTAGAATCACCTGGGCTTTTAGGAATCCTGAAAAGCAGGCCCCACTCTGTTGACCTAGCCATCAGGATAGGCCGTGACAGGTATATTTTTACAAGATCCCAGAGGTTCCCCAACTTTGGAGTCGCTGCTGTGATAACCCCCACTTTCTGGAGGGGAAACTGAGGCAGCCAACGGGTGGATTTGAACAAATACGTTGAAGAAATAAGTGCTTGCATCAGTCATTGAACAGGGAAGCAATCCTTGGGGTCTAGGCCAGTCAGTGCTTGAAATGAGCTGACTCTGAGCCTGGAGGAAGGGCAGAGAGAGCTCAGTTCTGGCGCAGGAGGCTGGCCTGCCCCCAGGTGCCACGTGCTCGCTCTCTCAGCCAGCTCGTCTCTCAGCAATGTCATGTTTGCCCTGTGCGGTTCCCTCCGGAAGCCTCCGCTCGGTTAAATATTGGCGCTGAGCTGTCAGCTTGGGGAAAACACTCTAAGACATCCTCATTCCAGACTATTTCCTCGGGGCTCAGGGAGGCCCCACTCACCGTCGCCTGCCCTGGGATGCCAGCGTGGGTCTGTTTGCTGTGGGCAAACAATACTTTGGGGGTCACAAAGCAGGCACAAAAGGTCACGTACTGTGTGATTCCATTTGTACGAAATAGGCAGAGTAGGTCGGTCCATAGAGACAGACAGCAGATGGGTGGTTGCCAGGAGCTGGGGGTCGGGGGTGGGGAGGGGGGAGAGAATGGAGAGTGACTGATAATGGGATGCGGTCTCCTTTTGGGGTGATGGAAATGTCTCAGAACTAGATAGAGGTGGTGGTTGGACAACACTGGGAATGTGCTAAATGTCACTGAACTCTCTAAAATGGTTAATTTTATGCTATGTGGCTCTCACCTTAATAAAAAAGAACTTTTTAAAAAAAGGAGACACAAAGGAGAAGGGAGGGGGGGCTCCCCATGACTCAGGTTTGACAGGAAGCGAGAGTCAGGGGTGCCCCACAGGGCGCCTGACCTCCATCAGGACGTGCCACTCTCGTTACCAATGGAACATGTCATGACACAAGCCGGACAGACGCCTACAAAGTGTGTGCCCTAAGGGAGCGAGAAGGTCACACGTGAGCACCCTGTGCAGAAGGCACCCCATGCGGGCAGGGGCCAGAGCCACATGGTCAGTCCCAGCCCAAGGGCTCTGCTCCCTGAGAATGAGACGGAGTGAGCCTTCGCGGGTGATGTTTCGGGTCCCGGGCCACATCCTAGCAGCCTCGGACCACAGGAGGGACCTGGGAGACCCCCCAAATGGGTTGAGAAGTGGATGGGAGGTGAAAAATTGGAGACAGTGAGTGTGGACGACTTTGTTACCGAGCTTGATTGTGGCAAATGAGAGAAGGAAGTGTGAACGTCTCCATTGTGAGCCCAGGCAGGAGGCTCTGATTCAGGTGGAAAACCTGAAAGAATATTGAAATGCTTCTGGGGAGAGAGTGGGGACAGAGGAGATGAAGGGCGGAGGGGGTGGCAGGGCGGGGCGGAGGTCTGAGACCTCCCAGTGGTTCAAGATTGTGGAGGGAGTTCCTATCTGTGACCTATAATGGCTTCATCTTTTTTTATTTTATTGAGGTGAAATTCACATAACATAAAATTAACCATTTTAAAGTGAACAATTCAGTGGCATCTAGGACATTCACAGCACTGTGAGACCACTACTTCTAGTAGAACCCCGAAAGAGGGTTCCAGAACATTTGTGTCACCCCTAAAGGAAACCTCACCCCATTAGCAGTCACTCCCACCCCCGTCCCCTGGGGTCAGGACTTCACGATATGTTTTTTTTGAGGGGAAACAATTCAACCCATAGCATAGCAGGTATCAGCACCCCATTCCTTTTTGTGGCTGAATAATGTTCCGCTGTGTGGCTGGAGCACATGGTGTTTGCCCACCACTCATGGCTGGGCCCTAGCTGTTGTGGATGGTGCTGCTGTGATCACCCATGAACATGCATTTATGTGAGTCCCTGCTTTCAGTTCTCGTGGTCATATACATGGGAGTGTGTAGATGGCTTTTACTTAGGAGGCCAGGGGCCCTCCCACTTGGTCTCAGACTCTGCCCACATGGTAGGCAGGCGTGTCCTCAGCCAGACCTCCCCTCCAGGCTGCCTGTCCCTGCCCCTCCCCCCTTAACCCCTCAGGCCTCTTTCAGCCACTTGGCTGGCTCCCAGAGCTTGGGCAGCCCTGCCCTGCACCTGTCAGAGCCCACCAATTCCTGAGAAAGGGTGTGCACTCCTGCTAGCCTTTTTGTTAATCCTCACTCAAGTATAATTTTCCCATTGATTTTTAGAGAGAATGGAAGGGAGGGGAAGAGAGGAAGGAAGGAAGGGAGGGAGGGAGCAGAGAGAGAGAGAGAGAGAGAGAAACTTTGATGCCAGAGTTGTTTGCCTCCCCCATGCACTCCTTGGGGCAGGGGATCAAACCTGCAACCCAGCTACATACCCTTGACCAGAAATCAAACCTGAGCCTCTTGGTTTGCAGGCCAATGCTCCAATCATTGAGCAGCACTGGCTAGGGTGACTCCTGCGAACCTTGACCCACAAAGGCAGGGGAGTTGTTTTGTTGATTTTCTGGATATTTTTTATTATGGTAAAATATAGATAACATTTACTATCTTAACCATTTAAAAATATACCTATTTTTAAAATATTGATTTCAGAGAGGAAAGGTGAGGGAGAGAGAAATAGAACATCAATGATGAGAAAGCATCATTGATTAGTCTTTTCCTGCACGCCCCACACTGGGGATCGAGCCCACAACCCAGGTATGTGCCCCGGCCAGGAATTGAACCCTGACCTCCTGGTTCATAGGTCAACACTCAACCACCGAGCCATACTGGCTGGGCTTAACCATTTTTAAATGTACAGTTCAGCAGCATTAAGCACATTCACATTGTTGCGCAACTATCACCGCTATCGGCATCCAGAACTTTTTCGTTGTCCCTGACTGAAACTCTGTCCCCATTAAATATTCAGTGCCTTCCCCTCCCCAGCCCCTGGCAGCCACCATTCTCCTTCCTGTCTCTATGAATTGGTTTCATCCCTACCGGGCTGGTCCGTGACAGAGCAGGATTTAAACCTGGTCTGTGCCGTTCCAACCTCTGTGCTCCTTTTGTTGCACTCTGCTCCTTCCTGTTCTTGAGTTTCCTAAACGTAGCTGAGCCACCCAAGCGATGTCACCATCCCCGTGTTTCCAGCCAAGTGCTGAGGCCTGGTCCCCACAGCGGATCCTGAGCCGGCATTTACTGGGAGCTCCCAGTGGGTCTGGGCTGCATTAAGCCATCAATACTCATGCACTTGCTTGATTCTGCAAAGCATGATGAGGAAGACATCATCGGCCCCATTTGGCAGATGAGGAAATGACAGTTGGGCAAACTGAGGCTTGTGGCTGAGAGCCTGTGTTCGTTCCACGTGGCCGGCAGAAATAACTGCATGTACATCTCCAGTGGTGTCCTGAGCTCTGATTGACAAGTGCTTGGGGAGCAGCCCGGGGTACCAGACATTGGTCCCGCCTTCTGGAGTGGCTGCATTGTGAGCGGATAAAGGCGTTTAATGACGACCACTCGCTGGTGATTGTGTCGGCGGCATCACAAAGAAGTCAGGATGCTGAGGGTAGAGCAGGTTGACTGATCTGATCTGGGAAGATGTCAAGACAGAATAATCCATCTATCTCAAAGCAGTGTCTCACCCTCAGTACTGCTGACCTTTTTGTTCCAGATAATTCCGGGGGGGGGGGGGGCCTGTCCTGTGCTTTGGGGGGTGCTTGGAAGCATGTGTGCGTCTACCCACCAGACGCAGCAGCACCCTCGCCCCCCAGTTATGATAACCAAACGTGCCTCCAGATGTTGCCCAAGTCTCCTGGGGGCAAACCGCTCCTGGCTGAGAATCCTGCCTTAGAGTCTGGTGTGGCGGCCACGGAATGTGCATGGGACTCCTTTAGGGCCACTAGCAAGGCCCCTTCCCGGGGGGCACAGGGCTCCTCCATGGACAGCATGTGTCTCGGGCCCCGGAAGCAGGCTGTGAGCTGGTGCGCTGCTGCCCAAACGTACCAGGCTTGTGGGCGAACATGGGGGTGGGCAAGTGGGGCCTGCTGAAGCCCACTGAAGGCTGCTGGGTTTTCCTCCTCAGAGCAACTGGAATCTCCCCACGTGTTTCAAGCATGGTGTGTGTGTATGAGAGAGAAGGGCAGAGAGGTGGGGGGGAGGGAGAGAGAGGCCTGGATTTACATTTCCAGGGCCACTCGGGGTGCTGAACAAGAAGTGAATCGGGTATGGTCATGCCGCAAAGAAATGGCAAGACCGAGCCCAGCCGGGGGAGCAGGTCCTTTAGGGGAGCACGCCTCTGTCTGTGGTGTGAGTGAGAATGGAGCCCTTTACCTGGTACGTGGAACCAGCTCCTGAGGACAGAAGCAGCATTCTGTGTCATGTTGTGAGGCACAGTTTCCTTAGTGAGTCTTGTACAGCGACCGTGACGGTGGCCTAAGGAAAGCTCACGCCGGCCGAGCAGCCTCCTGAGTGGCCTGTGCCATCCCTGCGTGCTTCCTGGCCCCTGCCTAAGCGGGCAGCACCCCCAGGGACAGAGGTGGTTAATAGAACATTTCTAAGCGAGTCAGGCATGTGGGAGCTGTCGGGGGGGCTGGCGAGAAGGAAAAGAGGAATTTGCTGCCTCTGCTCCGGCTGCAGGAAGAGGGGAGAGGTGAGCCCTTCCTCCTTCCCGGGCCCAACAACCTGGTGGAAAAGGAACAGATGGTTATCGTGTCCTGGGCATAGGAATTCTCAGAATAATTCTGCAAAAGCACTGCATGTTTTCTGGATTCTGAGGTGTTTTTTTTTCTGTGTTATGTCCTCCCATGCCCTCCAGGTGCTTCCTATGCTTCCTCCCAGGCCTGTCAGACACCCAGAGCGGGGCTCCCCTTCCTTGGGCTAGTTCAGAGGCTGTGAGACCCCTGTCTCCATCAGGGACACTCTACAACATGCTGCAAGCTGGTTGAGAATCCCAGGAGTTCAAGGTTCAGGGCGCTAACTATGTAAACTGTTGCCCTGCTCTGTCAGCCTTGTGAGTTCCGATTCTATTAAATAAGGTTGCTTTAAAAACAGATGTGTCGGTATTAGCCAACGACTGGAAACAACCCGAATGTCCAACAACAGCAGAACAGATAAATACATCGTGGTGTACAGTAGTCCCCCTTATCTGCTGGGCATATGTTCCAAGACCCCCAGTGGGTGCCTGAAACCTCAGATAGTACTGAGCCCTATATATACTATGGGGTTTTGTTCTGTACATATATACCCTTTCACTTAAAGAAAGCGCTTCATGACTCTTATTTAAAAAAAATATTTTTACTGATTTCAGAGAAGAAGGGAGATGGAGAGAGTAATAGAAACATCAATGATGAGAGAGAATCATTGATCGGCTGCCTCCTGCACACCCCACACTGGGGATCAAGCCCACAACCTAGGCATATGTCCCGACTGGGAATTGAACCATGACCTCCTAGTTCATAGGTTGACACTCAACCGCTGAGCCACGCCGGCCTGACTTTTTATTTTTATTTAAATTTTTTTTTTAAACATATTTTTTATTTTTATTTTTTTTTAAATATATTTTATTGATTTTTTTTTTTTACAGAGAGGAAGGGAGAGAGATAGAGAGTTAGAAACATCGATGAGAGAGAAACATCGATCAGCTGCCTCCTGCACATCTCCCACTGGGGATGTGCCCGCAACCCAGGTACATGCCCTTGACCGGAATCGAACCTGGGACCTTTCAGTCCGCAGGCCGACGCTCTATCCACTGAGCCAAACCGGTTTCGGCTATTTTAATTTTTATTGCATATCTGAGTTGCCAGCTTCACTACTCTTGTGCATTGGTTATAAAGGTTACTTGAATACAGCACTGCCATACAGTGACAGTGCATCAGATAACCAAGACAGCTGTGACTGAGAGTGAGGAGCGGACACAGCGTGGGTACACGGACAAAGGGATGATTCACATCTCAGGCAGGATGGAGTAGGTGGGGGCAGGATTTCATCACACTACTCGGAACAGAGAGCAGTTTGAAGCTTGTACATTTTTTATTTCTGGACTTCCCTGTTTAGTGTTTTCGGACCACAGTTGACTATGGGTAACTGAAACCATGGATGGGGAGGGGGGCTGCTATGGTTACTCAAGGGAATATTATACAACCATGAGACTTAGCAAACCATTGCTGCATGCGACGGCCTTGGTGACTCTCACTAACACTGAATAGAAGGGAACCAGATGGAAGAGAGTATGTGTCACACGTAACCATTTATATCAACTTCGAACACCAGGAAAACTCATCTACGGCGGCGAGACCATGACGGCCATTCCCCTCCAGGGGGTCAGGTCGCCTGCAGGAGCTCCTGGGGCCGGCTTGTCCGTTTCGTGATTTGGAGGCTGGTTATATGGATCAGTCTGTGACACTTTGATCTGTGCAGTGAAGATAT
Source organism: Myotis lucifugus (assembly GCF_000147115.1). Taxonomy (NCBI): domain Eukaryota; kingdom Metazoa; phylum Chordata; class Mammalia; order Chiroptera; family Vespertilionidae; genus Myotis; species Myotis lucifugus. The sequence continues at coordinate 1,782,491 of NW_005871083.1, read as the reverse complement.
GCCCACTTTCTAATTGTATGTCATACTTTAAAAGGACGCATCCGGCCCTAGCTGGTTTGTCTCCATGGGTAGAGCATCGGCCTGCGGACCAAAAGGTCCGAGGTTCGATTCCGGTCAAGGGCACGTACCTCGGTTGCAGAGCGCATGCAGGAGGCAACCATTCAATCTGTTTCTCTCACATCGATGTTTCTCCCTGTCTTTCCCTCTCTCTTCCACTCTCTCTAAAAGTCCATGGAAAATATCCTCGGGTGAGGATTAACAAAAACACAAACAAAAGATGCATAAGTACAAAACATCAACTTGCTTAACAGCAATCTGCTTTGTTCACAGTTTGATGAACAATGTGAGTTGAAAGCCATCGAGAAGGAGAAGACGGTGGTAGCCCTGCCACCCAAGGAGGCGAGCAAATGCCGCAGAGAGGATTTGGCCGAAGCACTTTACGTAAGAATTGGATTTGCACTTGATGCCAGTTGTGGGAAAGGTTTTAGATGAAGCAGAAAGGAACACAGTGTCCTGAAAGCTGCTTTAGAATTCTGTGCTGACACTTTTGTTATCATTGTTTAAAAAATGCTGTTGCCCTGGCCGGGTGGCTCAGTTGGTTGGAGCGTCATCCCATGCACCGCAGGGTTTCGGGTTCAGTTCCTGGTCAGGACACATACCTAGGTTTCTGGTTCGATTCCCAGTTAGTGCACATGTGGGAGAAACCCATCGATGTTTCTCTCTTACATCTATGTTTCTCTTTCCCTCCCTCCGTCTCCGTCTCCCTCCCTCCCTCTAAGTTGAACTGTTCTGATTTCCTGTGAGGCCCTTACCAGAGGACTGGCAACCCCCCTCTCCCAGATGCTCAATTACTTGTTTCTCTGGATCAGACATAGAGAAGTCATAACACACACAGCTATACAGTAGCACAGCCAGTGGTGAATCCACGTGTTTTGACATCAAAGTTCAAATTCTTTTAAAAAAATATTTATTAATTTCAGAGAGGAAGGGAGGGATAGAAACATCAATGATGAGAGAGAATCTGCAGGGCCCCCTACTGGGAATCGAGCCCACAACCCGGGCATATGCCCTTGACCAGAATCAAACCCAGGACCCTTCAGTCCACAGGCCGATGCTCTATCTGCTGAGCCAAATCGGCTGGGGCCAAAGCTCAAATTCTTAACTACCTCCTCTTCACACCCTTCATCTTTCATCATCTATGACAGGGGTGGGCAAACTTTTTGACTCGAGGGCCACAATGGGTTCTTAAACTGGACCGGAGGGCCGGAACAAAAGCATGGATGGAGTGTTTGTGTGAACTAATATAAATTCAAAGTAAACATCATTACATAAAAGGGTACGGTCTTTTTTTTTTTTTTTAGTTTTATTCATTTCAAACTGGCCGAATCCGGCCCGCGGGCCGTAGTTTGCCCACGGCTGATCTATGATGTTGCCAATTCCTGAAACCAAATTCTTGCATTCTGGGCAGTGCAAAACGAAAAGGAAAGGAAAGGAGAGGAGAGGAGAGGGGAGGGAACACCCCACTCTATAAAACTCTTCCCTGAGGCTGAAGGACGTTGCTTGCTTCACGTGTTTAATTTTCTTTACCTAGAAAACTGAGCAAACATAACGTTGTGTTTGAGTGTTCACTCATGGCCCACCACACTTGGTAAAAACAACAACAAAAACACATTACTAATAAAGGGCACTGGCCACAATTTCAGGGAAGTTGGATGATCATGCTTCATGCCAGGCTTTCCTGGAGAAGAATTCAAAAGTCTGTTTAAATTCAAGTCCTGCTGGTTAGTATTTGGAGAGAGGGAGGAAATATGTTTTCCTTGCCTAGACTTTTTACACCACCTAGAAAGTGAGCTTGATTTTCTTTACTGAAAGGAATCCAGAAATCAATTCAGCGTTCCCTGCCACCTCTACCACCTGGGAGAGCTGTCTTGTCAACTTTTTAAAAACAAGGGTAGCTTTGCTTCAGCCAGAACAGTGCCATTTCCTTACGCAATTACCAACTCAAGTGAACTATTTTAATGGTAGTTTGTGTAAAGAGCTTGAAGCTGTGCCTGGCACAATGCGTGCACGGTACAATAATCTTAGCTAGTATTGTGTCTAGGGACAGGCCTTCTTTCTGTTATTTTACTTTATTTTTAACGGTGGTGAGTGCACAACATAAACCTTCCCATCATAAGAATTTGCAAGTGTACAGCTCAGTGGTGATGAGTACATTCACATTGCTGTGCAACCAATCTCCAGAGCTCATTCACCTTGCACACCCTGCACCCATTGGACAGTCTCTCCCTGTTTCTGCTGCTTCCGCCTTTTGGCTATTGACAACAATGCTGCTATGAACACACGTCACAAATATCTCTTCAGGATCCTCTTCCAACTCTTTTGGTATATCCACACCCAGAAGTGAAATTGCTGGATCGTGTGGTATTCTATTTTGATATTTTGAGGAAGCTCCATATTGTTTTGTTACAGTGGCTGTACCATTTTACATCCCCAATTCCTTTTTTTTCCCCAAGAAGAAAATGTGTGCCTGCATTTCCCTGTGACAGATTTAGGCCGAGAGTTGTTGTTTTCCGCTGTAATTGTAGGGCAGGAGTGCCGTCTGATTGAAAAAGAATCGGGCTGTGGGTTTCCTTCTCTCTCTGCCCTTAGGTGCTTACAGTCTTTGAGGGTGCAAGTGGCTGGGTGCAGAGTGGGGACTCTGTGGCGGGGCTCCTCGGCACTTACTGGCCCGCCAGTGAGCGTGGGCTTGACCGTCTCCCTGCAGGTGGACTTACAGAACGGGCTGTCAGAGTTCTCGGTGACCCAGCGCAGGCTGGTCCATGGCTGGAACGAGTTCGTCGCTGACAACACTGAACCCGTGTGGAAGAAATATCTCGATCAGGTAGGACCATAGGCGTCATTCTCTGCATGTCTAATGGGGAGGGCGGGCAGTCTTTCTTTTTTTAAAAACAAAACAAAACATTTTAAAATAGGTTTTTTATTGATTTTAGAGAGAGAGGAAGGGAGAGGGATGGAGAGAAACATTGATGAGAGAGACACCTATCAGCTGCCTCCTGCACGCCCCCCGCTGGGGATGGAGCCCGCAACCCGGGCATGTGCCCTGACCAGGAATTGAACCGGTAAACTCCTGGTTCATAGGTCAGTGCTCAACCCCTGAGCAACACTGGCTGGGCAGTCTTTCTTTAAATATTCACTGAGGGTGTCCTTGGACCAGTCCCAGGGCGTGGGGCATCTGTACGACAAGAATAAAAAAGGCTCTCCTGCACTCAGGCTGCTCTCAGCCAGCAGGAGGGACAGCCACGAGGCTTCACTAACTCCCCAGGCAGCCATGATCAGGAACAGCAGTTGCTACATTCACAGAGGGTTTTCCACCTACTGGGCACCATGCTAGCTGAGTGAGTAAACATTAACTGACTTTATCTTCCTCCTAATCTCCATTTTGAGATGAGGAGGGTGAATACAAAGAAATGGAGATATCTCCAGACTGTGTAAGGGTGCCAGATTTAGCAAATAGAGACAGAATGTCCTGTTAAATTTGAATTTTAGAGGAACAAAAAACAATATTTTAGTATAAGTAGATCCCAAATGGTGCATGGGACCTACATCTACAAAAAAAAAAAGTTTTTTGTTTATCTGAAATTCCGATCTTACTGGGTGCCCTATTGTGTATCTGGCAACTGGAGCCTAAAGTCACTCAGCAGTAAGTGCAATGCTGGGCCGTGAGCCAGGCACCTAGCTGCAGGGCCCCTGCCCCCTTAGCCGCTGCCGTTGGTGCAGGCAGGGTGCTGAATGGAGGGCGCACAAATCAAATGCCTGGAAACCACTGGGAAGAGGAAAGAAAAATTGGAAATGGACATGGCTGCAAGTTCCAGTTTAGAAGTTAAGATCCCCATCGCCCACCCGGCACCAGCTCAGAAAGCCCCAGTTAGCAGGCAAATTTTCCCAGATACCTGAAGGCATTCAGGCTGCCTTGGTTTCTTCTCCCTGGCCTTTTGCACCCCTTCTCCCATCCCTGACACCTGCCCCTCCTAACCCTAATCCCCGCCCCACCCCCATCCAGGCTTCAGCTGTGTTCTATTGGCTCAGCATTTAAAGCTTCCTTGATTGGTTGGTTCAGGGACCAATCAGAGCACTCCTTGCAGCATCCTCACACTCTTCTCCAGTCCCCACCCTGCTCATTGGTTGGTTCTCAGTGCACTGGGATGCCATTCACTGATGCATGTTGGCAGCAAAATGGTCTTCTGCGCGCAGGTGGCTCTGGCTGCCCAGAAGCTTCCTGGAACCCCGGTGTTGGAAGGAGGTAGTGGAGGTTCCTGGAAGTTGGGGTTCAGGGAAGGAGGCGGACACACTGGCTGTGGGGCACATTTTCCTCCTACAGTCGGGCCTCCTCAGTTCTGCCCTGCCTGCCCCTTCCACTAGGACACCCCGCCCCGCCCCCCGTAGTTCCCCAGCCACCCTCCTTCCTGTCTCTGCCCTGTCAACCTCACACCAAAGGTTCGCCTCCAGCCAGGGCCTTTCCAGAAATAAAATCTCTTCACTTTCTAAGAGTGGGAATGTTTATTCATCTCAACCTTGTCTGTCCCTGGTCCATCGGTGGGAGTCCTGGAAGGCAGTTCCTTTTGCACCCCTTCTCCCATCCCTGACACCTGCCTCTCCTAACCCTAATCCCCACCTGAGGCCCTGTTCCACCCCCACCCCCTTGCTGAGTACAGAAAGCCCATCTGCCTCACTGAGTAACTCTTCACACTCGCTGAGCACCTGCCGTGTGCCAGACGCTGTGCTTCTCCTGTCGGTCTCCTCCAGTAACGGGGAACTCACCACTTCACAAGGCAGCCCTGCCGCTCCAACTCAGGAGACTCGCCATGTGGAATTCCACCTGAGCATGACCCAAGACATGCCGCCCTGGAAGCATGAGGCGAAAGTGTACTAGAGTCAGGCTCTCAGGGTTCAAATCCCGCTTTCCAGCCTTGTGACTTTAAGCAAGTTCTTGACCTTCCTTGAGCCTCAATTTTCCCCATCTCGAAAATGGGACTAATAAACACTGTTCCGAGTTTTCCATAAGAAGAAGCTTAGCACATACTGAGTTGCTCAATAAAGGTTGTCTTGTATCTATAAGTTGGCCCTGATTGGAGCGTAGCAATTAAGTGCACAGGTTAAGGAGCTAAATGGATCCTGGGGAAATTCAGTTTCTCTCAGAGCCTCTGGTTGCTTCCTTATCAAGCAGGAGTAATAACAGGTACGTGTGCCCAATAAATGGTGGTTGTTTTTATTGTTGCTGTTTGTCCAGTGTGTTACCAGCTCCCCTGCACAGTGAGGTTCCAACAAGCCCCTCGCTGCCTCTCCCTGACCGTGTGGGCTTAGAAGGGGCTCCAGGAGCCAGGCAGAGTCTGGTCACTCACGGCCAGGGCAGCACTGGTGGCACGTGGGCTGTGCTTCCCATCGGCTCTCTCACCTGTTTGCTGTGTGACCCCCGGAAGCCAATGCCAATGAAAGTGCAGTGGGGGCATGACAGGAGGGGACCGTTGGATGGCGGGGGTCTCTCTCCCCCAGCCCTGGGTCACTGTAGCTGTTGGCTTGGAAGCCTGGCTCTGGGTAAGGACCCAGGTCACACGCTGCTGCACAGTGAGAAGCCCAGCGAAGAACCCACCTGCCCTGCTTTCATCTTTCAGTTTAAGAACCCGCTGATCCTGCTGCTGCTGGCCTCGGCCTTGGTGAGCATCCTCACGAAGAACTATGAGGACGCCATCAGTATCACCGTGGTGAGTGCACGGCGCCCGGGCAGCACCAGCCCCCAGACCCGCTCGCTGCCCAGGGGCTTGCCAGGGTTTGCTTGCTTACTGTGCAAGGAAAACAGAGTTTGGCTGTAGAGAAAAAAAGAGAATGCAGCAGAAAGAAAGAGAAGCAAATCCACGTCCTTCTCTGCCCACGTGGGGGTGTCGGTTTATGTGGCCATCGCTCCGTTGGTGGATGCCCAGGTGCTTCTGTTCTTTGCCGTTTGGAACACTGTGGCAAGGAGTTCCTCTCCCATGACCCGGATGGAATTGCTCGTGTGCAGCCGTAGCCAGTTTGGCTCAGTGGAAAGAGCATCGGCCTGAGGACTGGAGGGTCCTGGGTTTGATTCCGGTCAAGGGCACATGCCCAGCTTGTGGGCTCCCAGTAGGGAGCATGCAGGAGGCAGCCAGTCAGTGATTCTCTCTCATCGTTGATGTTTCTATCTCTCTCTCCCTCTCCCTCCCTCGCTGAAGTCAATAAAAAAAATATATATATTTTTAAAAAGAGTAATTGTTTGTAATCTGTTACCTAGAGAGAACCACTGAGCGCCTAAAAATTTTTTTTTTTTAATTTAGGTGAAAAGTCACATAATAAAAAAATCAACCATCTTAAAGTGAACAATGCAGTGCGTGTCGTACATGCGCAATGTTGTATGGCCACCATCTCTATCTAGTTCTAAAACATTTTCATTGCCCTCAAAGGGAACCCCATACCCATTATAGTCGCCCCCCATCTCCCCTCCTCGGCCCCTGGCAACCACCAGTCTGCTTTGTGTCTCTGTGGAGTCCCCAATCCTGGATATTTTATGCGAATGTAACCACGCAATATGTGACCTCATGTCTGGCTTCTGCCGAACCCCTTTTGATGGATGTCATTCCGGCTTTCTCTATCTGTCACGCACTCCCAAAATACAAACACGGACTCACTCCACACCGTGAAATCTGCTGCTTCGGTTTAAAAGGCTGGGGTTAGAGCCACACCTTCTGATGTGGAACCTTCTGATGTGGAATGGTGTTTACAGGATGCTGTTGAGTGAAAAGGCAGTTTGTAAAAGAATATGTGTACACTATAGGACCCTGTGTGATAAGTGTGTCTATGCAGAAAAATCTAAAGGGGTACCCCACAACGTGAACCTCTCATGGTAGGACTTGGGGTGATTTGGCTGCTCTCTTCTGGCTTATCTCTTTTCTACGTTTCTGCACAGTACACTTATTTTGCAAACAAAAAAGAACTATATTTTGAAAGATGATGACCTCCCCTCACTCCCTGGACTCATGCGCTGTGCAGCCGGTGTTAACGCCCCTCCCGTTTGCTCCTTAGGCCGTGCTGATCGTGGTCACTGTCGCCTTCATCCAGGTGTGTATTTATTTCCCGAGGCCCCGGTTGGGGTGACCAGGCGTGGCGGGAGCTCTGTGGAATCCCCACCTTTGAAAAGCATGTTTGATGTGCTTCCTGCCAGGAGTACAGGTCGGAGAAATCTCTGGAAGAGCTGACCAAGCTGGTACCTCCCGAGTGTAACTGGTAAGTCAGAGACCCCTGGGACTTTTTGGTTCATCAGGGGAGCCAGTGGGCTGGTGAGATTGGCACACTTTGTATCCCTTGTAGGGTGACATGGGAAACCATGTTGTACTGGGGTTCTGGGCTGGTCATCCTGCCAGTGGGTTACCTGAGTCGTTGGGCGTGTCATTCGACTTCTCTGGGCTTCCAGTCTGTCATTTGCATCTAGTCAGGGTGCTTGGCCTGGGGGCCACGGATGATGGAAATGGCTCAGGAAGAGGGTGCCCCTGAAACCCGTCGTACACTGTGCAAAACTGCGTTTTCCCAAAAGAGCGTTCAGAGGTTTCATTGGATTCTCAAAGGGTGGACTCAAGAGGCTGAGATGCGGGGCTTTAACAAGCCGAGGCATCAGGACATGGGTTGAAGGGTGGGACGACATGGGAATGAATTCCAGGGAGTTGGTTAGCAGCCCACCAGCCTCTCTCCTGTCCAGGCATTTCCACGTTGCTGCTTGTGATCGCGCAGCCCTTACCAACGATATTTAAAAAGGAAAAAGACAAAAATATCTGGCAGTACCTCGTGGGCATTTCTGCTTAGCACAGTGTTGTACAGTAGAACTTTCTGGAGTGTTCTGTAATCTGTGCTGTCCAGTACATGTCCAGTCAAATATGGTTACTGAGGATTTACAATGTGGCAGAGGTATTTACAATGTGACCTGAGGTATTTTGGAAGGACTTTAGCATACAATACCTATTTTCTGAAGGATAATTCTGGGGAAAGAACCTTAGCATATATTGAGTGTATATGGCACCATTGAGCCACAGGGCTGGCGGATAGCAAGATCTTGTGAAATAGAGTTCCACCTCTCAAGGAATCAGGAGAGTGTGTGTGTGTGTGTGTGTGTGTGTGTGTGTGTGTGTGTGTGTGTAACATAGGCAGAGAATAATGAATAACGAAATAGAGACAAAAAGGCTATGTGGAGGCACGAGGGAGGATGAGTCAATGCTGGAAGGGTCATTGGGGACAGTAAAAATGTCTGGGCTTAATGAGGGATGAATAAGGCTGTCAGAAATCCAGGTGTGTGATGTGTGGTCTAATCCCGTGAGCAAAGGGAAGCGTAAATGATTGATGTGGTTTGATGTGATATTAAGTTTAAATATCAAGTCTTGACCTTTTAGGTGAATAGATACATTATTGATGTCCTCAGAAGTTTTGCTCCTAAAAGACATTTTATTCTCAGGAACAGCGGTGGCAGGCAGCCTGGCAGAGTTGAAAGAGCATCGTAGATATGCAGCCTCACTCTCTGGGTCTCCAAGGCCTGTTTTACAAATTAGGAGAAACACCTGCCATGCAGACCCTTCCTGCATTACCTCCACCCTTTGTGCAGCCATTAAATATTTATTGAGCACCTACTGTGTGCTGGGAAAAATAGTGCTGGGTTATAACGGTGAACATGATTAGGTGCGTTAAAGCCAACAAGACCCCTCAACACCCAAAGCCCCACAAAAACCAAACCAAACAAACAAAAATCCCTGCAGAGGTACAGTGGTGGCTGGTGGAGGAGTGGGGAGGCCAGGCCCCCCGATCGAACATTTGAGGCCCGAGAAAGATAAGGAGCCAGCCCTGGGAACAGCTGAGGGAACAGCCGCCGTGTATCTGATAGGTGATCTTGGCTACAAGGAACAGAAAACTCAACTGCACAAACCACAAGGAAACTGTGTTGTCTCATGGCAAGGGGCCTGAGGGGGGCGGGCAGTGGGGTTAATTAATTGAAGATATTGGCACCAAGGACCTGGTCGTCTTAATGTCTTTACTCTGCCATCCTCAGCTTGTGGACTGTTCTCTGGCTGGTTCTCCTCATGGTCCTAGAGGCTGCAACAGCTCCAGCATCACAGCCAGACATGAAGGATCCAACAGGAGACGAGGCTGTGTGTGTGTGTGTGTGTGTGTGTGTGTGTGTTTACAGGTGCATGAGCCCCATCAGAATGTCCACTCATGTCTCAAAGGCCAGTGTTACAAAACATGCCTGTGCCTAAGCCAATCGTGGGCAGGGGGAGGGATCACTCCGGTGATCTCAGCCAGTCAGGACCCCATCCCTGGAGCACACAGTTGTGGGGGGAAGGGTAGACACCGGAACAAGGTTGAATTCTGTTATCAAGGAGGAGGGGAATGCCTGCTCCAGCATTCAAGGTCACCAATGACCTTGAGACTAGAAAGAGCTGGGTGTGTTCAGGGGCTGGCCGGTGTGAGGAGGAGACGAATCTGGATCGAGAGGGCCTTAGCAGGGCTTTTGGGTTTGATTGCAAGGTCATCAGAAGAAGCCACTGGAGGGGTTTGGATTTTGGTGCTCCTAAGAGCTTTTCTGCTGTGTGCAGGGATGAGTTAAAAGGAAGGCCAGAGGGGGAGACAGGGAGTCCAGCTGGGGAGGCCACGGGAGGAGGGCCAGTGTGTGGAAGGAATTGCAATTTGCAACCTGTGCACCAGAAAGTACGTCCATTGTCTAGAGGGGGGATGGGCCCTTGAGCAATGGGCCCTGGCCCTGTGGGAGGGCCGGTCCTGGGCTGCCTCGGGACACTTCAGATGCTCCTCTGGGGTCCTGACGAAGGCTCTTCCCATCCCTGAGTTTCTCAAGACGGGCTCTGCACACCCCGGTGGTGTCTCCTCTGAGGACACAAACTACTGCCTCCATTAAGGAAGCTTTAGCACCACTGACCTAGAGCTGCAGGCGCTGGAGGCCGTGTGGCCCAGCCTGGTGTCCAAACAGGGGAAGCTCCGCACTTCAGACAAGGACCAGGGTCTCCCAGAAGCCACACACGCTCCCCACACATCTCCTAGGATACATGAGTTTAAAAAATAACAACACCGCAAAGGTTTGTCCATACCTGAAAGGGAAAGTGTTTCCATCATCTTTGCTCACATTTATCAAAGTGCATAAAACGGGGATGTTAACATGCGTGCTTTGGCTTTTTACTGTTTCAAATGCAGCATCAGAGAAGGAAAGCTCCAGCACCTGCTGGCACGAGACCTGGTTCCCGGGGACATCGTGTCTCTCTCCATCGGAGACCGGATCCCGGCAGACATCCGTCTCACTGAGGTGAGGGTCCCAGGCCCTGGTCGGTGGGATATGCAGACGCTTAGCTTCTCGGAGGCGGGCATTCTCTCTCACACACACCCGTGCACACACACGTGTACGCGCACATGTGCACACATGCACCAAACAAGCCAGGGAGTTGGCAAACAAGCTGATTTTAAGCACAAAGCTCCTCAAGTTGTATGTCACAAATCAAGTACTCTCATTTTAGCTATGAGCCTAACACATTGTGGTTGCTGACTCTAGTTTATACAGACGGCAGCAGCAAATTGAACCAGGGTGGGGTTGAGGAATGAGGCAAGAGTTCCTTCCAGAAACAGCCGCACTGATGTCAGAAAGAGTGATAGCAACTGCTGAGGAACGAGAAGGGAACCAGACCGATGCAGACATAAAAAGTAGCACAAGCTTTTTACGGTTGCTCCGTTTGGGGACATGGGGTGTAGGCAAGCTATTTCCCTAACCTTTGTGGGTGCCAGGGTGCCACAGCTTCACAGAACAATACCTGAGGCTCCGAGAGCAAAGGTGAAATCAAGTTCAGAGGGATCTGTTGATGGGAGTAATCTATTTTATGACTCTCTCCAATAATGCCTAAGAATTGTTCAAAGCGTTTAGTGATAGAGGATTAAGCACAGGTTATGTGCCCGATTTATTTATTTTCTCAGGAATTGGAGGGTTAATAGCAGGCTGTTAAAAGGTGGTGTGAAGGGCGGGGGACGGAGATAGGTGAGGAGGCCAGGAGCCAACTCCTGGGCCCTGCGTTTACAACGTGCTGGCCAGGCTTTGAAGTCGAGGCAGGGCCAGCGGGCCACTCAGGCTTCTCTGCCTCTCTGTTCTGACTTTCAGATCTCCGGGCAGGGCAGGGACCAGGCGGGGGG
>NW_005871083.1:1769357-1771097 GCF_000147115.1 Myotis lucifugus | reverse complement strand
ATATTCAGATTTTACAGGAGAAGGGAGAGTGAAGTTGAAATGAATAGGATACCTCCGTCCGCGCCTCCGGCAATCTCTCCTGGGGGTATGCAGCAACCAAGTAAATCCTTGACCGGGATCGAACCCCGGGACGTTTAGTCGCAGGGTGCGCTCTATGCAGGAGTGAACTGTGTTTGATTTTTATGTAGTTGTGTGAATGTGTGTGTATGTGTATGTGTAGCCATTCTCTCTCAACCTCATGCTGGTGCCCCTTTCTACACCAGAATGGATTCCTCGCCCTCCGCTCCTCCCTGTGCTGGCATTCAGCACGCAGGTCTGGGGCACTGGGATCCCATTAGAGAAACCATTGTCCCCCAGAAAGCCTGGGAAGCCAGTCTGACATTGTCCACTTCCCCACCAAGAGGGGGCACTGCCTCCCAACTTGGGGATTCCAGGGCAACAGGGTTGGTCCTGATACTGGGCATCTCTACCACAGGTGCTATGGAGAGGCAGTGCTCCTCAGTGGTTAGTGCGCGGAGGCTGGGTGTTAGCTTGAGTTTGAACCTGATGCCCATCATTCACAAGCTGTGTGACCTGCAGCAAGTTACTTAACCTCTCTGAGCCTCAGTTTCCTTATCTGTAAAACGAGGGGGGTGATAATGCCCCAAAAGGTGCTTGTATGGATCACGTGACTTCATAGATGCAAAGTGCTCAGGATGGTGCCTGGCGCCGGTGAGTGATGGGCACGTGTTGGATGTCAGGGGGCCCTGGGTTTCAAAACCCCACCCAGCACCTGCCAGCATGTGCCTCTGAGGGAGGGAATGGCCTCTCTGAGCCTCAGTTTCTCATCTATCCAAGGGGATAATGTTCATTCCCACCTTGCAGGGTTATCAGGAAGAACAAACAAGCTGAGACCTGCAGCCTGCTTGGCACAGTGCCTGATGTGGGTTCGCAATCACCGAGAATTAGCTGCTGGTTTTATTGTTTATCATTACCGGTCTCTGCAATAGTTCTTTAAAATAATTTTTTAAAACCCAAATAACATCTTTACAACTTAACTGGATTTCTTCCTGCCCTGCTTATACAAATCAAATTGTCCCTGGTTGTTGACACCATAAGGGTTTAATCCAAGCTACCACCTGTGAACACTCTACAGATTTCCTTTTTGGTATGTTGCAACCCCCTTGGACAACATACCAACAGAGTTGCAACACAGTTAATAGTTCTATCAGCTCGTAAGCTCTGAGATCCAGGAGAGTTTATATATATTTTGAAGCCACTTAGGGCCAGGAAACAGCAGGTTCAAGAAAGTTCTTCAGCCCGGCCAGTGTGGCTCACTGGTTGAGTGTCGACCCATGAACCAGGAGGTCACTGTTCGATTCCTGGTCAGGGCACATGCCTGGGTTGCAGCCTCAATCCTCATCATTCGTGTTTCTATATATCTCTCTCTCACCCTTCCTCTCTCTAAAAATCAATGAGAGAGAAACATCGATCGGCTGCCTCCTGCATGCCCCTTCCTGGAGGTCGAGCCTGAAACCCAGGCATGTGCCCTGACCAGGAATCAAACCGGTGACCTCTTGGTGCATAGGACCATGCTCAACCAACTGAGCCACATTGGCCGGGCAGTATCCAAATTTCTTAATCAATGCCAAACGCAGTTGGGTCCCAACCACAGTTTTCACAAGTGCTCTGCTGTAGTCAAACTAGTCCCCACGTGGGCCAAACTTCCCGCCTTTGCCCTCTCATCTTGGTAGAGCCCTG
>NW_005871083.1:1759177-1760256 GCF_000147115.1 Myotis lucifugus | reverse complement strand
AATGACAGGAGAGGTCCGATCAGACCCCTCTGCTCTGTTAGTAGGAGCCCACTCATGGGTGCCTGTCCTGTGGAGTGGACCCTTCCGCTCCTTCCCAGCCACTCTGCTCCTGACTCACGGCCATCTCAGATGTTCTCTTCAAGTTCACTGCCATTTCCACCTCTGTAGATCCCTCTGCTCACCCGGGCACCCTGAGCTGTCACTCATCGCACTGTCCTGTGTCCATCCGCCCACCTGTCCCTCCCCAGCACGAGGCCAGGGCACCCACATCTCTGCCTCTCCCCCATGTTGCAGGAGCCAGTGCAGGGTGGGAATGAGGGGGAGAAGGATTACCCTTTCAGTACGTCCGTGTAAAGGTAAACAAGGCGCTTTAAGACATTCCTTTCACTCACAGAGGAAAATGCTCTCCAGAATGTCAGTAATTCAAATGGAACTTATTACCCCTTTAACACAGTGAGGGCAGCCCCACTCAACAACTCCCGCTGCTCTGCAGGGAAGGGAGGCTGGCCTGGCGATCCAGCTACCTGGCTGCTCCCAGTGATCCCCGTGCTCCTCTCCCTGTGCTCCCAGTGATCTCTGTGCTCCCAGTGATCCCCCTGCTCCTCTCCCTGTGCTCCCAGTGATCTCCGTGCTTCTCTCCCTGCTGCTCCCAGTGATCCCCCTGCACCTCTCCCTGTGCTCCCAGTGATCCCTATGCTCCTCTCCCTGCTGCTTCCCAGTGATCCCAGTGCTCTCCGTGCTCCTAGTGCTCCCCGTGCTCCTAGTGCTCCCCGTGCTCCCCTCCCAGTGATCCCCCTCCTCCTCTCCCTGCTGCTCCCAGTGATCCCTGGTGCTCCTTGGTTTGCAGACGCATCCCTCTAGTCTTCACATGGTGTCCTCCCTGTATGTCCATCTTCACGTGGCTATGTCCTCCTCTTACCACAGTGGTTCTCAACCTTCGGGCCCTTTAAATACAGTTCCTCATGTTGTGACCCAACCATAAAATTATTTTCGTTGCTACTTCATAACTGGTATGTTGCTACTGTTAAGCAGTGTATCGTAAACTTCTTACATTCAAGATGGCCTAGCCGACCCCTGGC
>NW_005871083.1:1748799-1759077 GCF_000147115.1 Myotis lucifugus | reverse complement strand
CAGGTTGAGAACCGCTGGGTTACCAGGAACCAGTCATATTGGTTTGGGGCCTGCCCTAAAGACCTCATGTTACCATGGTTACATCTCCAAAGACCCTATTTCCAAATAAGATCCCATTCACAGGTACTGGGGTTAGCACTTCACCACGTCTGGGGGAAGGACACAGTACGACCATAATACCCTCCTTGAAGAGCCTTTTTAGACATTTGTCCCCAGTCACTCCTCCCATGGAATTTTAACACCACAGATATGTTGTATGTCTGTTAGTGTACTGCATGCATGTCTGCACGTTAAATACTTAGAAAGTGGATATTTTGCCCTCCTAGGGACCCCTTTTCACCCTTGTGAGGCAATGGGATACGCAGGTTAGGACTGGTGGTCAGTTGGGGAAACTGAGGCTCAAAGCTGTCAACTAAGTGGCCCGAAAACCATCAAAGAGCCAACAAATGTCAGGTCTGGCAAGGACCCCAGGCTGTGACGACAGGCCACCCTCTAACCCAGGGGACCGTTTTGGGGAAATGGCTCCGTCCTCAAGTCTGAGGTTCCTTCTGACAAGAACCCCACAGGCTCCTGTTTCTGAGCAAGTTTCAGCTGGAGTTCTTTCAGGGACGCGTGGTTCTGCCCCTGGGACAAGATAAAGAGGCTTTTTTTCACTGGTTGGGACATTTGAAAGCACATGGCCTTTCTCTGTGAGCTGTACGCTTGGATTTCTCATCTGCCCGAGATGGTTTCATTAGGGAGTCATTTGCTAGTAAATGGACTGAGCTTTGCATAGAAATTGCTTTAGAATGCCTCGCTGAAAACTCCGTTTTTTTATCCTAGATGGACTTAAGCGATGTTAAAGATTCCTACGTGAGGAAACAAGAGATCCCGTTCAGTTCAGAGCAGAAGTGGATGGCAGTCAAGTGCAGCCCCAAGAATGAGGTGAGTTTGCTTCTCGGCCCCTTTCCACCACATCTCCCCCCGCCACCCCCCAAATCAAGCAAATGCAGACATCAGGGAGAGAGGTTAGTTTCCATTGCTTCTGTGAGGTTCCAAATACATGACAGTTGATAGCAATCGAATCTTTGACTATGTTGGGTCTTCTGAGATTTTTAACTGAGTCACTGGTCTTCCACGTGGGGTTCCTGTACCAGCCCATCATTGCACCAACTGGGAAGTTGTTAGAAATGCAGGTTCTCACCCTGGCCCGTTTGCTCAGTGGTTAGGGTGTTGGCCCTCAGACTGAAGGGGCATGGGTTCGGTTCCGGTCAAGGGTATATACCTCGGTTGCAGGCTCAATCCCCAGCCCCTATGGGGCACGTGTGGGAGGCAACCAATCGATGTGTCTCTCTCACATCGATGTTTCTCTCTCTCTCTCTCTCTCTCTCTCTCTCTCTCTCTCTCTCTCTCTCTCTCTTTCACTGTTGCCCTTCCCCTCTCCCTCTCCGTCTCTCCCTTCTACTCTCTCTCTAAAAAAAATCAATGGAAAAATATTCCCGGGTGAGGATTAACAAAAACAAACAAAAAGAAATGCAGATTCTTAGGTTCCACCTGAACTCCTGAAACCCAGGGGTAGGCCCAGTAATCTGTGTTTGCTGGGGATTCGGATGCACGCTCAAGGCGAGAGTCGCTGGCCTGTAATATAGTTGCTGAGTAATTACTACTAGAGCCACCCTAGGCTTCTGATAAATTGACCCCATTGCTAACTTGGGTCCTTCCTTCGCATCCCGTGCTAAGTTTTTTACACACGTGAGCTTATTTAACTGTCACAATGAAGGACCAATTCTTCATTTCTGAAGGGGGTCCCCCACAAATGATGTGAACAGTGAGCTCACGCATACACACATGCATAGACACACACGTGTGCATGTTATAAGTGATTAAAGGACTATATACCAAACTATTCATGGTATATGGGTGGGGATTCAGCTGACTGTTGTTTTCTTTTTCTTTTTAAATTTTCTGTAGCTTTACATATTTTTTACAATAAAAATAATCTTTATTTTTTAATTTTAAATTATATATATCTCCCCCAGTGCAGGGATTCGTGCACATTGAAAGGAAATTAATTAGAAGGTAGCTGGCAGGGCGGGACTGGGCAAGATGGGCCGGACATGCCCTGGAGCCAACCTCCCACGGTCCCTCCCGGGCCAGCCACACCTGGGGCGTCTGCAGAGTGAGCAGGATCCCTCCAGCAGGTGGGGTTCCTCAGCCTGGCCTCCAGGGACTGGGCCAAACCAGCTCTCTGACATCCCCTGAGGGGTCCCAGATTGTGAGAGGGCGGTTCTCAGGTGACGCACCCCAGAATCAGGCTCCCTCCTCTCTGGTTCCAGGTGTGTCACTCGAGAACCGCTGCTGCCAAGTCACGGCAGCTCAGCACTCCTGAGTTGAGTGTCTGCCCTCTGGTGGTCATTGCGCATCATAGCTACCAGTTGGACGGTCACTTAGGCTTATATATATATAGATTTATTGATTTCAGAGAGCAAGGGAGAGGGAGAGAGAGATAGAAACATCAATGATGAGAGAGAATTATTGATTGGCTACCTCCTGCACGCCCCCTACTGGGGATCGAGCCCACAGCCCGGGCATATGCCCTTGACTGAAATCAAACCTGGACCCTTCAGTCCACAGGCCAATGCTCTATCCACTGAGCCAAACCAGCTAGCACACAAAAAAATCTCTTTTTTTAAACTGCTTTTTATTGCCTTCTGCCGTTTTCTCCAACCACCCCCTTCTCCCCCGTTCTTTCTGGAATCTATGGCCATGCTGAGATTTCTCAACTCGTTCAGGGCAGGGGGCAGCTCCGCCAGCTCATTCCAGGTCTTGGATGGGCATGTCAATTCTGGGTGTTTGAAAGGTGTTATGGATTTTTTAAAAAATGTCTTAATACCTTTAAATCAACTCCCTGAGGGTGATTGTAATATAGTCTCATAAAAAAATTATGGGCCCTGGCTGGTGGCTCAGTTGGTTGGAGTATCATCCAGGGCAGCTGTCCTAGGGAGGCGCAGCCTGGCTGGTGGCTCAGTTGGTTGCCCTCCTTATCAGTCAGGGGCCAAGTTGCAGGTTTGATCCCCAGTTGGGGCACCTACAGGAGGCAAGCGATCGATGTTTCTCTCTCACATCCATGTGTCTCTTTCTCTTTTTCTTTCCTTCCTTTCTTCCCTCCCTCTGCCCCGCTCTCTAAAATCAATAAACAGGTTCTTGGGTGAGGATTTAAAAAGATATGGAAATGTGACTTTAAAAGTAGAAGCTCTTTATAATTTGCCCCCTTCTCTCCTTACCCATCCCCCACCTGAGGTAACTCCCCTTAACAGTCTTGTTCTGAAATAGACATTTAGCAAAATCAATCACATACCTAACGCATAACACTGGCTGAGATATGAACATTAATGAAACATGCTGAGTGACATTAACACGGCGACTTAATGCAGGGTGGGCGGAGGGGGTCCAAGATCAGCCCGTGCCTTTTCTGGGCTGTGCAGTATTCCATGGCGTGGGTTTCCTGAAACTTACCTAATCCTCCTACACTGGAGAAGCTGACAGCCCCCTGTAAGCCACCTGCCGTGCACATCTCTGTGGGTGAGGTGACATCACCCAGAAGCGCCCGGCGACAGATTTTTTCCCTTTTGTCCTTTTCAAGGGGCAGGAAGACATCTACTTCATGAAGGGGGCCTTCGAAGAGGTGGTTCGCTACTGTACCATGTACAACAACGGGGGCATCCCCCTGCCGCTGACGCCCCAGCAGAGGTCCCTGTGCCAGCAGGCGGAGAAGAGGATGGGGTCGCTCGGCCTGCGGGGTCAGTGCCTGCGGCCAGCCCCGGGCTTGGCGTTTGCATGTCACGCTGACTTCAGGCGCCATGATGCAGGGTCCTCGGTCCGTGAGCTGGTGGTCAGAGTGGCAGCAGGCAGTTGCCAGTGAGAGTCGAGCAAGTGTGGAATGGAGAGGGAGCCCCCCCCAAAGACACCCATTAATGCAGGTCAGCTCAGGATGAGGAGAGGCGGCCCCTGTCCCTGAGTTTCCCAAGGTGAATGGGGTGCCCCGGAAACAGCGATTGTCCTGCTGGGTCTCGCTCAGCGCTAACTGTCAGGAAAGCCTAGAGCTCTTGTCAGTCAAGGCAGACGCTTCACTCCTTGGCCATCCCCAGTGTTCTGCACCAGGGCCGGGGCCTCCCCTATGGGCTGGGTGTTGAAAACCCGTTTCCTGTAGCGTCATTTATCAGCCTGTCAGCTTTCGGAGAAAGTATTGGAAAACACCGCGGAACACGTGTATCCCTGGGGGATGGGCAGCGGGGCTCGCCACACTGGTTTCCCCCTTAGGAACACATTGCTAGCAGACAGGTGCGAGGGGAGGGATCTCGGCCTCGGGAAAGAGGGGAACAGCACCTGCGTCAGGCACAGGGCAGCTGTCCTAGGGAGGCGCAGCCGGAGGCTTCGGACCACAGCCCCCTCGTTATCAGTCAGGGGCCACCCCCGTGGAGCACTCGCCCGGGAGCTGGGCCTGGCTTCTGCGCCCCTGAAACAGGAGTCCTCTCCCCCGTGTTCCCCGCCCGCACATTTTCCCTAAGCTTTGCTGCTGGGAGCAGACCAGGAGAACCCATAGAATTGCAGGCCGTCTCGCAGACCTCCTTGCAGCACTCTTGTTTCGGGGGAGGGGAGGGGGTGCGGTTACAGAACCTCTGTCCAGAGGTTATTTGGGGCCAGGGAAGCGGTCTCTAGCATCTCTGTTTGGGGTGAGGCGCGCTGCCCTGTGCAGGCCTGTGACCACCGCACAGACCTCTGCCTCCCCTTGCGGAGTCCGGGAACTCGGTGCCCAAGCCCCTCACCGCCAGGAGGAGCTGCGACATAGGGGGCCAGGGCTGACTGCGGCTAAAACCGTCCCCGGTCCCAGTGACAGCTCTGTGGTCTGCTCTCTCCGCAGTGCTGGCCTTGGCTTCTGGGCCCGAACTGGGGCAGCTGACCTTCCTGGGCCTCGTGGGAATCATCGACCCCCCGCGGGCGGGCGTGAAGGACGCCGTGCAGGTCCTCTCCGAGTCCGGCGTGTCCGTGAAAATGATCACGGGGGACGCCCTGGAGACGGCCTTGGCGATAGGTAAGGGGGCGGCGTGAAGGACGCCGTGCAGGTCCTCTCCGAGTCCGGCGTGTCCGTGAAAATGATCACGGGGGACGCCCTGGAGACGGCCTTGGCGATAGGTAAGGGGGCGGCAGGGAGGAAGCAGGACCTGCCATCCTTCACGGTGGGGTCCTGCCATCGGTGATGCCTCCACGGGCCGGGGCCGGAGAGCCGCCTGCTCGGGACTGAGAAGAGATTCTGAGCTTTCAGTGTGCACGTCCCAGCATCCCACCTTCAAAGGCTGTCGTCTCTGAAGTGTTGGCAGGTTCTCCAAAAGGGGGAAAGCCCTCGTGTGTAATGAAAGCCTACTAGGTGCCAGGGCTTTTCATCCATGATCTTCACCTTCACAGGCAGCATCGATCCCACCCAGTGCATAGTTTCCGTCTGGCTTCTGCCCTCAGCTGTGAACCTTTGGCAAGTCACTGACCCACTCTGACCCTCAGGCTCTTCGTCAGCAGAGGGCTGGCTAGCCACCCCGCTCCCCTACTCTTCTTATTGCTCGGAGGGTTGCCACACCTCGGTTTTCTTGCCCCTCCATCTCGAGGCAGCCGGGCACCGTGGAGCCAGGCGGAACCCTGCCAGGTCCCAGTTACCACCCGCCAGCTCCGTGACCCTGGCGTAAGATGGCCTTCGTTGTGGGCTAATTCTGTGGGTAGAATTAGATCATGTCACATAGCAGGTGCTCAGCTAATGGTAGCCATCGTGGGTTTTATTCTTGCTCTTCTGTGGCCAAGGCAGGGAGTGATGTCAGGTAGGTGGAGTGAGGGGTGAGGCCAGGGACCATGGCTGCAGGCCTGAAGCAGGCCCTAAGCGCGGATTCCCCCCACCACGCAGGACAGAACATCGGCCTGTGCAACGGGAAGCTGAGTGCCATGTCCGGGGAGGAGGTGGAAAGTATGGAGCCGAGCAAGCTGGCTGACCACGTGGGGAAGGTAGGGTCCCTCCGGGGGCTCCCTGGGAGCGTGGAGGGGGCTGTGTTTCCAGCTTCCCGTTCACGGACTCTGCCCTTTCACGCCTCTATATTCAGGTGTCTGTCTTCTTCAGGACCAGCCCGAAGCACAAACTCAAAATCATAAAGGTACGCTGTGAGGAGGCAGGTCCTGCCTCGCTTGTCCTTTGGGGCACAGCCCAGGGCAGCCGCGGTGGCTCTGCTCCCCAGGATGGCGCAGGGCCTGAGCTGGCGGGAGCCTCGGCCATCCTCAGGTCTGGCTTCCTCCCTTGGGTCCAGGGCAGCTGCATCAGCGGTTTCCTTTTCCCAGCCTCTGGGGAGGGAAGAACTGAAGGGGAGCCCTTCACCTCCTGCACCAAAATCAGGGAGTGGGAGTTGGATGATGCAAAGGGAAATATAAAAAGGCTAGCAGCCTTGGTTAGTCGAGTGGTCTCTGGCATATTCTTGTTAACTCCAGCCCTGGGAAGGAAGGGCTGTTGCTCCCATTTTGCAGATGGAGAAACTGAGATTGAGAAGTTCAAGGCTTGCCCACTTCCAGGGTCAGCCAGAGGTGACTCCATGCTTGGAACACCCTGGCACATAGTAGGCTTGCAGATGGAGCTGGGATTCAGACTCAGGCCAGCTGATGTCGGTGCCCTTCAGAGGGGTCTCTGCTGTCAGCCACAGTGTGAGAGACAGAGCGTCAGGAGGGAAGGAAGGTTCTAGAAGGAAGGGCCGAAGGCTGCATGCCTCCACTCGCCTCCTCTTTCCAAAGGCTTTGCAGGAGTCGGGGGCGATTGTGGCCATGACGGGGGATGGGGTGAACGACGCGGTGGCCCTGAAGGCTGCGGACATTGGAATCGCCATGGGGCAGACGGGGACAGATGTCAGCAAAGAGGCTGCCAACATGATCCTGGTGGACGATGACTTCTCAGCCATCATGTAAGCTGCTCTTTAGGTGTTGTTTTAGTGGCAAAAATGAGTGGGTTAACCAGCAGCCCCCTAGGATCCACTGTGCTATAGATATAAGGTGTCCTCAGGCCCAAACACCACTTAAAGCGGGGTCATGGGGGCCACCTGGGGTGGCGCAGGCGGCACCTGGGGAATGTTGCAGACAGTGCAGCGGATGGGGAAGCCTGGGGTGGATGGGGGATCTGCAGCACATGTGCAAGGAAATCCTGGGTCACCCTCAGTGCCAACAGCAAGAGGCGGGAATACGACGCGGCCAGTAGAAAACACGTTTTGGAGAACATTTTAACGACAGAGACATGCTCACACTGTGGTGTGAAATGAATGGCATCAGGGTGAGAGAAATGAGTACGTTCAGGTTGAGTCTATTGTGTGTTTGCATTGATACATGCATGTCATGAACTGAAAAGAGATTGGACAGAAATGCCCAGATCATTAACACCGATGGGGATGGGAAAAAACTCTTCTTAAACCTGATCTCAAATATTGGAGTTTGATATGATTGCCGACTTGACAAAAGGAATCGCCTTAGGAATTCGTAGAACAGTTCCTCTTGGTGAGAAAATGTAGTTAATATATAGCTCTGCAGCTTGCGTTCCTTTGCAGATTTTTTAGTAACAAAGGGAGGGATTGGACAGTTTTCTACTACATTAGTGACCAGGACTTTCACATGCAAAGAGCTCCTCTAACACACAGTGGGTGAGGAACCCAGCTCTCTCTTCCTGCTGTGCCCCGGACCTAACTGTTGGATCTAATTGGTTTCGCTGTGCCCCTTGCCAGGGTGAGTCAGAGGTGCAGTAGGCCCTTCGGGAGTCCGGGCTGAGGGCTGAGGTCCCCGGGGTCACATGACAGAGTAACTTAGTCTTCAGACAGGAGGGAGGTCATGGCTCAGGAACCTGTCCCCAGCCGCTGAGGGTACCCGTCGGGACATCATTCTCTACCAGTGTGTCTCCAGCAATGCCAGCCAGGGGACACAGGAAGGGGGTTCCAAGCATGGAGCCACCTCTGGCTGACACCATCACTTCATTTAGCAGCCGACAGCGCGGCTGAACCTTGCCACCAGGCCCTCCTTGTGAATCAGTGCTTCCTCCTCTCTTGCAGGAGTGCAGTGGAGGAAGGCAAGGGGATTTTCCATAACATCAAAAACTTCGTCCGATTTCAGCTGAGCACGTAAGTCGAGGCCGGCCTCTCCCAGGGCCGAGTGCTGCATCCATGTGGCTAGCTCTGTTGACTGTGCCCTGTTCTGCCGCTTGTGCCCCGCAGGAGCATCGCGGCCTTGAGCCTCATCGCTCTGTCCACCATGTGCAACCTGCCCAACCCCCTCAATGCCATGCAGATCCTGTGGATCAACATCATCATGGACGGGCCGCCAGCACAGAGGTGAGGCGCTGGGCTGGCCGGGACCACCACACCGTTCTGCCAGCTTCCACAGACTGCACCTTTACTCTGTGCAGGGGCTGAGGGGCGGGGAGGGGCAAACACGGTCACTGGCCATAGGAAACCCCAGAAAACTTAAGTGTGGTGCACAGGGGGAAGTGCCTAGGCAGGAAGGGCAGGGGCTGATGGACATTCTGCCTGGAATGCTGTCCCTGGGCTAGCTGCATGGCCCAGTCCCTTTCCTTCAGGTCACCACCTCGAGAAGTCCTCCCTGATTACTCTACAGCATCCTCCTCTCAGCCACCTTACCCTGCTTTATTTTTCCCTGGACAGGAAAATGTATTTCCTTGCTTACCTGTCTATATAGAATCCATGTCCCCAGCAGAATGTCAGCTTCATGGAGGCAAGGATTTTTGTTCCCTGCAGCATCCCCAGCTCCTGCAATGGTGCTTGGCATAGAGCAGGGGCTGGGTAAATTGGTGGCTGAATGAATGAGAAAGGAGAGTTAGGCTAGCGAATGGTGCAGGAGGAAGAACGAGCTTTGGAATCGGGATGACCAAAGCAAACAAGGCACTTCACTGTGCTTGAGCACATAGTGGGTGTTGTTTCAGATGTAGCTGATTTCCTGTTACTATAATTAATATAATCATCACCAGTGACAGCTGCTGAGGAAAGAGCGTTGTACTTTATCCTCACCTCACATCCCCAAAGTAGAGGCTCCCCCTTCTACACACTCTTCCTGAGCACAGGGCTGGGACCTCAGCCATATCTGCACACAGTGGGGCCTCACCCAGCTTGTTCCCTCCTCGGTGCCCCCACACCACCTACCACTGTTTCAGAATGGGCTGAGGCAGGTGTCCCTTAGTCGATGGGGAGTTCTGTGGTGGGCAGGGCCTGCATCCTATGTCTCCGGCCAGCTGGGATGGGGCCAGGCCCAGCTCTGGGTGGGTCCCCTTGTGGTGGAAATTGAGCAGAAAAATGACTACATGTGAGTCCAAGATCAAGGTGTGTGTGCGTGCGGGTGAGAGGGTTATAGATGGAGGTGGGCAAGCTGCCCTGAGTCCAGGCTCTGGGGGTCTCCCCAGATGGAGCTAAGGGACTGGGTGGTTAGGGGGTGGGGGTCAGAAGAACAACGTGGAGGCCTTTGCCACCTCCCTATCCTGGCTGAGCCTATCATGGTGACTTGAGCACATCTCTGCTTCAGGCTCCTTTTTCAGTGGTTTATTCCAACGTTTTGTCCCGAGCAGCTTGGGCGTAGAGCCGGTGGACAAAGACACCCTCCGGCAGCCGCCGAGGAAGGTCAAAGATATGATCCTCAGCAGAGCCCTCATCCTGAAGATCCTCCTGTCGGCCTCTGTCATCATCAGCGGGACCCTCTTCATCTTCTGGAAAGAGGTGCGGACAGTGCTCACGGGCGCCCCTTGGTGCCTGGTGGCTAATGCGGGGCTGGGCGTGTGGGAAGCAGGTGGACAGTCCCTGCTGTGGGGGGTGGAGGATGGGGGACTAGGAGCTGACTTTGCAGAGGTGGGAAGAGGCAGGAGGGATGTGAGGCCTCAGGGGCAGAGAAAGAATGCAGACTTTTTTTCTAAGCGGGACACATGCCTTCTGTTGTCACCAGGAAACAGTCTGAAATCTGTTTATTCCCTGAGGTCACTGTTGCAGGGTCTCGTCATGGCCTGCAGGTTCAGGAGGCCCTCCCCAGGCATCCAGTGAGCTAGATGGAGCTAGGCAGGGGCCCACGCAGACCCTTAACCCCCGTCACCCGTGTGCGGGAAGCGGGATGGGACACTGGGCCGCCACCGCCCTGTCCTGAGCCTGGTGGAGGGAGAGACGCAAACCTTCCTGTTGGAACACAGCTGTTCTCAGCAGGGGGTGGCTGGCCGCGGCATCAGCACCCAGGACCGTGGGGGGG